>NW_028277067.1:14666250-14975000 GCF_059951505.1 Python bivittatus | reverse complement strand
TGTGGTGCCTGTCCCATCACTCCAGCTTCATAACAGCATGGATTTCACCAGTCAGTTTGGGGCAGCCCTAGTTGGGGCTGCCCGACGAGACCGTGAGTGGTACAGTGAGGCTCGCCGCAAGTCTGCCCTCTTCCTCTCCACTGAGCAACCAGATGATGAGTCCCAGCAGATGCCTGTTCCCCGTCTCCGCCATTCCAAATCCATTGATGAAGGTATGTTTTCCAGCGAGCCATACATCCAACTAAACATGGCTCCTGGCTTTGGCAGTAGCAGCGGTGGTGGGAGTGGCCCCAGTTATCTTCAGTCTCGCAGCGCTAAAACATATGGAGCCAGCACGACCAGTGCCTTCACTTCAGTGTGTTCAAGTTTCTTGCCACAACTCCAGCCCCATTCAACTCCTCTCATTCACCCGCTGACTGGCAAGATTTTAGATCCTGGATCCCCCTTGGGACTAGCATTAGTAGCACGTGAGCGGGCCTTAAAGGAGTCCCAGTCACAGCAAGAGAGCCGAGAAGAAAGGCACTCGCGCCCATCCTCTCCCCGTTTCGGGGAGGCCCCTAAAACTCCTGAGTCTCCCAGCAGTTCCATCTTGCGCCTCTGGGGGACATCAGAGCAGCAGCCTCATCACCAGCGGCCTGCGTCACCCCGGAAGGAGCAAGAGACCCCCCAAGATCACCCACCTGAGCAGCAACCACCTCCAACCTCAGCCAGAGCCACTCCTTGGGAAAAACGGCCTGAAGAAGGAGAGAAGCTAGAGCTGCATGTGCGTTTTGTGGAGAACTGCCGCCCAGCAGAGGAGGAAGAGGAGGAGGAGGAAGAAGAAAGCAGCCATGAGAGTGGGAAAGTTGAAGTGGCTGCCCCGCCAATGGAGCGAGTGGCTGAAGAGAATGGACTCCCGCTGTTGGTGCTGCCCCCACCTGCCCCTTCCATTGACGTCGATGATGAATTTGTCTTCACAGAGCCGCTTCCTCCACCCCTTGAGTTCTCCAATAGCTTTGATAAACCCGAATCTCCCCCCAAAGCTGCTAATGAACTGCCCCCAGCAGTAGCCCCTCCGGCTGCTCCACCCGCCCCTGCCACCTTAGATTCTACGGCGTCTAGCCTGACCTCCTATGACAGTGAGGTGGCCACCTTGACCCAGGCTGGTACAGCAGAAACCAAGGAATCCCCTCATGTCAACTTTTCTTCTGTGGTTTCATCCATCGCCATCCCTGCAGCGGAAGCACCTGAAGCAGTAACTGACTCGGGAATCGAGGAGGTGGACAGTCGAAGTAGCAGCGACCATCACTTAGAGACCATCAGCAGTGTCTCAACGCTGTCCAGCATGTCTGGGGAGGGCACAGAACTCTTGGACACCTACATCACCTACTTGGATGGCCAGGCTTTTGGGGGGAGCAGCGGCAGTGGTGGTGGAGTAGGCGGTGGCGGCGGTGGCAGCAGCATAGACAAGAGTCCACTGCAGACCAAACTGCGCTCCCGGCCATTCCCAGGCCGCTTGCCGGTGGCTACCCCTACCAGCTCCACCATCTCAGTTTCGGCATGTACTGAGAACATGTTTGCCCTCACACCTGCCCTGCCGTACCACCAGCAGCCAGCAGCCATTGAACCTGGCAAAGAGCTGCCGCAGAAATCTCCACTGCCGTGGGAGGAGCCTAAGGCATCGCCCATGTCCACCGTGAAAGCTAGCATCATTAGTGAGCTGAGCACCAAGCTGCAGCAGATGGGCGGGGTGTCGTGGTCACGGCCACCTGACGCTGTGGCTTCCTTCAGTTCCGAGAGACCCAGCTCCCTGCAGAGGCAAAGGTATTAGTCGGCTGGAGCAGGAGGAGGAGCAGGAAGCAGGAAGCCAGCCCCGTGCATGCTGCATCTCGTGTTTCAGTTGGGTTTGTCTCCTTTTCTCATTCTCCCGTCAGTGCTTGCTTTTTTATGATTTCTGTTCTTTTCTGTTTGTTTTTTTGACCACCATTATGTCATTTGGAATGCTGGCAAGCACACGGCAAGGTTGTGCCACATGCAAAGCAGTTCATACTTCATGTCCAAATAGCGGTGCGTACTCATGGTACCTTCTCGTACTTATGTTTGCTGTACAACTCTGGCTTGCAGCTGTGTGCACATGTTGACCATTTTGTGCATTCCTCTGGTTGCTCTTATGTGCAGGCAGAATAGATTTCAAATTGTTAGGCACACACGGCCATCCTGTGTACAATCAAGCACTCATGTCCAAAATGGCATGATTACAAAGGCATGTATGTATTTATAAATTCCCCTTGTATGCGTATGTTCACAACTTGCTCATGCATCGTAGACTTTTTATTGTCTATACATGGACATACTTAGGCAAAGATGTCTTCCGACTGATGATAATCAGGGATTTTCCCCAAATGTCCAGTTTTAGAATTTGCAATATGCTAACAAATAACAATCTACAAATAAGATACACATTATATGGCGTGCCCTAAAAAAAAGCCAAACCAGATATAAACATATATACCAGGAATCTTGCAGTTAAGCAGAATTCCTTTTTGTACATGCATACCTTTAAAAAGATACAATTAATTCCCTAGTTCAGTCAGTTATATTAGTGAAAGAAGTAAGCAAGCTTATTAGCCTGATACCTGTTTTTGGAGATTTCATGTGAAAGTCATTCCATACCAAGGATATAGATAGAGGCCGTGTTTGGGGTGCGCATTTTCAAGGTAGTTCCTTATGCCACTAGAACCTTGTGATAGTTACGCAATGCCTTTTTCCAGATTCCTGGTTTTTTGGAGGAATGGTCAGGTAGGCCTTGCAGCATCTTGAGCCCCAAAGCTGGAAGTAACCCAAGGTTTCACAAGCCGCCTCTGTTTTCTGTGTGCAACGCACTTAGGCGACATATTGCAACCCTAATGGGTTTCATACATGGCTGCGTTAGCTGTAGTGAATCAGAAGATAATGTGGGCTGTGTGGTACAAACAAATATTTCCATGCATGTGTCAGCAGTGAGATTTCCCACTTGGAGGTGAAAGTCTGTGAAAATCATTTCTAGTGTAGTGGTTTTCACATTTGTTTGGGAGGAATTGTAAAAGCAAAAGTCTGTCTAGTCTATCTCTGTTTCCCCAAGTAGCTAACCAGGTTTGTGTGTACATTTGGTGGTTTTAGTTTTATTCTGTACAGTATCAGAAGTTCTCTGGGTGGATTTCAAATTTAAAACCCAGAATCCTCTAAATAGCATATGAAAATAACTATCTCTCCCCACTTCTGTTTCCCAGCAACCAATATTCAGTGCCATTTAGCCAGTATGACTCGTAGCCTTTGCTAGCCTTATACTTCTGGGATTTGTCTAATTTCCTTTAAGGCAATCCAAGTTGAGATCCATTGCACCATCTTGTGCTAGTGAATTTCACGATTTAACTGAACTCCATTCCACCAGGTGTGCCTGCTGAATCTTCTTTTGTGCTTGCCGTGAAACTCTTGCATTGCAAAGGATTAGACTGCATTCTAACATGTACTTCATTGATTCCAGGTCTGAAGCGGGCCAAGTATTGCCGTCAGAGCCAACTCAGTGTTTCATGCAAGATCTTTTACTGTCCTCCTCCTCTTTGCTTGGACTGCTTAGGGGAGGAGAAGACAGTAAGCCTAACAACTGGGAGAGCAGAAGACAGAATTGTATTGGACATAAACACAAAAGGAAAAGTTCTTAACCCACCCCATCTCTCAAATGAATTTTAGGAAAAAGCTTTTTTTTTCTTTTTTTTTTTTAATAATCAGTGTACAGATCTCTATTCTGAACTGCAGCTTTAGGGGAAGACTAAAAAGCAGCAAGCCAGTATAACCGATATTTGAGTTGAAGGATTCCTAGGAAGAAAGGCCTGTCCCAACCTGGTGGTACCTGATATGATGCCCCCCAACTTCCAGTGGGGGATGATAACAGTTGTTATCCAGGCTTGCATTCTTTCCAGCACAACTTTGGATTCATAGATCCTAGCACATTTTGGAAGGTCAGAGCTCTTGATTTTTTGGTTCTTTAGAAAAGGAATGGGTAGTGGAACAGATCCAGTCATCTATTTTTGTATCGCTAACTTGCTGATTATGGGCTTATCCTTAGATCTTTGCCCTTTTGTGTCATAGAATCTTCTACCCCTGGTTCATCTCTTTCGTTATTAAACCTGTCTGCACCTTCTTCTGCTCCTTCAAATTAGCTACTGTTATATTGTAGACATTGCATGCATACATACACCTATAAACACACATGGGTATAGAGGGACATGGGCACTGGGGGTCTGTAGCCTCTCTCCTTCCCATTCAACACAGTTACATCACAAAATTTCATTTGCTCCATTATTTCATTCATCCACAGTCACATCAGTGCTGGGAGAATACAGTGCAGTTCCTCCAGTGCCATATACTATTCCTGTATCCCGGTTGAGGCACGTCTGGCACGAGTTTCTTGCCTCAGCTGATTCCTATTCCACAGTAGTGATATCCCTTGGTCTCATCAAGGACTATAAAGCAGATATTCCAATAATGTACAATCATGTTACATTTTCTTTGCAGCAATGCTCTTTATCTACCACAGATTCCAGATTTTCCTACAGATTCTCCCAAGTTAGCAACAAAGTAGATTTTCTTCAAAATGGCACCCTTCAGATGTGTTGGGATTCAGTTCCCAGAATTCCTAGCTGCTATCATCCAAATTGATTGGGACTTCTTTAGTAGTAATCCCAACACTCAAGTGGGGTGCCCCATCCTTGGGATAATGTAAATAAATACAAGATTAATATTAAAGGATCTATTACTTTTTCTGAATATTAATGACTTTAAGCATTATCTCTACTGTACCCTGAACTCTGCACCTTGGAGAAATATGTCAGTAAAAGACCATAGGAGTAAATTCATTGGAAGCACCTGCCTAGACTAAGAATTCCTACCTAATTCTCTTCCAGCAGGGAACATGGTAGATGCTAATCATCTCACCTTCCTTGTCTTCTTTCCCTGCAGGCTTCCAGATGAGACATCCCCATCACTGATTTCCTCCAAGCCTGTAAGCAGCCTTTTCCACAACTGGCCTAAGTCCCCCCAGGGCAAGCATCCCAAAAGTGTGGACTTTGACATCCGTCCTGCCCTGCGACGGGCCCCCAGCCCAGCTGCCCTGCCCAGTGAGCACAAGATTAGCCCCACCCCAAGGCCTTCCTCTCTTCCCATCCTGCCTTCTGTGCCCATCTATACTGGCGTCTTTGACCTCCGTGGTTCACCCACTTCTGGGGGTGAGCATCCCTTCCCCAGCTTCCCTTCAGGCAGCCGCTCCCTGTCTCCGACCCACTTCCTGCCTCCAGCCACGGACAAGCCGTTTGGCTCCAAGCCGCTGCCTTTCTGGACTAAATATGATGTGGCTGACTGGCTGGAGTACCTGAAGCTGGGGGAACACCGTGATCGATTCCTGGACAACGAAATCGATGGCTCTCACCTGCCTTCGCTCACCAAGGAAGATTTCATTGACCTGGGCGTGACGCGAGTTGGGCATCGCATGAACATCGCCCGTGCCCTCAAGTTCTTTCTGGAGAGGTGATGGGGGAAACTGCCCTGCCCCGGGGGAGCCTCTTGCCTGAATGTACAATGGACCTCCACCATGGGGAGAACAAAGGAGGTGGAGGGGTTGCAGCTGCGGGGCCGGGCACAGGGGAAGCGGTGAAGAGAGACCCTGTGGGGGTGAGGGTAGAGTGGGGGATCTTGGAGAAGCTCACCAAAGCCTGCCTGGGCACCCTCGTGGGTGTGCACTTTTCTCTGTTGCGTTGCCATGTAGCAATTTGCCCATTTCATATATCCAGCCAACAGCACTGACATGAGTGTATGAACACTTAACCTGTGTATCATCACTTCCCGGGTGTGTGTGTTTATAGTTGTACACATACACTTGCTCTTCATTCTCCATCAGCATAGCCACCAGCTTTGCCACTCAGATGGCTGGTACTGGTCATCCAATAGTGCAGCAGCTTCTACCTGCGCCCATCCCTCATCCTCCCTGTTGTTGCTGATGGCCCTTATGTAGCAGCTGCTATTTGCACATCAGTTCATCGAACCATGTAACAGCTTGCTCTGTACATCTCCACAATTACCAGGATTGTTAAGTACTCTGCCGTTAAAAAGAAAAAAAAGACCTGCTACAAGAAAATGAAATCTGCATATATTTGCTTACTTTGCAAAACATATTCTCTGGGGAGGGCTTCAAGTTTCTGCCTGGCTCATTAGAAATTTTATGGACTCTTTCCCTCCTCGACTTCCAGATCTTTGGAGGGGGGGGTGGTTGTAATTATATATTGTCCAGATCATTTGAGTGCCATACTTATCTGGTAGGAAGATTGGGTTCCTCCTCCCAATAATTACTTGTGAATTGGAGTGGGCTCTTAATATTACCTGAGAGGAATTTATAGACATAGCTACTGAAAAGCATGGGTGCCTTGGAAGATAAGCCATCACTTGTGAGGGGCTGTTCACCTGGTGAACTTCAACCTTATTTGTGATGCCAAATAGGGCTTTTCTCTCTTTTCATCCCCGTTCAGTTATTTCCTTGCCTTATTTCCATTTGCTCTTGTTCCTGCTTTTCTCTTTTCACCTTTTTCTGGTTCAGTGACCTCTTCCCATTTCTCCTCCTCCATCAGGTTTATTTTTATCCTCCCTTATGTTATTGTTACTTTCTTTTTGGCTGTTTTTGCTGGAAGAAGGAAAGGGAATATATATGTATGTTTTTTGTGTGAGAATGGCTGGTTTATGCAGATTGAGTGTAAGTTAACAAGACAATTTTGTGTCCCGTCCTGGCCATTTTTGGGATGTGGCTTCTGTAGGTAAATATCTCCACATGCATGCATGCGTGTGCATATACAGATGTGTCACATGCAAGCATTTATTGGTGGGTAGGAAGAATCTCCAGGCATGGTTTCAGCTGAGTTGGCAGCCTAGATTGACAAGGTGGGGAAGATGGGCATCACACAGGATTTTTGTTCTCGTTCTCTCGCTCTCTCTCTCCCCACCCCACCCCACCCCATCTTCCTTTTGTCTGGGAAGGGTGTCTTAAATTTAATGTCTTCTTTTTGGATAAATATAATAATTATTAACTGCTAGAAACTTGCTCTCTGAATTTTCAAGGGAAGCAGAGAATGGATGCAGGGAAATGGGTCCTAGTAGCAGCATTTGTCTGACTTTGGACTTCAAAGATAAGCTAGATTGGTCCAGACTAGTACATAGAAGGGACACCTTCAGGAGATACCAAGATAGTAGGCTATACTGGGATGTCAGCCATCCCAGAAGAAAACAATGGCAGAATGCTACTGTTGCCAAGAAAACTACATAGACATGTCTATGAAGTCACCAAAAATCAAGCTTGACTTAAACTAAATGGTATATTTGATAAAAGTTGGTGCACTGCTGATTCCCATTGCACATAACCTTTTTAGGAAGGCAGGAAGCATCTTTGATCTCCCCATTGGGGGAGATGGGCAGCATACAAATTTAATAATTAATAAATAAATAAATAGTACCAAACCCAGGCATAAGAGGAAAGCTCTTGTCTGGTTTGTGTGCTGGGCATGCACTGGCTAGAAATCAAGGGTGCCACTAGGCGTGCTTGTTGACAAAAGTGTGAGTTTGCCCTTTTTGAGAGGCTGCACCCCACATCAGTGCTATTGGAATTCTGTATCCAGGATTGCTTGGAATCGACAGTATTGAGGGAGCGATGTCAGCATTGTCCTGAAGAAGGGAAATGAGCAGCACTAGTGCATGGGATACACCTATGATCCACCTGTCCCAGGTTACTTCAGGGGTATAACAACAGCTGTCAGGAAATAGCACATGTTGATATTCCATAAACAGGGCCAGTTGCAAGACTGTTCAAAGTGACTTGATGGGTGGGGTGGTCCTTTGTGTTCTGATTCTGTTGGGAAGAGATTGGATGTGCTGATCCTACGCAAAGGGTTGTGGATAAAGAGCTATATAAAAGGAAATGGGACACACCTCTGCTAATATGGCCAAAACCTTGTGGAATGATTTTTTTTTACTGTAAAAATTGACTCCTATTAGACAACTTCGCTTAGTTCTGTGGTGCATCTGCCTTCGCCATTTAGTTCTGGCACGGAATAAGTTGTGTGTGGCTTGATCCTACGATGGCGCAGAAGAAGGTGGGCTGGTTCCCATAAAGTGTTGTGCATTTAAATGACCTGCACATAAACCAAGCTATGTTTCAGCTGAAGTGCAGTATCCTACATCTTCACTACAGTATAAAGATAGATGGTAGTCTGCATTTGCAAGCCATTCTTGATACCTGGTGTGGTGATCACTAATCAAAGGCATTGGCTTGCCTAAAATAATTTCAGACACTACCAATCACTTCCTGTTAATATGATTAATACTTTTCATAGAGACCACTTGAATGTCTCATCTAAAGTCTGTACAGTACCCATAGGAAACCTGATCATATTTGATGCTTGTATATTATAGGGCTCATTAATGGACAAACCCAGGACACTCAGAATACATAATATGCAGCTAAATAAATGGCTCTTCCTTGCCCCATCTCTTTCTACCACAGAGTACACACAATCCTGACCATGGCAGTGTGCAAATACTGTTCCTTCATACAACTTGTGGTTTGGTTCATGCATGTTGTGCCTCCATGCTCTTGTGCTCCTGCTCCACACCTTGCATTCTCAGGTTCAGCAACAGGCTTCATCTTACTTTCATTTCAGAATCACTTCCATTTGCACATGACTCATATTTCTGTACTTCCGAATGCGGAGATGTGCATTTGAGTATTTCCCCAGCAAAGTTTGAGGGGGGCATCTCTTATGTTCTTCTACCTGTGGAGTATCTGTGGCAACATTCTAGCTCCAGACAGTAGCAAAGACGAAAGGAGCTGGAAAGGGGCAGAATGTAGGATAGGGGTAAATTCTCCCACTCTGGGTCTCCTCTGCTCTACTTCAGCATTATCATGTTTTCCTACTACCAGCCCGAACTTGGAGTGAGGGTGGGGTGGGAATCTTAGATACTGACCACATCTGTGCTGTGGTTGGAGCATCCCTTCCCCCTCCCGTATGCTCAGCTGCCAAAGAAACAAAAGTGTCCAGTGTATGGGGTGGGGCTGCTCCATAAATTGCTCTTTCCCCCCACCTCACCCTACACACACCCCGACACACACACACGGCTAATGCCAGGACTCAGCTAATGGACAGCTTTTTTGCAGGATACAGATTGGATCAAGGGGGTTCTTGCTGCTGCTCTTTGCTGGGATCCTTAGTAGGTTGCTCTTTCCCAGGGGAGAAGGAAAGGGGGGTGGGGGCACCCCTTGACTTGCCTACTTTCCCAATCTTCATGTCAGGGATTACGAGCTGTGGGGCAGTCTGCAGGACTCGTACTGTGGCTGTAGGCCTTGGGGCAGCCCCATTTCAGCACCTCACCTATGCTGTGACTCTATAACTACCGCTAGCTGCCACCACCACCCTGTCACACCTGGGCCATGCAGCTGACCTATTCTTGCTCCTTGAAAACTGTATTTCTGTGCCAGACAGCAAAGTCCTCCTCTTCCCACAGTCATAAACAACATGGCGTAGCACACTGCTTTTTTGAGCCACGCCGTATTTGTGCACCATGTGGATCCTGGCACACACATACCCATTTCCATGATGTTGGGTAACTTGCACATCTGACACCTGTTGAGACCAGCAATGTACCCTTTCCCATTCATGATCACACAATTAACCCAGGCATGCAAAAAAAGGAAAAAAAAAATCCAACTGGTGGTAGGCCCCCTCTGCAAATAAACTTTTATGTGGGCAGCCAGGATATTCACCAAACCTTAAAAGTTTCAGCTTTGCTTTTATTAAACAAGGGGAACTTGTGGCCCTTGTTGGAAAACGCAGGGCAAGGATGATGCTGGAAAGGTGTGACCAAGGTTGCAAGTGCTTGTATCTCCAGGGGGAAGTGCCTGTTCTCAGCAAGCACTCTTGCCCCCTGCCTAGCCTGGGAAAAATACAGGACCAAGAAATCTACATGAGCAACTATTCTGAGAGAGATTATGTGGCTCCCTGCAGCCTAAAAAAAAGGGGGCTGGGGCTGGACTCTGAAGGCTACAAGTGTGTGGGAAGAGGTGGCAGAAATCCCTAGAAAGACTAGAAAACAATAGGAATAGCTAGACCACGGAACAAGGTGGGAAGGAGCCAGCCATCGTTCTGATACGAGAGACCAGGTGCAAGGGGTGAAACTAAGAACAAAATGGACACGGGCAAAGTTACACCAACAATACTGAGTGATGTTGGCCTGGTCTGCTGGATATTTTGAGTGGAGTTGCACATCAACCAATTTGCATGGCTGGGTTAACCCTTCTGATGCCAGGGCTCTGCGCCCCGTGGCTCTTTGTGCCTCCCTCTCAGGATGCCTCTTGCCACATCACTGTCCCACCCACTTGCACCCCCTGCGGGTCACCCTTCCCTTTGCTGCCACACTCTGAACGTGCCATGTGGCTATTTCTACCGTGCCTCCAAAAGCCACAGCTCCATACCACGTGGCCTCATTGCTTGGCTCCAGATGTGGTTGCCTGCCCCTCTACAGCCCAGCAGCCACCGATGCCACACTTTAGTGCCACGTGGTGATAGCTCCCTCCCCCTCACTGTGTGGCTAATGACGTGCTGCCGGCATTGCACCTTTATGCGGCCATCTTTTCTTCTTCTTCTTACTCTTCTTAAAAGTAAAGGGCTCTTGTCTCGTCGGACTGGTCGCACCGGCCCTTCCCATCCACAGGCCCCAGCGAGGGAGCAAAACGAAACAAACTTTAGAATGTCTTCCAAAAACGATGTTACCGAGAGGCAGGAAAACACTGGTCTCTTCTCCGGCTTCAGGCGAGGAGTCCGTGCTGCTGTTCTCAGCTTCTCATGTGGGCAGCCCTCATGGGTTCACAGTCCAGCTCTGGGAAAGAAGGACAGAATTAACAGTGTTAGACTTTGGGAGGGGGTGGTGTTATGGGGAGGAGGGTTGGGGGCAAGGTTCTTGGGTTCGCTGGGAGTGGGAAAGAGGGCAAAGAATCTGCGGAAGGGACAAATTTCCCAGGTCCCTGGAAAAGACAGCTAGTGACTTGAAATGTGGAGCAGGTGTCTTGATAGGAAAATAAATGCTGGGTGGTGTAGGGGAATAGATGTCTAGTGAACAGGAAGTCTAAAGACAGGGGAGTTGCTGGAAAGAGCATCTACCCTGGAGTATATGGATGGGGGGTGAATGGTCTAAACTTGGGACCAGGGGTAATGGAGGTCTCCTGTTTTAGGAGGATGAAGTAGCAATTCTTGTCGTCTTGGGGAAACTCTTTGGAAATTTTCTGCATTGCCCAGAAGGGCTGAAAGAATTACAGGCCCAGCTGACTTGGCTTCCACACAGTAGCATCTTTGGCAAGAGCCTAAGAATGCTGCTCCATTCATCCCAAATTCACCACGGTTTCCAGTTTTTTTCCACTGGAACTGCATAAAAGGCGCCTCCCAGCATCTCCTGTAATGTGGGACGTGCCCTTGGAGAGGCAGTAGCTTAGAGGCTTAAAGCATGAAGTGTTCCTGAAAGCGGGAGATGGGGTTCACTGAGGGGGACAGAACAGGCTTCCTCAGATTTTGAAGAAGTGTGGCTATTTCATTAAGACAAAATAGAAAGCAGATGTCACTACTAGCCAAGATTCTAACCCTCATCCAAACCGCAAGTGAGGTCTCCCACATTTGAAGAAGTTGGTTAGGAACCACCTAGGAAATCTTGATTTCCTCCAAAGGTTACTTGGGTTTGGCCATGGTGGGGTTGGGGGGAGGCAGGACTTCTGGTTCTCTGAGAGGGGGCGAAGGAGGGGCTGTTGGCGGACTGATCCTGGAAGCACTGAGAACCACAGCATCGAGTCCTTTTGCCTTAATGTATTGAAATGAAGTATGTAATGTTGACTTTGTGATTCAGGGGTCTATTCCCTGGGATGATTATTGGGGGGTGGGGGGTGGGAGTGGTGGTAATGCCTGCATTTGACAGGGTTGTGTTTTGAATTTTATTGTGACTGCTGGGCGGAGACAGGGGCTGCGGGGAAGAGGGTTGGTACATTCCCCTCCATCTCTCTTAATCCTCTGCTGTAAATCTCCAAGGTGATCATTCTCTCCTCCCCACAAGCCAGCACCTGGCCTTGTAGCATCCAGGTGTGATGTATAGTAGATTCCCCCAACATACAGACCCCCCCCACACACACACACATGCACATACTTATACATACACACCTTCATTTTTTGTTGTTGTTGGAGAGAGGCCACAGAATCCAGATTCAGTGATTCAACTTCAGCCTAGAAGGACACTTTGGTAAGAACCCATTTTGGCTCCTGAGTGCAGAGGGGGGCTTCCGATTCTTCCAGAATTCCACTGCACGCTTGGGAATCCTTCTGGGCTCTACTCCACAAGGTTCAGCTCAGTTCCCTATTCTAGGGGCTACAAAAACGGGTCTGAGGGGGGCACCTAGGGCCCATACCTATTTTAAAGGCTCCTCATCTCCATAGAACCTGGTCCCCTCTCTCCCTGTGCTGGGAGGGTTGGCTCCTGTCCTGCTAGATGCTTCTCTTGGCTCCTCCATGACCTAGAGCACGGTGGTTCTAGATCCATATTCTAGAATCTAGCCTGGGTTGACATTTGGTGTTTGTTTTGACTTATTCCACATATCCTGGGAAAACTGGCATTTTGTGCCACCTGCATTCTATCTCCAGAGTGTCTCTTGAACCCAGGATCCCTAGACCTCCCTCTCCCTCTCCCTCTCCCCCTTCTGTATCCCCCTCCCCCAAAGGAACTGTACCTCTAAGAAACCTCATGCTGTGGGCAGAATCTCTTGAAATGAATGTACTTTGTCCTGTGCTGCCTAAGATTACCTTATGGCATTCAGGCAGATCTGCCTCACACATTCTCTCTCTCTCTCACACACACACATATACACACACACACACAAAATACACACACAACTTCCTTTACACCTTCCTCTACCAAAACCGTTGTCCTGGGCCGGAGGTCCTGTCTCTGCCTTCAATGCCTGTGCAGAGCAACTAATGTAATTTATTGGTTTTATTTGCAAATATAAACTCTATGGGATACAGAGGTTCCCTGTAGACGTGTTTGCATCCATTACTGTGTGTTTTGAGACAAGAGGGAGAACCTAAGCTATAACCAGCCATTTGCAATGTTTTTCTCTATAGAGACTTGGAACACAAAAAACTGGGCAGAGAGAAAAAGCAAAGCCCTGAATTAGGAATTTGGGAAGGCACTAACAGAGTTTTGCCAACTGGTTCTCCTGGTAGTCTGGTTACAGCTTCTGTCATCCTAGATACTCCAGTGAAGAAGAGAAGCAGTGGGGTTAGTTAACCCACACTCTGAACTGTATTCTTCTTCTTTGGCAAATCATTCACCAGCTTAGCTCAGTAGCAACACCGATATTGGGCTTATAAGCAAAACTCACCTTTATTATTTAACAAAGCCATATTGTAGACTTTCTTAAAACCTAAGCAGCTTGCTAGAATTTCTCTCACTCAAAGAGGGGTCTCCTCTCACTTGTGAAAAAAGGTTGAGCTATTCTCTCTCTCTCTGCAATCTTGCAGGGGTGTTTGCAGGTGGAATAAAAAGTCAAAATGGTGACCACAACCATGCGATGAAAGCCCTGCCCCTTTTTAACACACAACACCTGTAAAAAAAAAGAGTGGGCCTCAGATTGCATGGATGTGGCCACCATCTTGACTTTTTTGACACAACACACAGCCCGCAGACATCCCTGCCTGAAAACACACCTTAAAAAAGTTACCGCTAACCAACTGGGGAAACAATAATGTACAATTTGGGGAAAAGCCAGAAAATTTCATTAAAATCCAAGGTCCCCAGATTATGGCTAGAAAATATAACGCTGCCTTTGGGAGGAGAGGATTGGGGATAGAGTATATAGACCAGGTCACTGGGGATGGGGAGAAGAAGCAAGTGTGTGCTGAGCCTCGTACCATCCCACGTTCTCTTCAGTGGCTCCCATGGTCCACTTGCCTTGATGCTTGGCCCTGGCTCCTGCTTGCAGCCATAATGTTCAATTTCCCACCATACCCCAGTAAGCTTCTGAGTTGGGGATCACTACAGGCCATTGTGGAAAATTAGAAAAAAACACCTTATGGCTGTTTGCCACTGATAAATCAGTGCCTAGAAAGAAGTGTGTAGGGGAGAGGCAACCAGCAGCCAATTTGGCCAGGCTATTCTCAAATCTGAAGCCAGTCCTAAACTGGTAGAAGACAAGCCTTGGATGTACTGGATTATTTGCAGCAGATTGACAAGGATGTCTGGCTTGGAACTGCTGAATCATAGCAAGTGAAGAGGGGAGAGTTTCCTTCCTCAGTTAAGTAGTTCTGTACAACTGAGATGCAAGTTTCTGTTGGTGCACACACACATCATTCTAGCTTATCAGTGAAGTTGTTAATTGGTTCTGCTATCATGCCAGTATTTTACATCAAGTTAGTGGACCGCTGGGTTCTAGCAGGAACAAACAAGTTCCTTTGTGCCAGAAACCTGGCTCTGCCTGATTTAGAGGGCTCAAAAATGTCCTCCCGGTGGTCTGCTTAGGCACCGTGCGACACACGTGATGGTACAGATCATTACTCAGAGAACACTTGTTAAGCAACCCAGTAATCTTGGATTGGATTGCAGAGCTTAAAGGTCCTTCCCCAAACTGGGATGAAAGCACTTGGTAGGTCAATTCTATCCAAAGGCTCTCAAGTCTTGGCATATTTCTCTGTTCAGAGTCGCCCCCCGCCCCCATTGGTAATGTCCCTCAGCAACATCAGAAGCCATCAGATGTAGTAACCTGTTCACATTTAGCTGATCTGGAACTGGCTAGTGATCTGAACGAGAGATACTGAAGTGCAATATAGACCAAACCTGAATGCAGAAGAAAAGACGGTGCAGAACAGTGAGTGGAAATATCTTTTATAGCAAGTCCCATGCAGATAGTTTCCCCACAGAAGAGGAGTTCATGGTTGGGGAGTGCCGTGCTTCAGGCTCCAGGAAATTCAGCCCGGGAGCAAGAAGAGAAGCCCCAGGAATCACCTGACTTGGTAAAATGGACAGCCTGCCTAGATGAGCTGGTAGTTCCCAGCAGTGCTTCCCTGTGATTATTTTGGCGTGACCCTTACACAATTTTTGCCTGATATAAGGCTAGCAAGATGGGGCATTTGGTAGGATCCCAAAAGCAGTGGAAAAGTCCTGTAGCCCTGGTACACCAATTATTTAACTGCTGTGGGAGTGCTATTATTTCCCATTGCCAAAGAAGGGAGTGTTAGATGCAACTGGAGAGAGTGCTCCATTTCCACGGTCCAGTTCTTACAAGTTAGAAGAGTCTGAGGCTGTCACTCCCTACCCCCATCCCCTTTCACCAAAATCCTGGAGCCAGCATTATACAGTATATAAGTATTCTGATACAGTGGGAACATGCAATCATGAATCCAGCGGGAAAGCATTATTTTTAATAAGATGATTTTGGAAGAGAAGAAGCAGAACTTAGTGCCAAGCATTTCAGCTCACTCTAATTTCCCCAGTTACAACTCTATGTAAAAAGTATAAATGGGTTGGACTACAGCTCCCTTAATCATTAATTATACCAAGCTGAGTGTGGCTTTGGGAACTGTGATGCAGTTGGACATCAAGGTTGAAGTTGTGGGCCCCATTACTGGTGCGGGGGGCATTCAGAGAGAGGCAGATGATCAGGACACCAGGGGACAATGCAACATCCATATCATCATTGATCATAGTTTATTATAGTATTTTTAAATTTATTATACATGGCTGGGCTTGTACATAGTCAAGACACTTATGTCGTAATTTTTAATTTAAAATGTAATTTATTACTTTCTGAAACCAAATGGTGCTTATTCCCAAATAAGAAATATGATTGCCTAAAGTTACCCCGCCTCTATCATTAACATTATATTTACATTTGTGTCTAAAATGATTTAGCTGCCCTGTCTTGCAGCCATGGACTTTTTGCCCACTCACAGCTGAACTATACACCTGGATAAGGAGAGGAGAGATTTTTTTTTCATAGTGGGGGGGCACAGGGGGAGAGGTCTGGTGATATTATACAATTTAGGTGGGTAACACTGCTTGGGGAAGCTACTTGCAAATTATAAACCAGAAAATTCAGCCAGATAACTTTCTATGAGGATTCTAAAATTAAGAGGTTATGAAATTAACCAGATGAGGTCCTCTGGTAAATTCAGATGTTAACATTTACTCAGAATAGGTCAGGCAGCAAGGGGTGGATGGGAGGGAGAAGATGTAGCCTGTTTCAATTTCCCCAAGCAATTTGTATGCATGAAAGGATTGGGTGTGTTTTTTAAAATTAAAAATGAATAAAAACAAACTACATCAAACATGCAGAAATGAAGGAATGATGGTTTCAATCTATGCCTATTCACCAAAAAAGAAAAAAAGTAAGTGGACTCAAACAAACTTGGCAGCAACTGGAAATTTAAGCAGCAAGAAATCGGTTGCCACAAATGCATGGCCTTTCTAGAGCTTTCTACTTCTCCCGCAGTTAGAAGCCATGTGCTTGCTCCTCAGCTTCAGAGGGTAGTAGCAACAGCATTTTGGAAAATAAATTTCCCTGCAGCCCTTCACACACAAAGGTGCGACAGTATACAGCGATTCCTCTCCAGGTTGCCTAGTTTGGAGACAGCCAGGCAGAGCAGAAAAGCAGATGTACCCCAAAGCTCCTCTAGGGGGCACCTTCTTTCCAAATGTGGGACCAGAAAGACCAGGAATAAAAGCCAGGAGTCTAAGCTTTCAGGGGAAACATTAGCCTCCTTGGTTTCTAATTTAAGAGAGGAAGAAAAAAAAAGAAAGATTAAACAGATCCACAAGCAGGGCAGCAGCATCATGTTTTGCTTGGCTTGGGATTCTTATCCTCCCTGGAGGTCAGATGCCATCCAAGTGGTTGGCCTCCCAGGAGTCACTGAGAGTGTCCAGCAGACGCTGGCGGGCTAGGGCCCTTCGAAGATGCATGCGATAGTCCTCCATCACCAGGTTGTCCCAGCGTCGCAGCACAAAATGGTTTTCACCCAAGGTCAGTCCAGAACATAAGAGCTGGTTCCGAGTCCGGAAATCGGACACTGTGATCAGCCACCTGCATGGGGAGATGGGAAAGGGAAGGAGGCTGATGCACTCAGTTGAGTCAAGCTTCGTTACGATGGGGGGAAGGTTCCCCTGCTTCTTCCCCAGGACCCTGTGGCTCAACACATTCAGAATAATCCCTTTAAAAATCCAGAAAGATCCCTTCCACAGGGCCCAGTGCAGGAGGCAAAGATGGCAGGAACAGGAGGCGGGGATGGCACAAAGACAAACACAGCAGATGAGTGGGTCTGAAGCGGATCTGGCTGTTCTGAGTAGCAGAGCCGAACAAGATTCCTGAATTGCTGAAGGATGACTTCTCCACCTGAACAAAAGCACTCAACTCTCTGATTTTCAGAAGAGCTCACCATCCTTCTAGGTTGAACATCCATCTTTTTTTATACAATTTTACCTTCCCTCCCAAGGGCTGCCTGCTGGAGACAGAGGCTGTATGTTCTGGAAGCCTCCAATGCCTTGTGTCTAGACCAGAAGTTCTCTTTCTTCATGGCAGGAGTGCATAATTTATACCTGATTCTCCAAAGGTTGCCATTCAACTGGCATTTTTAATGCATCAGAAAAGGGGAACTGTTAAATGCACTGAGAAAAATGATAACTGGTCTGGTCTGGCCCAGATTACGCATTATTCATCCACTCAGATTAGTATTTTTCAACCTTGGCAACTGGAAGTTGTGTGGACTTCAACTCCCAGAATTCCCCAGCCAGCATGCGCTGACCAGGGAATTCTGGGAGTTGAAGTCCACACCTCTTAAAGTTGCCAAATTTGAATAACACTGCTCTAGATTGTGTCCTGAACTCCCATGCCTTCAGCCAAATGCATAATTGTAAGGAGGATAAACGAGCACACATCAAGATTTATTGAACTCAAGAACATAGGGCTGGGTTACTACATCATATTTAGCTGGGTTAGGAATTAACCCACTTTTCCATTTTGCACAATATGTTGGATTACAGACCAACCAAACAGCATGGGTTCACACAATGAACTATCTTTTAAAAAATTGACCAAGACTAAGCAAGCTTCCCAAGTTTTGCGAATGCATCCACCTGAGCTTTAACTGATCTGATCAGGCATGTTGTGCACAGTTAAAGTGGGAGCTTAAACGCTGGTGTGTCTCATAAGGAGTCAGCACTAAAGGAGGAGGGGATGAAGTGGTAGCTACCAATTTTTAGGTACTGTTAGCTGTCCAGAGTCATTAGATTGAGATGGACGGCCACACAATTAGATGATAGACAGACAGATAGATTTCCTTGATCATCTAGACCAGTGTTTCTCAACCTCAGCCATTTTAAGATACTATGTGGACTTCAGTTCCCAGAATTTCCCAGCCAGCCATGCTGGCTGGGGAATTCTGGGAGTTGAAATCCACATATCTTAAAATGGCTGAGGTTGAGAAACACTGGTCTAGACTGCTGGTCAGTGGGGGAAGCTACAGATTGTCTCAGCTAAACATTTTTTCTGATGATGCCACAAGGCAGGCTAGCCAAGTGAAGCTGAGTGGCCAAACAGATTTCCCTTAGTCCAGCTGATTTGGGGGATAGGGCATCTGAATGTCCATCTCTACCAACCTGTTCTTCCGCCCAGCAGTTCCACAGATCACATTGATGTTTTCAAATTGGAGGCTGCGTAGGAGGCCTGTTTCAAAGGCATTGGGAATGATAGCTTCTATGGCTGCTAGGATTTCAGCATGCTTCATCTCCTTTTCAGGCTAAAAGTTAGAAGGAATGCTCAGCCATTGGAGTCCATCTCCTCCCCTCCTTCAGACACACCTGCTAAGAGCCTTTTAAGTTATTATGGCTTGTGTATCACATTTCTATCCCATCTTTGTTCTCGGAGTTCAAGGGGTGTACCTAATTTTCCACCACTCCCTCATTTTTCCTTCACGACAATCCCGTAAGGCAGGTTAGGCTGAGAGATTGGGGATCAAGATCACTTACTTAGAATCATAGCTTCAGCTTCTCTCATGAAGCAAGTCTAACATTGGCCGAAGATACTTTATTTCACGTCCTCCCGGTTTCCCGGGTGTATTGTATTTGAGTGGCAAAACTCCAGTCGATCAATGTAAGTCAGTAAAGAGATATAGTATAACACCCCCCAACATTTTCTCCCATCTCCATTGGGTCTTTAATGCAGCCCAAGTTGCATTAAAAAAATGCTCTCTTTAAAAACTGCATTAAAGCTAATTGATGGAGAGCTGTTAGGGAGGGAGCTTAAAAAGCTTTAATTCACCAGGACACTCTGCACAAGCTAGTGTTTTTCGGAGATGTGGAACTATACTACTTCTCCCAGAATTCCCAGACAATATGGCCACCTGCAAAGGTGACCAGCTTTACCATCCTCTGTATTTCATTTATTTTTTCTATCCATTCAATCACGTCCAATTCTTGGAGACTGCCTGGACAAGTCCCTGCAGTTTTCTTGGCAAAGTTTTTCAGAAGTGGTTTGCCCTTGCCTCCTTCCTAGGGGTGAGAGAGGATGACTGGCCCAAGCTCACCCAGCTGGCTTTTGTGCCTAAGGCGGGGCTAGAACTTATGTTTCCCGGTTTCTAGAATGATGCCTTAACCACTACACCAAACTGGCTCTCCTGTATTTCATACTATGTTTGAATATGGAAGTTTCATTGATTTCTCCACTCAGATTGTTCCGGCTTCTCCCCACAAATAAGCCTACTTCCTCCTGTCCCACTCCATCTCTTTTTTTCCTTTTTAAGCCAGCCAAGCCCACAGCCATCATCACAGTGAGTATCTGAAACTGTGTTAAGTCCATTGCATTGGAAAATGTCCTATGCAGAGCCTAAATTGGCCGCAAGTGAATCATAGGCAGCTAACAACTTCTCCATTCACTCTGAGGAGTTACATTTGCTGGGTGTACAACTCAGATATCCAAAAAGCCTGTGGCCACTTGTAAAATCTCTTCGTTGATACAGGTGAGCCCTAACATAGCCCTGCCCAGATGGGTTGTCACTCAGCCAGCATTCCTAACGTAGCCCGAGACAGTATCAAATGTGATGTTACAGTTGCTGTGATCACAATTAACTATACTTTCACAAGCACAGTTACATATTATGGAAGTGATTAGTTGCCATGAATTAAGTCTGAGCCTATAAGTGAATGGAGAAAAATAGACCCTCTCTGAAATTACGGCACTTCTGGGATGTCTCCCTGTCCTTCGCAGGCATTGTGCACAGCAGTGTACAAAATGACATCTGTCTGGGATCTCCCTTTTCAGAAAATTAAATAAATCTGCCCCAGCCAGCCCACAAAAGATTAGTTTCCCTCACCTAGTCTCTGTCTGGGACGTGGTGGGAAATTTAAATAGCGACTGATTTTATATCTCAAAGCTCAGCACTTCTCACACAACTTAAAAGGGTCTCCTTAAATTTGGACCTAGCCTGGAGTCTGTTTCTCCCACTGAAGTAGGACTAACCGGGTTCTCCAAACAGAGGCAAAGGGGTCGGGCGGCCGGCGGCCGAGGGAACTTGCGGATACAAGGCATTTCCATGTCCAAGGCTTCATATTCGGCAATGATCCTCTTCAGATATTGACGCCTAAGGGGAGAGAAAGTAAGCTGAATGCCATCGCCATGCCCCATTATTGGTACAGGGCGCTATGCCTCAGAATCATCTGTTTTGATCCTGGCTCTCTCTCTTCAGGAGAGGCCAAGAAGCTCCTTCCTGACAGAGCAGAAGGATTTGTAATCAGAGGCAGTTTGGCATAGAAGTGCAGCTCTTGTTCTCACTGTCTGCTTGTGGTCTTCTCAGAAGCATCCAGTTGGCCACTGTCGATACAAGATGCTGATCTGGATAGGTCTGTGCCTGCCCAGGCAGAGCTCTTGTCATTCTTAAATCTAGGAGAGTGGGCATTATTACAGTGAAGAAGGAAATGCTTTTTTTTCATGCCCACCTATAGCCTCTGTTCTCTTTGAGAGGCATACTGGAAACTAGGAGAGATGAGGACAGAGAAGTGCATGGAGCAAGTCAAAATATCAGTAGTCCTTGGTTCATGACTGCCCTGTTTAGTGACCATTCAAACTTACAACGGCATTGAAAAAGTAGTTTTACGACTGGTCCTTGAAGTTATGACTGTCACAGCATCCCCATGGTCACATGATCCCCATTTGCGAGCTTCACAGCCGGCTTCTGACAAGCAAAATCAATAGAGAAGCCGGCAGGAAGTCACAAGTTACCGTCATGTGACATTGTGCTTAATGAGCACAGGTGATTTGGTTAACAACCACAGTGAAACTAATGTTGTAAGTTGGTTGCAGTCATATGTTTCACTTAATGACCATTTCCCTTAGTGACAGAGTTGCCAGTCCCAATTGCGGTCATTAAGCAAGGACTACCGGGACAGGGTGTATGATTACTTCCCTGTTATTTCATAATTTCCCCTTCTGTCCCATTAAAAATTAGAATTCAATGGCGACTTTCAGAGAGGCTCCCAGAGAGGCTTCCTCTCAAGACTTGGGAGGAAATATGAGGCCCAGGGATCTCTACTAATATCCTCTCTCACTGAGATGTTGCTCTCTTGATAATGTCACTGCTCAGGAAATTACATTAATTAAATTGCAGACCAGTGACAAATCTTCAAGTGCTCTGAAGGCTTGGAGCAGGATACAGACATGACCTTGGAGCTGCAGACAACATACCCTGACTAGCAGAAGAACGAGGGACGCTGTTGCAACCCAGCCTCTGCCCCTGAAATGGTCTCCTCATTCTCCCTAATGGTAGGACCGACACTGTCAACTCATTAAGACATTTCAAAGTCATACTGTACTCACGAAGTTTTACGAGGAGGGGGGCAAGGTTGCTCCAATTCAAGGAAAAGGGACGATACTGCCCCTTCACTCTCAGTTTCTGGCATAAGTGGAGCTGAAAGCAAAACAGTTCATGAATGTTCACAATTTAAACTGCATTTCTTCCTACTCAATCAATCAATCAATCAATCAATCAAAACATAAGAAGAATCTCCTGGGCCCAATCAAAAGCCCATCATGTCCAACATGCTTTTTTCATAGTGGTGAGCCACAGGCCCCTAGGAAGCACAGAAATAAGAGCTTTCACTGGTTCTTTTCGATTCACACTTTCATTTTACACAAAAAAGACCAAGCCCAGAGTAGTGTAGTGGTGGACTGGTCCTGGGGAGGTGAAGGTGTTGGACTGGTCCTGGGGAGACCCAGTTTCTAGCCCATCTTCAGCCACAAACACTCACAGGTGATTTGGGCCTACCACTTTCAGAGCAGTGTTTTTGGGGATAAATGGAAGGAGCAATCACTACATATGCCACCTTGAGCTTCTGAACAGAAGGTGGGATATAAATCAAATAAATAAATGTATTGTGCTATTTCTGGCTAAAATCATCTAGAACGGCTGAATAGATGCTCCTGTGAAGGATTTGAATTTGAATCAAAGGTTTGTTTCTTTTGTGTGACCTCCAGCTTTGCTGGCCCGATCCAAGCATTGCACTAAATCCATAAACCTCAGATCCTGAACCACAAGGGTGGCTTTCATACAACATTTGCTAAGCCAGATCCAGACAAACCATATTCAGGTTTGGCAAGATGTACAAACCCAGCACAGGCCCTGTTTGGCCATGTTTAACTGGTTAAAGGATGGGGTAGAAAAATCCAGTCTGTAGCGGTTAGAGGGAGCCTGATTTAGTTTGACACAGACCAGGTATTGTAACCCTGAGCTGGCTAGGCCATCCAGTTAGGGAAACATTTGGGATTAACCCTCTCATCTGCCTGCCAGCATAGAAATCAAGTCCTTAGCAAACATACAAAAATAGGCTTGCATTAGGAACTCCATCCTTTTCTGTTTAGTATTTCACCCCTTTTCTTTTCAAGATGTACCTAACTCCATCTGTGTCAATCATAATCAGGTGGACTTTAAATCAAAAAGCTCATTTGAAAAATAAAGATGCAGGAAGCGACAGCCACCCAGCTACCCTGCAGGGCTGGCAATCTAAAATATAGAAAGATTCCTGGTGGGAATCTGTCATGCGGTGCCCCTGGCACATGGGGATAAATATTTTCCATGGGGTTATGTTAAAAATGCAGAGTTGGAAGAGGTTTTGGAAGTGTCAAGCTCAGTCCTATATTCTATATCTTATCTTCGGTGCAGAATACTGTACAATTACAGCAATCGTGACAGACAGGAAGCCTCTGTATAAGTAACTCCAATAAGAAATAGCCTATCACTTTCTGTGACAATTTCATTTGCTGTGATTCTTATTTCAAGGAACTGTTTTATAATAAATAATTTCCCCTGTAATTGCTAATCATTGGATTTGCTCCGGCCCTCTTGAGCAGTGTTTCTCAACCTTGGCAACTTTACGATGTGTGGACTGCAACTCCCAGAATTCCCCAGTCAGCATGAGAAACACTGCTCTTGAGCAACAGAGAATTCATCTTTTCCATCACAGAGGATGGGTCAGCTCCATTTTTTTACAGGGTAGCCTTTCTAATCATATCTGTTTTAATCTTCTAATCATATAATTAACCCTTTAATGCAAGGCTTAAGAAGCTTTGTATTAATACAAGGCTAAGCCTTTCTAATCATATCATTAACCCTTTAATGTAAGGCTTAAGAAGCCTTGTATTAATACAAGGCTAAGCCCTTCTAAACGTATCATTAACCCTTTAATACAAGCTGAACAACCTGCCATTTTTTAACAGTCCCAGAACCCTTTTTAACAAAGTGCTGAACATTAGCCATGGTAAGGCAGAAAGTATAGTTAAATGAAAATGCAAGCCTTAAAAAAAAGATCAACCTCATTTTTCAAAAATTCAGGCCTTTAAAGAAAGAAGGAAGGGAAAATCCAGGTTCACCCAGGTGTGTAATGTGGTTCTGCCCGTGCTGCATCATCACTTGACCTACTGTGGCTTTTGCCCTGCCCCAACATATTGAGTATGGTTGTGACCACTAAGTTGTCCACCTAAACATCAGCACATTCTTTCCAGTGCTAATAAAGCGTTACCATTCGGCTTGGGCCTGAACAGCAGGAATGTGCAAAATGATTCAGTTTTAACCATTTTGAATGTGCAATGGCTACATCTATGCTGTACACCCAGCTTGGTTACTGAATTTGCCTATTTTAAAAGTTACATACTACTTATAAGCAAACCACATGACCTGGCAGCTAGTTAAAAAAATTAACCAAGTTTAAAGTACAATTGGAGCTGCTGGTCAATTGGACCTGGTCAAGCAGGTTATGAGAATACAGCCGGAGAATGGCAGATAATGGGGCAAATAAATCAACCTGACATCAGCCCCTCAGTCTCCAAGACCCAGGAGGGGAAGAAGCTAGATACTTTTAGCTTATTTAGCGTATTTAGTTCCAAATAAATGGCTGCGATATGCTTATCAGTTACTAAATTAAACCATTTGGAGGGTTTAGTTTATAAAACATCAGCTGGATTCACCCAACACAGTAAGCCATAAAAACCTATCTAACGTCAACCCTAATTACACTTCACATCTTGCATGAATATGTCTATTAGGTCACTATCGGTCCTGGTTTAAATGCATGATGTTAACATAGCCAATGAGTTGATGTCATTGTCATGATGGTGGTATGATTAAACTGAGTCTAAATAAAGAAATGGCACATGCATGCACACACGTGTGCACACACACCTTTTCCATTGGTTTGCAGCTTTATTCATTTATTTGGTGCAAACCCTTGCCGGCCTCCCCATTTGGTTGATTCCAGGCAGTTATCAAAACTATAAAGGCCCATGGCAGGGTTGTCCACAGGACATATAAAAACTAGGCAGTGCTTCAATTGCGCCATCATGGACATCATCCTGACAGTTTTTATACCTTGCAGATACCTCTGACCTATAGAAAGGTAATTAGGGAGAGAGAAGGGAACCATTAATCTGTCTTCCATCTTCACAACAGAAGCAGACAACGCAGCATTTTCAAGGAAGGCTCTGGAAGGCTGTTAAGTCCACAGGCTTAATGACCCAGCCACACCACCACTGAGCATCAGCTTGAACTGTCTCCTGCCTTCCTGGTTAGGCCTTATCCCCCAGCCCCCAAGCCTGGGCTTTCTTCCTCCTAATTCCTGTGTTGCATTTCTCCTGCTGTGCATTCAAAAGGGAACAGATTTGGGGCTGGGTCATTATGTTATTATCTGGCACAGCACAATAAAAGATGGGGATGGAAGTGAGGAGGGGCTGGCCAGCTGAAGCTCCTCCCCAGCCCTCAAGAGTCAGAAGGGGGTTCTCACCAAACTCTCCTTGGCTGCTGGAACAGGAATGAAACCTAGTTCCTTCATTTTCTTCCTCCTGCATTCTTGGGGCAGAAAAAAGGAGCACAGTAATACATGATTCTTGACTTTTGCCCACTTCCTTCCTCTTGCAACCTGATGCATTGTCGCCTGCCCCCCAGATCCAAACTCCAGATACCTCCCCCAAAGAGGGAAAACACAGAGGAATCACACTTTTCAGATTGTATCAGAAGTAAAACTGCCCATTTCTTCTAATGAACTATATTCATTTCATACAACAGTCACAGTTGATTCATGGGCCTCCCTGCCAACAGATGTGGGGCTGGTCTGCAACTAAGATGACTTTCAAGGTTCATTAGATAAATTCATGGAGGAGAACGTGATCGCTGGCTACCAGACCTGATAGCTATATTCTGTTTCCATAATCAGAGAACCCGGAATATGAATTGCTAGTAAACAATAGCAGGGGGCTGTTAGTGGCCTTGTGTCTTGCTTGTGAGTTTCCCATGGGAATCTGCTTAACCCTCTGGAAACAGAGGACTGGACTAGGATCTTTCCATGTTCTTCAGCAGCCCCTTGAGATTGGAATTAATTTCCTTCATTACAACTGAGAAAGAGAGGTAGAAAGGCAGTTGCCTGAAGTCATCCTTGAAAGTCATCTCCTTTCAAGGCCCATGAATCAACTATGATGGTTATATGAAATGAATATATGCCACCACATATATTATATTTGCCATGAAAATACTGAAGCAAAAGCAGGGTTTTAACCCCCTCCCACCTTTTCAGGATGGACTTGCAATGGGACAGCCCTGATTCACATAACCAGTCATTCCAAACATTACAACTGCCAGAATTGGTTGTCCAGGAAAGGCCATTTTGGGGCACAAAAAGAAAACAGATGCACAAAATGTTCTTTATTCTGGACACATTTCCATTTGAATGGAAGGAAAAAAAATCTTTTTCAGCAGGAACAGTGGTGGACAGACTATTTCTATTCATTCCTAAAACAGACGAAGGAAGTGCTCAGAAATCCTTCCTAGTTGCAGCTAACCGACACAGCCGCTTTCAGCCCCTGGCCTTCTCCTTGAAAACGTATTCCCAAACTGAGTCTTCAGTTGTGAGGTGCAATCAGAGCACAGTGTTTGAGCCCATGATTTGCACACAGATGGTGCCAGGTTCAATCCCAGACAGCCCCAATTAAAGCAACTTCAGAGAGCGGATTCTGGAGAAGAAAATCAGTCTCTGCCTGGGAAGCCAGAGATCCAGTTACAGTCCAGGCTGAGAAAGGCAGATGCGCTCTGGGCCTGGGGTGCAGGCAGACACCCACTCTCTTGCTCCAGTTCTTTGCTCTTGGCATTGACTCTATTTCACTTTCTTTCTCTCTCTCTTCCTCCCACAGCACTTTTCCTCTCCTTTCTCTCCTCTGTGTCTTAGCAGGTGGAAGTAGGAAAAACTCTCTTTTTTCCTTTAGCTCTTAAGAGCTTGCACGTGTTGCAAACATGTTCTGTATCTTCATGTCTCCAGAGGGATTCTGAGGGAGGGTGAGAGGACATGACATGCTGATTTCTAAAAAAATAGATGTAGAGCAATGAATTTGGGGCCCTCCAGATTAAGGAGAGCCAGTTAGTAGTGGTTAAGGCACCAGCCTAGAAACCGGAAGACCGTGAGTTCTAGTCCTATCTTAGGCACAAAGCCAGCTGGGTGAGCTTAGGCCAGTCACTCTCACTCAGCCTTAGGAAGAGGGCAATGGCAAACCACTTTTGAAATCTTACCAAGAAAATTGCAGCGATGACTCCAGGCAGTCACCAGGAATCAACACTGACTCAAAGGCACGGGGGGAAAAAAATCAGACTAAGGAGTTATTCAGCAGTCCCATTACCACTAGTTAGAATAAGCAATTCAGGTTTGATGGGCAGACATTTTGATCTGGTAAAGGAAATATTCTTATGGAGTGAGGTATAGGTTCCCTGGAAATAAGGTAATCAGGAAAATATATGCATTAACATCTCATTACCACCCATTCAATTCCCAAGATCTCCTAAATCTATGAACTTGGCCATCACAGCATATTAATCCCTGGGGTACGGTAACTATAAATACTGGTCTCTGATCCTGATCTCTTTCCTCTGATTCCAAGCCAAGGTTTACCTAAAGCCAATGCTGCTTTGCCAGTTGGTCTTACCTCATGCTGGTTTCAAGACATTCAACCTCCCAGGAAGGCAACTGCGGACATTCAAATCCCAGGATTCCAGAATTCTGATCTCTCTTCTTGGGAGGGGAAGTTCCATTTTGCTGGATCTTGGTGGCCATGAGTCCTACTTTATAATCCTTTATTCTTTACTTTATAAAGGATTCTCCAAGGTGGAAGTTACAATGGTGTCACGCATGCCATGCTGTCATTGTACCAATGGCACACATTATGTAATTTACATCACTTGCATAATGATGTCATGACACCTGTGACATCTGTTGTGCACACCTGACAAAGAGTGGTAAGAAGGAAGAGTGCCTCAACACATGGCACCACAAAACTAAACAAGGTCAAACCTGGTTAGTACTTGAAAGAGAGATCTCCAAGAAATCCTAGGGTTCTAGGGAAGCTGAAAAAACATTCTAGAAGAAGACAGTGGTCAACCACATCTGACCATCGAAGAAATTACACAAAAGTGTCCATGAACTCAGCAAGAACTTAAGAGACCTTTTAAGAAGGAAGACAACCCTTGTGACTCTTCAATAGATAAGCACAGATAAGCAGACTGAATAGACCATAGATATTTCGCCACAATTTTCAACATTGGGGTGAGACATCTTATGGGCCTATTTTGATCAGACTAGGGTCACAACACTTGCTAAACTATAATGTGTGTTGTTTGAGAGTGGCTTAGCATAGCTTATAAATAAATAATATTTTAGGGCTTAGGATGTTGTGTGAACATAACCTAATCATCATTATTTTCAAATCTGCATCTGTACATAGACATTAATTGATGGAAATCAGAGTGGAGTAGAGAGTAAAATTTTGACCAGGATTGGACAGACCCAGGTTCAAGTCCATCTTCCGCCATAAAAACACACATGGAATAATTTGGAAGATGTAATGCTGTAGGCACCTCTTGGGCTTCTGGAGGAAAAGAGGATATAAAGCTAGCCCATAAAAATATGAATTGATTTGCTGTCCTGTTTGTGGTTGCATAAGTCGCCATCCTATCAAGACCCATTTCACCTTTTGAAAACATTCATGGAGATACAGCTATAATTTCCAGTCAGCACCACAGCCAAGGCAATAACTACTCCCCTGCCCTACCATGAACTAAGACTGCAGAGGTTTTAATTAAGTTAGCTCTTTTTTTCCCAAGGGTCTGACTCGGCAACATCTCCTTTCAGTGCTGAGATATAAAATATGCAGAGGCCCATTTGAAAAACTCTTTAACATTTGTGGCTGGGTTGCCAGTCACCCTCACTTTTCCGGGCCAAAAAAATACAGTAACAGCCTAGAAAACCTTGAAGTAGAAGTGCCAAGATCTGCTTAAAATGACCACATCAGAAAGGCATTGGAACATTACAGATTTCCAAATGGCACTTGGAATAATTCATTAATTAAATTGGGATGAGCAACTTTATGGCAGCCGGGAGTAATGTTACTCTGTTATTGTTGTTGTTGTTGCTGTGAAAGGTGCTGAGGATCACGGTGTGAAGATGTCATGGTGGGGGGTGGGACAGGGACGAGGGAAGATTGTCAGTCTGTTCTTCCTTGCAACTAGCGATAAACGGATAAAACTATTCGAGCTGAATGAAAGACATCTATTCAGGCTTAACAGACTGGTTTTCTTTCCTTGCCGACTAAAACCTGCCATTTTTCAGTTGAAATTCAAGTTGCAATGCAGTCTTGAATCTTGGGGAAGGCAGACTTTGAAAGCCACAAATAGGAGCCAGAGGGAGCCTATGGACCACAGACTGCCCATCCCTGAATTAAAACAAGAGTGATTGATAATTTATACCAGATGTTTTATAGGGACCAAAATGCCAACCAACCAACCAAACAGAATATTTGCCTCCATTGAAACAAACAGAGTCCATCCAAATGGCCTCTGAACTGCATTAGGTGGCTGGGAAGACAGAACGATTACTTGGGTGAAACTTCAGCAGTCTATCGCTCAATCCCAGGCTGCCATAAGAAGTGATCCCATCCTAAACATATATGCTCTGAAAGAAACTCTATCGATTTTGGAATCAACTTTCTCTCAAGGATATCTTGGACTGCAGGCTCATTTTCATTTTGGTTATTAGGTCTTCAAGTAAACAGAGGAATCTTATCTAACCTCAGTTTTGGTTTCCCCTATAACTAATCGAGCATTCTGTTTTGAACTATCAGAAGAGTGGAAATTCAGTAATTGAGCACGTACTTCATCTGCAGAAAGGCCTGAGTTGAACATCTGGCACCAGCAGGAGGGCTACCACAGCTGAGTGGCAAAGGTGTGGATGCCACTAGTGAGAGGATTCTGGATCTCTTTGCCACTGGATTTTTGAAGCCCAGATGTGGGAGGCCTACTCCAGATGTACCAAAGGATTGGACTGGAATCAGGCAGGGAGAGGAAGCCCCTGGCCCATAACAGCCTCCACACCCTTTTTGCACCCCCAAACTGAATAGGACCAACATCCTCAGCCCAGTTTGTTGGAGGAGTGGGGGATTTTTAAGGGACAAAGCAAATGCTTTAAGCTTTGCAGAGGGGATTTCCAGGGATTTTCAACCCTGAAAATCCCAAAGTTTCCCCTAGCCAGAAAAGCCCAATAAATGAGTGAAAAGTTTGCCCCTGCCCATTTCAACAATATCATGACATCACTAATCATGACATCTGCTGCGCTTGGGAAAAAAAATTAATTTAAAATGTTATAATTGTTGAAAAAAAGTAAAATTTAGTTTAATAATAATAAAAAAAAGAATGCAGCTGCTGGCCCAAAATAGCTATCTCCTCATGGTATAAAGCAACCAGTTATATCCTATTAGGTGTTTTCATTAACTCACATGAAGGGCTTCAAAATCATGGCCTTCTCCCTGTTGCTATTCATCCTTAACACCTGATATTTACAAGTGGGAGCTACAATAAAAATTGCTGCACAGGGCAACCCTGTTCTCCCATCCAGCCAATCAGCCAGCCATACCCTCTTTTAGGACACTCCATTCCATTCCTTCTCTCTATCCAATTTTCTGTACAACAAACAGCATTTAGTGACCACTGAACACACTTAGTCCCCTCTGGGCTGTTTTCAGGCTTTTCCTACTTCAGATTCTTCACATGCAGCCCAACACTGGTTCTTTTCCTGCAAACTTCAGGATGGATATATAATGATTGAGACTGAAGAGTTTAATTTGCTCTCAGTACTGCAAAAGTGGGAGGATCCATTAGCGAGCTTATCTAATGGACCTGATTGATCCCATCCCTCCACAAATCCTTTTGAAAATCCATCAAAGCAAATGGCTTCCATCACATCTCATGTTAGTGTATCCCCCCTGTGAAACCTGTAACTAAGTCAGTCTTGGATCTTTATGCTAGTTGGCTTCTTTGGCAAGTATTATGAGACAGGAAAGGGAGAAGATCTTCCCTCTCTGATCTCTGGGTGGGAAGTAACTAGAATTCTTGCTCGTAGCAATCCTTCAAGTTGAAGTGGAAGTATTTAGGAATTCAACATTGAGCAGACCAGACTACACACTGGAACCTAAGAAGAAAGATGGAAAATGCGGTAGCAAACAGAGCCCGTTTCAGTCAGGGAGAGCTGAGTTAAAAGACTGAATATCTTCCTGGATGGATGAGGCACACCACTACCACCCCTCCCCCCATGAAGCTGTTTCTTTCATCCTCCAGCAAGCAACAGCTTGTCTATTGGAGATGTATTATTTCCTTCAACTGGATGCTTTTCTTGCTACCAACCTCTGTCTCTCACCCCTCTGTTTCTGAGCCAACTTACATGTCCAAATCAGCCTGAGCTACTGTGGGTTTCTAGAGCTGTACAGTAGCTACACATGAAGTTGAAATCAATGGTGCAATGTGTCTTCTTCTGGTCTGGCTATAGCTCAGCCTGCCTGGTGCAATGGGGTAGCTTTGCTGCAATGCAAGAGAAGTAGGCAGCATTCTCAGAGTTACAATGACGGGTGAATAAACCATTCTATCATATCTTGCCGTTTATTATCATCAGGTTAGATCAGCGGCAGGCCTGAATAAATAAGCAAACTTGAACTGGTTCCAGAGGACCACATCATAGGGATAGCTGTCTCAATCTTTTGCAGCAAAATCTTCTATGAGTCTTACGACCCTAAGAAAGCGAATAGATAAACTTTCACCAATTCCATTCCATTTCAGAGTAGACTAGTTCACGATTACCCAGTTGCTGCGTTCACACAACAACCTACCCCTGAATAAATAAATCACATTACAACTTAACAAGAAGGCCTGGTTCATACCACATGCAAGACAAGGAAGTGGCAATTTAAAATCTCCCCAACAGAGTCTTCCTAGCCAATCTGCTTTGCAGGTTGCTTCCGCCTCAGTATTCAGTAATCCCAGGCTGAGTTAGCCACCTTATCCTCCCACTACACAAACATGTATTACTCTCCAGCAGTGTTTCTCAAATTTGGCAACTTTAAGATGTGTGGACTTCAACTCCCAGAATTCCCTGACCAGCATGTGGGGAATTAAACTTGGCAACTTTAAGATGTGTGGACTTCTGAGAGTTGAAGTCCATACATCTCAAAGTTGCCAAGTTTGAGAAACACTGCTCTACAGCCTCAGTTCACTCCCACTGTCACTGGGGCAGCTTTTATGGCATAAAACAACCCTCCAGTCCTAAGACTGGAGCAATTTAAAGGTTGCCACTGCCCTCTTGCTTCTACTGTAGTCATTACTAGTCCAAAACCATCCACCAAAATCCACTCGGTCCTTTCTCTTCCACAACCAACATCTGTGGATGCCATAGATGGAAATCGCTGCCAATAGATTGCCAATAGCTGGAACACATGGCATGTTCTCCTTTTCTTCTGAGTCCCACTTCCACATGTAGGAACCAAGATGGCTGCTGCCCAGAGCAATGGTATCTGTGATAGCCACCCATAAAAATGGGTGGAGCTTTGATTGCACTGTTGCAGCACCATCTTGACTTTTTTTTAACCATACCATGATGGGAAGCCTGTTGCTTTGTCCAATCAAGGCATGCTCTGTTTCTGATGTCCTGGATTTTTCCAGCAAATCAGAAATTATCTAATGGCAAAATCTACATTCCTAACAGCTCTTGGTGGAATAGCTCTTGGCAGAGTCTAGTTTTCATCAGTTGAGATTTTCTATAAATGGGATTGCAGAGAAGAGGCTCATTTCAGAAACCAAAGCTGAATTCGATTTATTTGGAACTCCTGATACACAGTCAGTTTATTGGATGCTTGAGGGAGTGCCAAATGCATCTGCAGGATCTGACACTTTCATCAAAAGATGGAAGCAACACTGCCATGAGGTCCATGCTTCTCATATGTGTAGGCAATGTCATGACACATGGACAAAAGAGAAGGAGCTTCTGTCACAATACTGCTTTCATGATTTGCCACCCCCCCCCCCATGATGCCGAGTTATGGATGCCTCTGCACACTGTTGTGCCACACCAAAAACTAGGGGGTTGTCACACATAAATATGCATGCGTGCGTGCGCACACGCACACATCCTTTCATGCCTCCCTTTCCCCACCAGAGAGATGAACATGCTTCTGCATGTTCTGAGAAGGATCAGGTAGCTATGGTGGTGGATTGCATGACTTCCAAAGGCCATAGAACTGTAAGATGAGGTCTGGGCAAAGATTACCTTATTAGCCTTGGCTAGGCCAGGCAAGCATCTCCTTGATATCAGGTAAAGTAGAATCTATATGTTACCATGGGAACTAAGTAGACTGGTTGGTTGCTCTTAACAGCCAGCTTTAAGGATGGTTTGCAAATCACAATAAGGGGGAATCTCCATCCCCTAGTCTCCTGGATGAGGTTGCTGCAATCTCAGCTGCCTGTGTAATCATCATAATCATCGTAATAATAGACTGCAATCCGAGTGCTGAAGCAGGCAGTGCTAGAAGCTGGGTCTTTGGACTCTGAGGAGCCCATAGCATTTTGGGGTGTTCTCTGTCCCTGTAGAGATTTGAGTTGGGAGCTATGGACTGTGGTTTTCTGATGAGCAGCTCTGCCAAGCCTCCACCCCTCTTAACCTATATCATTGTTTATAAAATGTATATGTAAATCAATGCACCTGTTCTGAAAGGCATGAAGCCTCCTTGTAAGGGAAATCAAACCTAAGTGCTGCAGGCTTGGGATGTTTTCATGCTCGGAGAACTGAGAAAAGGGACTGAACATGAAACTGCCTTATAGTTCAACAGACTCTTCTACATGTGATCCATGATGGGCAAGCCAATCCCTCTCCATAGTCTACTTCATCCTTACCCAACCTTCCTCTGGCTACAAAGCAAGTCCTCTGATCCCAGTTGTGGCCTCTCTTCTGGCCTGACCATCTAAGGAAAAGCTCCCTTCCCCATTGCAGATGAGAGACCTACATATCAGCAGCCAAGCTTCCCTTCGAGTCTTTTTCTCTTTCCATCCACAAGAGCTGCCCAAAGTGAAAGGGGAGTGACTGATTGGCTGGCTGGTTGCCATGGCTATGGTTGCTGTGGAAATAAGGGCCCGTACTCCTGCCCTTCTGTCTTAATTCTGAATTCTTCCAAGCATGGACTTGGTCTCCCAAGGGTGGGAGGGGGGCAAAAGAGAGATTGCGTGTTGAGAGGAATGGTTGAGAAAGAAAGCACCTCCTGTTCACAATGGGTGCCCTGGGTCATAAGAGGAGTAAAACAAGCCACAATTCCTAAGTTATCTCCTGGGAAAGGAAGGCAAACTTGGGACACAAACTAGAAAAGTGGATTGGAGGATGGGGAAGACAGAGAATGGTGGAAACTATGAAAGGGGATCAGAGGTCAGAATTCCTACAGCAAGATGCATAACCTGGGGTCTATAGGCCATATCTGGCCCCCAAATTCCATTTATGTAGCTCAGCATTCCCCAGGATCAAAAATTGCCAACCATCAATAGCATTATTTCCCACTGAATGTGGACATGAATTTCTTTTTCTGCTCCATTCCAACCTTCCCTAAAGAGTTAAGGAGGGGTGGGGAGAGACCAATACTTTGAACAGCTCTCTGAAGAGGACCAGTTTGGTTCAACTGTCCTTCCTGTGCTTCTCCTGGATTTCCCCCACATGCCCTGAATAACTGCCCTTTCTGATGGCTGCTTCACCCATCAGGCCTGGTTGTCAGCCTGGATTAGCCTGTGATTTGCCGATGCCATGTCAGACAGCAGCATGTCAGCGACAGGAATGACAGAGAAGTGCCCCTAGACGAAAACTTGCCTCTTGTGCTTCTATTGACAAAAGTGCAACTAAACATTTGGAAGGAAGCATGCATATACTCTTGTTCCTTATGGACTGAAGCGTGTACACCCAGTTTGCATATTCAAATAGCTTGCTTTTGCTATGTATACAGGAAAGTGACCCCCCGCGCCCTTCAAGAGTCATAACCCTTAGCATTTTATTGCATTTTGGAAGGCTCAAAGCACTTTACTGAGCTCTGCAGAAATTCTCAAACTTTCTGATACCGTGATCTCCTCAAATGATGCATACATTTCGTGACACCTCCCCCCCCCCATATATAAAATGAACTAAGTCATAAATAATGGAACGGCTGTGGCTGGCACATGATTTTGACAAGCAGCTATACCCAGGGGTTTAGCCATCCTTCAATACTCACAAGGGCTCTGCCTTCTTCTTTGCCTGATGAAGCTCAGTGCAAGCTTGGCCAGACAAAGCTCTGGCAAGTTTTGACAGCATTCCTGTTTTGTGTACATGCATGTGTGTAAAGCAGGAGTACAGTCAAAACTCACTCGGGGCTTTGCTTCCCAATTTGCACTATCAAAACTCACTCACTTTGCTTCTCACTTTGTCATGGGTAGGTTTAGCCATCTCTTAATGGGGCTTTACCCACCGTTTTGCTTGGTTGAACCAGTTGTCCGCCTATCCAGGTAAAGCAGGCAGCAAAGTGGCAATGAGTTCAGACAGCTCTGCATAGACAGCCTTGTTCCAGTTTCTCTAAATCCTTTTTAAACATGATGTCTAGGACTACAGGTGAGGCCAGCTCATTTTCCTTAACCAGTAACTGTATCTAAACAATTTGCCACTAAAAGCAATGCCATGGTCTGGGGGTGGGGGGAGGTCTGGCAATAATGCCAAAACTCTGTGGCCTAGGAGGAAGTGTCCGCCTTCCTTCTCTCCTCAGCCCCATCTCCCCTCTCTGTGCAATGTGTTTGCTGCTGCTATTTGTCAGTAGCAATTTCAGCATCTGATCAAGGCCCACACCAGAAACCTGCTGCTCCTTAAGTTGTGGAAGATCCTTTAGGTCTTGCTCTGTAGCTGCCTAGATTGCCCCCCAACAGATTGATGGGGCATAAATGAAAAAAAGCAAGTAAGAAACCCGATCCTACCAATTCTCTGTTCCAGGAGGAAAAGGTGAATTTCCAGGAGAAGCAGCTATTGGCCTATCAGCCCTCTTCACCAGTGGCTCTCCTGAGAGGATACGGCAATTCACCTTCACCAACAAAAGCCCTTCCTATAAGGTAGCTCAGATAATTATCAGTTCTTCCATACTACAGATGGTATAATGAGGCCAAGAGAGAATGGCTTGCCTTTCATTGGCCAGTGCGTGCCTAGCAGGAGTCAAAGAATTCTTGGTTTGTAGTGCAGGCTCTTTGCTGCTACTGTAAACTGATTAGGTACAGTATATAAATAGTTTCATGTATCCCTTTAAGCCACCAGCTTCCAATCTTGTGCCCTTGTGGGTATTATGATTATGCTAGCTAGACGTTCTGAGAGTTGTAGTCCCAGCACAGTCCCAGTCGCAGTATGAGAAGTTCATCTAGGTTTGAAAAGTTGAATTCACATCCTTGCTCAGCTAAGAAACTTACAAAGTGACTTTGGAGCAGCCACTTATTGGGTTTGTCCAACACATTTATCCATGGTTCGCTTTAACCATGTTTAACGAATATTCCAGATTTACTAGACTAGCTAGATTTACACATTATGTTCAACACATCATCAATAGCTGGTCTCGTCTCATCTCGTGTCAGAAATGCAGGAACTGGAAGGGAGATAATTAAGATAATTAAGGAAATAACAGGTTATATTGGACAAATATAAGGTAAAACATATCAAGCCATATTAAAGCATAATCAATGTGCAAAATCAGCCAGTAAGTGTTTTCAATATCCACTTCTTTGATCAAAGAGCTATAACAAGCCTCTCAACATGAATTTAGGGATGTGATGTTTCAGACGAGGAATAATGGCTTCTAAGCGGGCTTCTGCCATTGTCCCTTGCATTTTGGAAATGACACACACACATATGCACAAAGTAGTTGGCCTATGGGGATGTAACTGATCACAGCGTCACCTTTCCCAGTCACCCTGCTTCCTATTAATCCCTGTCCTCTGGATGCCATAAAGCACAAGGCTTCGGAAAACGGTCAGATAAAAGTAAGACCTTATGCTGTAAATCAGCAGAAAGCTCAAGGGCAGTTGCTGTACTCAGCAAATTGGAGAGAGAGAGAGAAAGAGAGAGGGAAAATGAGCATCAGGAGAAATATCTCTGATGAGGCCCAACACGCTGACAAGTGATGGAATGCATGCATGCATGACTTCAAGGTGGGATTCTCTCACAAAGCATATTGTCCCATGTATACCGAGGGCCACGAAAATGGCGAAACCCCATTTTGGAAAGTAAGGTTGCAAGTTGCAGCCTGCACCTTCCAACTTCGAAGTTGGAATCCATCAGTGGCCTTTCCTCACTGTTGACTTGAAATACTATTCACTCATTCTTGGGTTGGCAAGAATTTGTACCAGCACGAAATTTACTGTACTGTCCCTCTCCTGCCTCTATGGCCTCTGTTTCAGGCCCCTGCAAATTCTTGTGTTCTAACAACTTTTCTACACCTTGAGGTTGTCCTGGGACGGTATTAGAATAAGAGGGAAAGTATTACTTTAATACTGGTACAGCTAAGTCCAGCTGGTACTTAAGTCTGTCTTACCCATGGACTGGGGAGATGGAGGTGACATCGTAGGGACAGAGCAGGGAAAAAATATTGCTAGGCAAGCAGGGAAAGACCCATGGTTACAAGAGCTGCAAAGTGTTTGGCTTCAGAAGGTGCAGTTGACGGAACCAATTTCAGAGTTAATATTTATTTATTTGATGTATATCTTTCATCCAGGATTTCAAGCCAGAGAACACAGCACTCCTTCCTGCTGTCCCCAGAACAACCCTGTGAAGTAGACTGGGCTGAGAAAGAGAGCAGCTGACCCAAAGTCACCCAGTGAGGTTCTGTGGCTGACGGGGTGCTAGAACATGGGTTTCCCCACTCTTAATCTGATACTTTAATCACTGCACCTATATTCACTTTGTGACATAATTTTTCAACCTTATCTAAGCATTCCAAATGCAGATTTAAATGCATGACATCTGCACTCGGCAATATAGAAAGAGTCTTTAAGCTGGAGATTGCATTGCAATGATCCCCTGGAAAATAATACAGGTGCTCAGGAAAAAGTGAATTTGAAATACTGAACACTGTACTGAATATGCATCCCAGCTACTGTTCTAGTGTCCTCTGTATTTACAAGTAGCTTTCCCCAGTTTGGGACCCTCCAGATGTGCAAGTCTTCAACTCCTATAACTTCCAGCATTAGGAGTACATTGCAGGAAAAACTGTTCAAGAGACCAGCCAACAACTCAAATCAAGTCTTTTTCCTAATGTACCATCAACCCATGTGGGATTCTACAAAGGAACAACAACAACAACAACAACAACAACAACAACAACAACAACAACAAAAGTGGGGGGGGGGACTGCAGGATTTGCTTTTTTGCTCATTTCTTTAAAAGGCTAGTTCTTGCCCCAATGAACTTAGGGCAGAGACCAGATGTTACCTAACTACAGTCTATCCAGGGACAAGAGATGCTGGAACTGCAATTCAATAATCTGAGGGCCTATCTATTCCCCATTTTAGAGAATAAGACAGCAGGGAAAGAGAAGGTATAGGATGAATAAGGGCAGCAAGGCATGATGCCAATGGATACAAAATAAGAAACATTGCGTAAAACCAGCACAGGCTCTGGCTTTTTGAGTACATCAAAGGAAGGATGCTCCTTTCAAAAGTGGCTTTGGGTGTGATCAGGTATGTATTTAATAATCACATTCTCTGTGACAACTGCATGCATGAAGTCTCATAGAAAAGGCTGATTACAGCCTGGTTCCAAACACTGTGTGCAAAGTCATAATGGGATTTGCCTGGTTTTTGCCTAACTTGTGCAATTCCAGCCACTGTGATTGTAAACCAAAGCCTATGGCTTACTATGATAGGTAAACTCATCCTTTGTGGTGTTTACATACATGCATGCACATGGATTTATTTATAGATGTATGCACAATCCCATGCACATGTGTGTATAATGGTGGGGCATTCTGCATCAGGTACAGGGAAATGAATTAAAAACATGCTCCTATCAACTGGGATCTTTCACCGCACCAATATTTCTGGGACCTTAACATTATGGGTATTAAACAAGTGTATAATTGTTTGGAAGTCTGGAAATGAAACTCTAATTAATCACCAGTCAATACAATTTATTATATAACACTGGAGACAAATGGTATGTAGGATAATCGAATAATAAACAGTTAAAATTTATGGGAATGCAGCACAAAGAAAAGTTGAGGTTAGCGTGCAAGGCAATCAAATAAGCAGGACGTAATCAATGGAAAATTGAATAATCTAATTTAAGGAGAGAAAGTCAAGGAATTTATAGACTAATGCATTCAGTTCAGTGAGAGAAAGATGAAGCAAGAGTTCGGGAATGAAAGAGGTTTCCAGAAGGGATTCACTTTACACAGGATTCAGCTACAGAAGAAGGTAACAAGAGAAAAATAGAGGCACCTATCTCAACAGAGAAAGCAACAATTTGGAAGGCTGCCTGCCCTAGCAGAGAGGGAGAGAAATGCACAAGATGTATCATTCACACAGACTCACACAGGTGCAAAAAAGAGAACACTCTTTGCATAGGCACGGCTTCACTTGGGAATGGTGATTAAAATAGAGAAAGTGCTTCTGGATTGAAAGGGGAGAGAGTGAGAAAGATTCACTTTTCCTTTGCAACTTGTGCACACACTTCTGGTCTTAGAGCATTTGGAGGAGAAAGAAGATAAGGGATCCTACCAATCGCTGCTTTGCCAGTACTCTTTGGCTGGATTTGCTCAGCCATAGTTCTCCTAGAGCGGTGAGTCAGATCATTCCAGAGTAGGGTTTCTCAACCTTGGCACCTTTAAGACGTGTGGACTTCAACTCCCAGAATTCCCCAGCCAGCCATTGGCCAAGGTTGAAAAACACTGGTCCAGAGGATGGGTATTGGTATATTGCTCTTTTGTCTGATTCTGGATCCAGCTGATCAACTGAAACTGGCTGCCCCTTCCAAATTGTGATATCCTACTCAGCAGGGCTGATTTGGGGACCTAGAAGTCTTGTGTACTTGCAATCTTCCAGCTCTTGACTGGGAAAAAGCACACCAACTTTTCATCACTGAAGAACGCACAAAGGGCTCCACAGATGTCACATGGAATAGCTGAGCCAACAATGCTTCTCACAGGAGGAGAGATCTATTCACCTAGACGTTTTTACGGGGGGAGGAAGATTACCCAGAAATGTGGCCTCCTAGAAAACAATTACAGGTTCCCAGGTTCTTTTCCTGGTTCCTAAACAGGGCTTCAGTAATCAAATGTGCTCAAATAATTCTGACCTCCAAGCCTGCTTTACACCTTCCCTCTCTTTCTGAGAGTTCCCAGAATAATTTTGTTGCTTAGGACATCTATTATGAAATGAACGTTTCTTAGAAGTAGCCTTCCGCAAACGAGAGTGTGATATGCTTCGGTCCATCTTAGGAGATATAATTTTCTCTCAGTTCCATTCCTCCAAATCCAACTGGAAAGTTGGATTTAGGACAAAGTGTCCTTCAACAGAGGATGGACCCAACACTCCTTCCCCTTTGCTATGGAGGCTGGTTGAGAGAACAGAGGCCAAACTTATGCAGTAAGCTGAAACCAAACCAACCATATTTGGCTTAATCTAATACAGTGTTCCTCAACCGTGGCAATTTTAAGGTGTGTGGACTTCAACTCCCAGAATTCCCCAGCCAGAATTCTGGGGAGTTGAAGTTCACACATCTTAAAGTTGCCAAGGCTGAGAAACTGGTCAAGGTTAATATATTGGTCTGGTATATTAACCCAACTGCACTATATACCATAGGATGTGCAGGCCAAAGGGAAAGCGCCTCACTTGATCTATGCAGCCTGCGTGCAAGGGCGCAAGAAACTTCCCCCATGCTTGGTGCTATGAGCTCTTGGAGTCTGTGTTGCTTTCTCCTCTACAGCAGTGTTCCTCAACCTTGGCAGCTTGAAGATGTGTGGACTTCAATTCCCAAAATTCCCCAGCCAGCATAGTTGAAGTCCACACATCTTCAAGCTGCCAAGGTTGAGGAATACTGCTCTACAGTGTTTTCAGCAGATAAATGAGAACACCTTCCATACTGTGATCTTAGCAATCGTTTGTTCCACAAAGCAAAGATACCCAGGTGGCTTTCCAATACACCATCAAACTGCAGCATGTGGTGCCAGTACAGATGGTTGTCCTTAGTCTAGCAGCCACACACACACACATGCACCCACACACCCAGTAAGAGCTGTTATAGTAATTCTGGCCCATCTATTAGCAGGGAGTGTGTATCTTTCAGTTCCTGTGAGCACAACAAGCTGATGGGGGTGGGGGATTTCTGAGGGCCTGAATGTTCTTTCAGGAATTGTCTAGCATTTATTGACAGGCAAGTGCATAGGTAAGATTTCTTGAAAGTGCAAGTTTCAAACACTTGAATGAATAAGATGTTCTACATTAGTCAAAACCACCACACTCCGCAGTGATCCACAACTTAAATGCTTTATGCAATGTAGAGGATTTTTAAAATGCAGAGTTTAAAAAATAAGATAGAGGATTTTAATTTGCTCAAGGGATTTAATGCATACGCATTGCAGAAACAAGCTTCTCTTGATACTCATCTGGTTCCCCTAGCATGCTTAGCTTTGGTTTTAGAATAAGTATTACATTCACATGAGTGGCAAGCGATAAACTACAGTTTACAAATTATAGTAGCCAGGTTCAAAGCCAAAACCAAGGAAACAATATTATAGTCTAGCAGTGTGTATAAGCCCAGTCATAGATATGTGAGCATGGAGCGCACTTTTTCTTGACTCTAATGGGGCAGCCATGCAAACATCTGGTGGGGGCCCTTTCCATTGGAAAAGTCAGAAATTCAACATCTTACCATACTGCCCTCTGACCTGAGTTGCAACCATTTGGCCACCACTAGATGGCAGCAATAAGATACAGAAAACTCTACTGCCTATCTTGTGGTGATCCAGACTTTTGCAGTTCAGATATGGCATTGGTATTCCTACCTCTGACCCAAGGTGTGTAAATAATACGGGCAACCAGGAGATGGCAGCAAAAAGACAGAGCTGTGTATCTTTTGCTGCCCCTTGGATTTTTGCAGCCCAGATCTAGTACCCTAGGAAACAAGAATTTTTGTGGAAAAAGCAGCTTCATGGAAAGACATGAGAATCATTGCACAACCGGAACCCTGATCCAATAACCAAATACATTTCATATGATTTAATTCTAGTAAATATTAATGCCATTTAATAATAACAGTTTTTTAAAAAAGCAGCAAATTCATGTTAGGCGTCCCATGACAATTGGTCAGAATGCTAAAAGGCGTTTTTTATTTCTTAGCTTGCGTTCCTAATCCTTGATAAACCATAATGTAGTTTCTTTGGTTTGGCTTAATCATCCGCTGTGGTTTGTAAATCATGGGAAACAGCTTAATGCAATATGTGAACATCCTGGTTTTTCCTCTGTTTTTAGCGGGGAGAAAGAAAACAGGCAAAGTGAATTTCTGAAGGGTTAGCTGTGCCTCATATAAAGAGAAAGAACACTATATTTTCTGTTGAAAAGGAGAGTATACTCTACAGTATTTCACTTGTAATAATGCTATCACACTAGACATACTCTCTCAAAAGCTAGTCCTACTGATTTTCATGGCAGTAAATTTTAAGGAAGCAAGTTTAGGATTTTGATGCCTGATTTAAATTCCCAAGTGATGACTGTGTTTTAATTTGGGTGCAGACAGCAGTTTCTTTAAGGAATCATAGAGATCCCACAATGGGGGGCTAGCCCAAGAGGGACATTTGCACAGCCAGTTCCTTTCAGACAATAGCCATGCCAGCAATTCCCATCTTGGCATCTCCATTAGCAAACCATCGCTCCCGCTGCCCAGCCAGGTGGAGCACTGGCAGGGATTATGGGAATTGCCCCTCCAGAAGACGCCAAGTTGAGGAAGGCTGACCTGTGCCTTTAAGAGTAGCCGGACAAGCAAAACTGAAGCCTATGGAGTCCTCTTCTCATCACCTGACAGCAGGAGAAAGCCAGCTGCTCGGCCACTAAAATGCTGCCCCTTGGGGTCTCTGGTAAGGGGTGCCCAGGGGTAAGGAGGGACGGTCCCTTCTCCCCGTAGGCGATTCTGAGCCGGGGGAGTGGGAGGCCGGGCCGGAGGAAGCTCCGCGTTCTTGCTCATTTGCTGGCCGAGGGTGAGTGCTTTAAACAGCAACGTCCAGCAAAAGGCCGCCCGCTAAGTCCTCCCCAGGAAAAGGTGCCGCACTCGGGACAAGTTCGAAAGTTCGCCGCCGCGTTGCCTTTCTAGCCTTAATCCAGAGTGCCCATACTGCACCCCTCTGGCTCCCGCCCCTCCGCTCGCGAGCCTCTCGGAACAGCCTTGGGCGACCGCGAGGTGCCCTTCTCCCCGCCCCCCAACCTGAAAGCCACGAAATTGCACGGGTGCCGCTGGGTGTGCCGGGGCACGCATCCTTTAGCCCTCTGCACACAGACTGGGCAGGGACCACACACTCTGCCGCCTCGCTGCCCACCCTCGCCAGCCCTGGCTCTCCTCTCCCTCCCACCGCCAGCCCTGCGGTGCCGCCCCCCGACCCACCGCGTCTGGCCCGGGCGAAGGGGCTGCCGCAGCTCGCTCGCCCGCGTCTCCACCGCCCCCTTCGCCCCGCCCCCATCCCTTCTCCCAGCGGGCGCCCTCTAGCGGCCTCGCTTCGGCTCCCAGCCCAGCTTCCGCGGCCAGCCGGCGAGGGAGGCAACAGTCGCGGAGCGCAACCAGCCGCCTGTCCTTCGCCCAGAGCCGGCTTCCCCGGCGCCTCGCTTCTGCAGGTAAGGAAGAGACAATCTGGACAGACGAAAGAGCGGCTGCCGCTGCCCCTTCCGACGGAGCAGGGAGGCTGCTGCTTGATGCGATCGGGGTTGGAGGGGAAAAGGAAGGAAAAGGGGGGCTTGGTTGCATGTGGGTGAAGGCGGGGTGGCGGGGGGGGGGTCTTCTCCGCCATGGAGAGAAAGGGAAAAGGTGCAGGAGGGGAGAAGCGATACGGCTTTGGTGGGGAGGGGAGATCTGGGAGGAGAAGAAAATGGGATGTAGTTGGCGAAGGGGGCTGTCATGGCACGCAGGTGGAACTGGGGAGGAGGAGCAGAGGCATGCGATGGGGTGCAGCTGGAAGCTCGGGGTGGAGGTCGGGATCCAGGCCGGGGAGGCAGGCACCGGTGGGGCCCTGGCGCGAGTCCAGAGCGAGGTGAAAAAAACGGGAGGGGAGGGGAGGGTCCTGGGGACGGGGAGGCAGAAGAAATAAAGGAGGGGCAGAGGGATCGAGGATACGCATGGGGTGCAGTGGAACGGAGGGAGCAGGTTTGGGGGCAGCAGGTGTTTCACTTTGCATTTTTTGAGGGGGAGGGGGATGCACAGCAGCTGCATCCTTTCAGAGGCTGGGGCCCTGCTGCTGCCGCCAGGGATGAAGAGACCCGGTAGGGGGGCAGCGTATTTTGACTCTATGGGGGTTCCCTCACCCACACACCCTTGCCTGGCGCAGGGTGTAATTAGGAGGCGGCTGGCAGGGCTCCGCACGTCAGGACGCAGACAACGGGCCAGCCTCCCCGGGGCGGCTGTTGTGCCAACACGCTGCTAATGTGATTAGGGGCACATATCGCAGCCAGCACCGGCCTCCTATATGCCAATGAGTGTGCAAGAGGAGGGGAGACAACAGCTTGGAAAGAGATGAGAGGGGAGGAATGCCGGAGGAGGCCGTGTCTCCTTTGGTAAATGAGAGCCCTGAGGACCTTGGGAAAGAATTAGGTATCTTCCTAGGGGAGTGAGCGTACACATGTGTGTGCAGGCACACTGGCACGCCCCAGCATGGCATAGGCAGATGGATTGATTTTGTAACAGGCGCATAACAGTACAATACATATTAGTATAGTATATACACCAGGAGATTACTGTTTGCTCCTGACATTGGGCGTGAAACTTGCCCATCAACAGCCTTTCCAGTGGAAGATTTGTTTGTAACACCACTGTGTTTCACACTCAGTTTGTGTGCATATTAAAAGTGCAAGTGTGACAGAACAGCTGTTTGCCCGTGTGAAATAAATAGAATTCTAGTAACACCCTTTATGCGTGTATGTGCATACTACGGTGCCTCAGCTCACACTTAAGAGATGTGCAAAAATTAAGTATATGTAGGCAAGTGAGTGTGTTACATGACTGTCCATGTACTTCAGAGAGGAAAAGACAGGTAGATTGTGAGCCTGTTCCAGGTATGAGTATCTGGCTACAGAGAGTGTAAAATAAAGTTTATCCCATAACAACTTCCTTATTCAATTTTGGTGAAAGAAATGGGCTGCATATATGGCCATGGTGCCTCTGTAGCACCTAACGGATCATACATTCCTCCTGCTGAGGAAATCAATGTTCCTATACAGAACAATATCTTGTTGGAAATTTATCACATGTTAATATGGTATTACCACTATTTGTGGACCACTGTTCTTTTTGGTTTGTGTTCAAATATATGAGTGTCTTTACACATGTATGTGGATAAGTTGCATGGTGTGCCAACCTGAGGAAAATAAAGCATGAGTTCCACTAACGTTTCCTGATATCTCATCTACACAAATGTGTGAAAAAGGGTCAGTCCTGGCTTGATGTGGGTGTTTGTGTCTGCTTCCCTCTTAAGAAACAAGGCCTTCTAAAGCATTCAGGAAATGCTTCTCAGTCAGGTAAACACGTGGGTGCTCTTCCCCCATAATTTAATTTTTAATCTCAGCTACTTTAAGGCAGCCTTCTGCAATCTGGCCCTTACAGCTGTTGAACTACAACTCCTATTATCCTCATCCCATGTGCCCTGCTGGTTACGAGGCAATAGCATTTGTCATCCAGATGAGAAAGCTTTTGGCTTCTCCCACCTTTAAACTCTGAGCCTTTGCTTAATCCACTAGGCCTTCCTTCTCCTTTTCCTTCTCTCCAAAGATCCTGGGAATCCTAGCTCCAAATCCACGCCACTCCTGAAAGTATTTAGTGTCTTAGCAACCTGCCCCTTTCTCTTTGATCACCCACAACTTTTGTTAAGGCTTTGGAGGGACACTCTGTGGAAGTTAGAAGGAGGGTCACAATAAAAACACAGGGTTGGAGGTTACAGTTCTTCCATCTCCTTTCTCAAACTCTGCCATAACTTTCAAGAGGCCAGTTAATCACAAAGCCTTCCAGTAGGGGTTACAGGAAAGCTTGTGGGATGGAGGTAGAATTCCTCATGTTGGCAGCAGCAAGACATCTTATCGACCCGACATGGCTGTGGATGCAACAGGGCTGGGTCATGTTACTTGGAGGTGCCAGCGCAGGAGAAAGACAGGCAGGCAACTGCAGTGTTGGGTGGGAAGAAGGTGGGAATTCATGGTCACCTGGGCAGGATTGGGGCCCTGTGAGTTATTTACTGATTTATTAAACAGATGTATATGGCTGCCCGTCTATCAAAAGGAACTCTGAGTAATGAACACAATACAATTATTACAAAAAAAATTAAATGAAAAATAGCCCTGAGACCCCAACGCAACTCCAATCTATAAATCAACCACACCATGCCAGCTCTATCAACATCCTGGCCCCAGTGCCTGGGTGAAAAAACAGAGTTACAGTGAGGGCTCCTGGGTGATGGAAAGGCTGGTGCTGCTGGAACAGCCAACAGGCCAGAAGGGCAACATTCTGCAGAAAGTGGACAGTGCATATTACATGCTCCAAAATGTGGCATCTGGGGGCGACTCAGCTCATCCTGCTGAATGAGGCCTTGCATTTCTGCTTGAATTGCGTCTCTAATTACAGAGGATGCCTGATGGGCCCCTGAGGTCTCAGCATGTGATTTTACGTCTAGGGCAGGTATGAGCAACCCAAGGCCACAGGATGCATCCCCAAACCAATTTCTGGTGGCCCACAGAAATTCCTCTGGCCAAAGTTGCTAAAAATTGATGGTGTTATTTGCTGCCATTTTGAGATAAAAAACAAGCAAACTGTAGTGTAACTTCCAAAATAGACTTAAGTAATTGCTTAAATAACCCCCCCCAAAACAAGACCCCTCCAAAAATCCTGCTTGCACACACTTTGCATTACCTTCCCACCCACTCCTGCCACCACTTACCCCTAATGAGCAAGTCCTAGCCATCAAAAGTTTTCCTAGTCTTTACCTAGTGGAGGGTGGGAGTCTGCGTCCACAGTGGGGTAGGGGAGTGCAGCCCATTAAAGGCTAGAAAATATGGTTCGTCAATATCTAGGCATAGGATTCACCCATAGTATCTGGGTGGAGCACATAGTTGCAAGAGGCAGCCATCTGATTCCCCCAATCAGTGACAGTAGGGAATGATGAAGATCAAAGCTCTCCTCCCCACACCCCACCTTCCTACAATGCCTGTCTTACATGGTGGGTCAGCAGGAGGAGGACATAAGCATCTTTTAGATCAGCCTTCCCCAACCAAGAGCTTTCCTGGATGTGTTGCTGTATAAGTCCCTTTGTTGTAGCCCCAGATCATGCTAGCTGAAGAACGGGATGTAGAGGACAACATATCTGAAGGGTTCCCTGGGTATGTGGCTGCCTTCAGCTAACAATTTAGTCTTAAGTTTTCGGCGTGCACTTTTAGAGGGAGAGCCTGCTTTATCAAATGTAGTAATGGATTAGTGGGGTTCTCATTACAGACAGGTAGAGAGCAAGACCAATGCAATGTAATTTTTATATGAATTTGTATTGCCTGATTCCATTTATGTTCCCAGAACTGTGGTTTGGTGTCTGGCTTTGCATTCTAGAATGTTAAAAATACCCTCTACTAGGGCTCTTTTTTGTTTCTTTCCTTTTGACCTTTATATCTAACTGATGGCCATATGGTTTACTGCTTGGTTAGGAGCTGCATTACAAGAGAAGTGGTGAAAAGTCTAGGGCTTCACTCATTAGAAGGAGCAGGAGGACCCTCAAACACATCAAGGACTGGCTTATATGTTTCCATGGGATTCAATGAAGCCCAGAATCAAAAAGAAGTGATCTGGATGATGATTTGCCCAATATGCACTTAAAACATAATATCAGATATACAATTCTAGGGAATGTATTGGTGTTAAGTATCCTGGATGCAGTATAATGCAGCATCTGTGAGCCATTGAGAGACAAAGAAATGGTCCAAGTGGGACTCAACTCTGTTGGATAAATTGGGAAATAGTCCATGAGATAGAGCAAAGGAGGGCAGAATAGCCAGTCTCCAGTGAATGTCCTAAGGCAAAAATAAAAAAATAAACGGGGTAATGTTTCTTGAAGTCCATACTGTAATTGGAAGAGCCTCTGAAAGGTTTGGGCTTAGGAGCCAAAATATAATATAATAATATTTTGCAGTAGTTAGCACTCATTCATTACTTACAAGTATTTCTTGATTTGGGCTTAGGAGAAGACTGCTCCAAATAGCCAATGCTGCTTCTGCACCACCTAGCCCTTGCTCATTACTTTACAGTTCCAGCAGTAAAAAATTATTGTCAATGACATTATTGCAATTTTTATGTCTTGAAAACTTACCTTAACTGGTAAGTATAATGCTTGGAAAAGTCTATATGTCCTTCAATGAAAAAGTGAGCTTTTTGTTTCTATCTTGGTGGGACTCAGGTTCTTTGATAGAACTATTGGTGGGACTTAAGATAAAAAACAATGAGAACCACCAATTAATTCATATTTGCTAATTGCACAATTAGACTTATTTGAGGGTTACAATTAGCTCTGGGAATTTTAACAAGGGTTAGTAGTTGCTGCAAATTGAGTGAGGATCTTTCACCAGAAGATGTGCTGTTGGCACAATGTCTGATGGCTATAAAAAGGAAGAAGAGAAATCCATGGAGGAGCAAGAAGACAGATCCATTTCTAGCTATAAGGCTGCAACTGGATGAAACTGTCATTTTCAGAGGAAATATATCTTAGTGCACCAATTGCTAGGAGCTCTCTGGAGACATCTGGTTGCTTACCTGCAGGGATGCTTGAGAAGTTGGGCTAATTTTGGCCTACTCCAGCAGGACTTCTCTTATGGGATGGTATTCCAATAAATGTTCTGGATTTCTGTGTACAACAATATGGCCTAACGCAAAAAACAAGAGATGAGAAAAAAGCAAGGTGATATTATCCTGTGAAGAAGCAGAATTCGTACTTCTTTGTGGTAGAGATGAAGGCCTAGCCAGGTTGCATGAACTATTGATAAAAATGTTGTGGTTAAAGTAAGAGGATTTTTAAAGTCACAAGAGAGGTGGCAACCTGTGAAATTGGATAGATAGTGCACTGACAGGGGTGCGGCATAGGTCCATAGTAAGCAATCTGGCCCTTAATGTTAAACGGTACCTCTTGCCATTGTTCACCATTGGCAATGCTGGCCACAGTGAGTGGGGATTGGAGCAGGCGACCCAGTGCCCACCAGAAGTGTTGGTTTTCCAAGTCCCACCAGCCCCAGTTGAAAAGGGATTGTTGGAGTTGGAGTCCATGGTTGAAAGAAGAGTGGTGAATAAGAATAAGGACTTCTAGTTGGGGAGAGAGACGTGACTGGGATAAGACATGACTGGGATAGGAGCAAAGATCTGGAGGGGGTCTTTCATTCTTCTACTTTTGACTCTGCCTTGTCTGCCAGACTTCTCCTCTTCACACATGAGCAGATGGTGGATTCCTTCCAATGATGTGCTGGCTCCTTTTCCTTTAGTACCATTGCGTCTCTCTTTTGGAGTGAGATATGCCCTTCTGCCTTTCCTTGCCTGCTGATGCAGACAGAAGGGAGCCCTGCCTAAAATTGCAACAGACCCAGTTAGTCATGCTCTTTTCTTTCCAGCATGCACGGCTATATGCCCATCACGGCCAATGCAGCGGGCAGGATATGGAGACCCAGCTTCATTTTCAGTTGTTGCCCTGTGTAAACTACAAGGCCTCTGGATTGCCCCACCACTAGGCTGTTTTTTGTAAATGTTAAGTCATAGTGTAAGTTGGAAGTCTTTCTTCATTCTACCCTACTTGCTGTGTTGGAGAATATGTGCTCTTTTCATATAGAAATTGAAAATCTTCTTCATACTGTTTCTGGGTTTCCACATCTCCCCCAGCTTTTCCTTCTTCCTCCAGACATGGAGTCCCAGTGGGGGTGGGGTCTTTTTTTCCCTTATGTGCTTCTCAGCTGCACAGGGATAGCACTAATAGCTCAGAGCTACCTTCCTGGAGGTTCCCTTCAAAATCCCTTTTCTCTTGTTCCTCCTCCTCATCTCCCTTACACAGCACAGTGACTCATTCCACGCGGGGGTGACAAATGGCAAGTGATTGAAGAGGCGGTATTGGCATGATGCATGAGCCAGAGAACTGAAATCAGTGTCTCCCCTTCCTTCCCTGACACAGATGAATGCACCCTGCACATGCACACATGACTTAGAAGCCTGGCTTTATTTTTATGTATAACATTCAACTGGGGGTCTGGGCAGCCTCATTCAAAAGCATAGAGAACATGCTACAGGTGTGTCCAAAGCCAATGATGGCTTACACATTTGCAACATATCCCGTGTTAGCTGCACATCTTGACATCGGCAGGAGGGAATGAGAGGTTTCCCTAAAAGACAATGTGTGTTTCACATTGAGTGGGGAAGTGTGATGCTCCAATCCTAACTGTTGTCATGAGAGTTTTCTGAGCCAAGATCAGTCAGACCACAAAATTAAAATGTTGTTTAGGATCTGAGCATTAAGTGTTTGTGGCAGCTTCTTAGTGTGCAGGCTTGTCAAGAGAGCTTTTTACCGGGGTAGTCCAAAGGTACAGCCAAGAGGAGCAGCACACAGCTGTACCCTGCCTGTTTGTATTTCACGGTGCACTTGAGATACTGTTCAGCACAATGGGCATGTCGGGAAGCAGAGGTAAGATCTGCAACAGGTTGGCAAACTGAGCTATAAGCTCAGGCATAGCAGAGGCAGGGGATGAATAAGAGAGGGTAAGCGTGGACCACATCAGCTGTGTGTGAATTCGTACTAGCTACCCCTGAAAACACACTGGTCCACTAGATACCTTGATCTGGAAAATACTTCTGTGATAGGTTGACTGAATACTGTGACATATCCGCATACCTATATGCTGCTCTGTGCCCATGTTTAGTCAAGCGTTGCACGCTCAGGATAGTGGCATGCTTCCTCATATGAATGCAATTGTTTGAATTATGTATGACAGCCAAGGACATATATTAGATGTCATTACCAAGATATAATAAGTGACAATGAGAGTAGCTCACATTTTCACAGACACGTAGTGTTGTGGCAGAGGGCTCCACAGGACACTGCCACTGATGTGTTATGGGAGAGACCTGGTTTCAAATTCTCACTCAGCTCTAAGGACAGTCTGACCCAGGAGGGTTCTCGGCCTCACTTCCTGTACCCTTGAAATGGCAATACTGATGATTTTTGATGAGCATTACTGGGAACAAACAAGGCAAATCTTATAGGGAGAAAACCAATACATCAGCTGTTAAAAGCAGTTTCAAAAGGATGATTATAATAAAAGAGAACAATAGGATCCAAGTGCCAAAATTGTACAATAAAAATGGAAAGAGTATGGATGTTTGCCAGCAAGAATAGCTCTTATTGTTCTGTCTACCTTTGGTAATATTCTGCATCACTTGAAAGTGGCAAATTCCAGGAAAATAAGTACATGTCTGGTTTGGTAGAAAGAAGAAGACAGTTAAGTAAATACATTCTGTTCTCAGCAGAAACCTATTGCTTCTTCTTAGTGTTTAAAATATTTAAGTGTTTAAAATATTGATGTTTATGTCATAACCTTTTATTGTTTGTGTTATTTGGTGAAGGTATATCTCTAAAAAGCAGGATATCAGTCTATTGAATAAAGGAAACGCTGGAATGGAATAGGATTGCATTGTAATCACTTTGTGTGTTAACAAGGACAGACCTATTTGATGAAGCTATTCTTTTGCCCGTGAAAGTGTGCCACAATGAAGCTACAGTCTTTCACACAAGCCTTCCTAATGTGCTGCTTCCCTGATGTGGTGTTGAACTGTTACTTTTATAATATTCAGAGTTTAGTCATGCCAGCTAGATATTATGAGAGTTGAATCTGACATTTCTGGAAGGCACCATACTGAAGGCTGCATTTCACCCTCATGTGTAAGTCTGTACATAGTGGTACTTCAGAGTCTAGAATTATGCATTAAATGTACTTGTTTTAAGATGTTATTACAAGTTTCCTTTCAAGTGGACATTTATCTTTTGGTCAGAAAGCAAAATAGAAAAAGGAAGATCAGACTGTTTCTGATTCTCTTGCTCACTTTAATGGACAAGAACTTATGATGTATCTCCAGAAGTGTTATCACTGCCATATCTAACTAGTAGCTTCTGTGTGCTAAGCAAAGGTGGCTATCATGATCCAAATTGTTATGATGTATGTTATGTATGTATAACTGGCACATTGAAAGAAAAGTTTGCAACAGGGTGAAGCTCAGCCCCATGTGTGCAACTTTGGTGCAGGTGAATATAATGTTCTCAGGCCAAGGGCCTAAGAATGGTACACCAGCAACTATATTCTCAAAAATTCACAGAACTAGACAAAATTACTTGTAATTTTTAATTTAATATTGTTTTAATACAAGTACACTTATGTTTCTTTATTTTTCCATTCTGTAATGCTAAATATTACAGATCGGTGACAACTTTTGGAAAGTCTCTAGTAATCTCAAAACTTTGGTAGGCCATATGCGGACTTCAGCTGCGAGTTGGAGGCATCCGCTTTCGCTCATGCGTGTAATACTGTTGGCCGACTAATAGGCTATTCGAAGAGCACACAGGCTGAACCCATCTTCTGTTGCATTCAGCAAACATTGCTGAGGAAGAGGAAATTAGAATCAGTGCAAGATTGAAGAAAAGGAACAATTTGGGGGGGGGAATGCCCAACTAAATGTAATTAGCTAATTTTCTCTGTTTTGTGTGGCTGATTTGAGGCAGGGACGTGTGGCTCTTGTTGATTTTAGAGTCCATAAGTAAGCCCTGCAACAAAATGTTGTGTATGCCCTTTCTAAGAGGCCTGCTACTGTTCAGGTTTTGAGAAAGCTGGATGTGCTCTCCTTCCACATATCTCTTTGTTTTATTGATTTTGCGGTAATTTCTTCGTTTGTTGTGAGCCGCCCAGAGTCACTGAGAGTTGGGCAGCATACAAGTTTAATAAATTATTATTATTATTGTTATGACTTCTCATTCTTTGTTTTCATTTTCCAGCAAATAAGTAATGTGCTACTGAACAATCAGGTCTTAATTGGGCTGTTTTTTGTGAGGCGAGTGTGTGTATGTGTGTGTGTGTGTGATGCTACTTGTGATTCTAGATGCCTACAAATACAAGGTGATCATGTTTAAGTTCCATTTCTGTTTTGCTGTAGCAAATATGAGGTCATACACCATCATATTGGACACAAACTGGCCTTGCTATGCAAGTATGTGTCTCTGACAGAGACTATGTTGTATCTATCAGTAAATGTAGATGAACCACTGTCTTCTACCCAGCGCAGTGTGACAATTTTATTCTGAAATATCACAGACAAGATGGCTACAAGAATCACCCAGCGACTCTCGCATGAAATTGATGCATAAGATTCAAGATGTACATAGCAAATGTAACACATTGAAAGCATTTAGTGTACAGTATATAGCCAAGACTTAGAACATCGGTAAAACAGACTTCTCTCCCAGCTTGAGAGAAGAGAGGAAATAGGAGCTGAGATTGAGATTTTAACTCAGTTTGAACATTGCATTGAGCCATAATTTCTTCAATCACAGATGATTAAATAAGTCACAATGAGTAGGGTTCACACAACCTGAGCACGTTATTGTGTGAACCAGGCTATTAGGACTGCCATAGAGCCACCTAGGAGTTTAGACTGGGAGATGAGAAGTGGGGGCTTTGAAAATACCCCCCCCTTTTTTTTAAATGAAGTGATGATCAAAAGACTTTCAAGATCTGGTTCTACCAGCTTGAACTTGGTTCCCCCTTAGTCTTCTGATGACAATTTTTTAATCTTTCAATCTGAATTTGAATTTTTTTTGTTAAGTTTGAGGAAAAGGGGTTGTCCTCTGAGTGGGAACTTGTACCTTCTGTACCAGCTTTTATGTTGTATATTGCTTAATTTTACTTGATTCAATTAGATATATATTTCAAGTAGCTTTTGTAGGGTCTAGTTTGTCTGTTGTTTTTACTATACAGTGTAACCTGCTGGTATTTCACTATTCCCTTAGTAGAATTAGAGCTGCCTAGGTTTTACTGTCCCCATTTTGTATTTTTGTACATTATAATTTCATTAATGTTCCTTTATTTCTGGTCCACCCTGAGTTTTTCAGCATGCTGTAAATGAATTCTTCCGTTAGGTGAACCTTGAGAGGCAGAATATTTTCTTATCTAAAAGGCAGGCTTTGGGGAAAAAATGTTGAGTTACACTAGTCTTCCTTGAACCTGAAGCCTTCCAGCTGCAGGTGGGAGATCAGTTCCCATGATTCTCCAGTCAGCATGGCCAGTCAGGAGGATGGAAGCCAAGTTGGACACACCTGGAGAATATTTGCTGCAAGGGATATATTCTCTCCAGGAGCAGAGAGATTTTCTGAGCATAGTTGCTGTATGATGTCTCATGGCCTGTTTCTTAGTTCTCTTCAGAGGCCTGATTAAGCTCTTTGGGGACCATGGCCTCCATAGGCCTTTAGTTTAATCAGCAGGGCTTTTATCAAATAGCCTATTAATCTGACCCCACCAGAGAATTCATTTGCTCTTATGTGAATTTTCCCGGCCCATTTACTTTCTTCTTCAAATGACCAGAGCGTCATCCAAATCTGGGGTGGATCTTTCTTTCTAAAGAGCCATGGAGGAGCTCCAGCTGAAAGCTGCATCATCTCTTTCTTTATTTCAAGAATCAATGAGCTGCCCTTCAGCATCAGCTCCTGGGACAGCCTAAAGTGGGAATGCACAAATTGACACCACATATGGGCTGTGTGGAATGTGTCACAGGCTGCACATGTGTGGGACAAGAGGAAAAGGGATGAGAGCTGCATTAAAACCACATTTTTTTTAACCTCCCCCTTTTTTTCCTTTTGTAAATTCCATTCCTTCCTATTTTAACCAAGGGAAAAGGACTATATTTAATTTTTTAATTTATGGAAAATCAGCAGCAGCTGAGGAGGGGGCTGAGAGCCAAAGCCTTGGAGACCTGCCAGTTGTGCACCTGTGGTTTAAAAGCATAAGGCCATGCACTCTCACTTGCTGGCCCTGCAAGATGAAAAGAGCATCCATTGAAATTGGGCAGTGCTGCAGAATAGCGTCGCCCGTACAGAGAGAGCCGCCCCTGCCCTTTGGGGATTCGCTTGCCCCTGACCTTGCCTGCCTTTTGAAAGGCATTAAAGACCTGGCTCTTTCCCTGGTAGCTGGGTCGGGGAGTGGTATGATCTTGTTGGCTGAATTTGTTTTTGTGGTTTTTTTTTAAATATTATTTCTTCGTTGTGTCATTTCCATATGGACTTAATTGTTGTTTACTGATGATGTACTCTCCTCCGAGCTATGTGCCAAGTGGGTGACTATAAAGATGAAATGAATAAATTAAAATAAATTAATTAAAAATGAGCAAAATCCATTTAACACAGACTTGGTTTTTAATACGCTGGAATGTGTACTTCCCACCAGAAGGAAGTATTTGGGGCAGGCATCTCTGGGGTACTACTTGGGAAAAGGTCTGTTTTGATCATGATCACTCACCTAATTTCAGGAGGATGGGAACCCTTCAGTGGATCTCACTGTGGCAGATTGTGTTACAGCATGCAGGGCTTCTGATAAACTGGCTTCAAACTATTTATGATTGATTACTTGGATCAGATTTCATTATATTTGCAGGAAAAGGCACCTGCCTCTGCCCATATTCAGAGTACAGATGTGCATCACATTAAATATCCTTTTGGCTTACTGTCCACATGTTAGACTGTTTTAACATTCCGTGGTTTTTCCTTAAAAACTTTTGAAAATGTAAAGTGTTTAATTTTTTTTTTTAAATGTATATGCCTTGTTACACTTTGAAGCTTTCTATATACTTTCCCCTGACAAGTAAATTTTAATCAGACTTACCTTACATACTGGTTTCATTCTTTGTCTTGTGAATCTCTCATAAAAAATTCTCATTAAAAAAACTTATAAAATTTCCCCCATGTAAACTCTCTTTTTAAATATAACTGTTAGTGTCTGTATGCAATTTTTTTTAGACACATTTTTGTGAATTTTTGATTGGGGTAGGGATAAAAGCTAGCCGATTTTGTTTGATTCTAGCATTCAGCCCAGCGTAAAGTAAGATGGGAACAGTATGCTAGAATTCACCTTCAACAATATTTGTGATTTTTTAATACTTCTAATGCAAAGTGACGAGTTACCACTTCAATTTGTCTGCAATTTTAAATATTGCTTAAAATATATAGCAGCTCAATAAAAAATTGAATAGCAACACGTCAAAGGTAATTACCTGCTATCCACAGTCATGTCTTTTTTTCCAACTTCTGAAACTCCTTTTCCTAAATGGCTTTTAGCCATCATCTCCTAAGCATTAGCTTATAAAGTTTAATAATGACATTTCTGGCTACGTTTTTCCAAAGAGGGTTTTGTATGTGCTTTTCTGGCCGCCTCTTCACAACAACCATATGAGGCAATGGCTGTTTTAGGACTTCCCAGAAACAGCCAAGTAAGGATTTGCACCCAGATCTCTCTAGTTTGTCTACAGCGTAGAACATCCCACGGCCTTTCCCTAGACAGCTGCCCCACATCCAAGCCCTGGGTGTGGCTTATGAGGCAGGAGACATGCTCAGCTGACCTCAGTTCCAACAGACTCTCTTTTTATAGAATTGTGCACTTCAGTTCACACAAGCCTGCCAGAATTAATTTTCTTCAGCCAGATGCTTTATGAAGTAGATATGGTGCTCTTCTGCATGACCTGTTAACCGGGCAGGCAGGATTTCCAAGGTCTCAAAGAGAAGGCTTGAACACATAGGGGTGTCAATATGCTTTGGTGTTTCCCAGTGTGATATATTTGTGACAATCCAGCTTGGTTGACCAGGATCATAGGCTGCTGCTTTTAAGGTTACGATACTTGGCTGGGTTCACATATTTGCAAAGCCATAATGGGGTTATCATATACGAGCCTAGTATTTATCTCAGTAGTGTTTTCCTCTGGTTGACGGCAGCTCTTGACAGGCTCACGCGGAGGACTTTCCAATCACTTCCTATAACAGTATTGCCAACTGGTACTTTCCAGAAGCGTTTGACAAATTGCATCTCATCCTCCTGCCTTGGTCTTGCTGAGTGAGGGAATTAAGGCAGCAGATTGTCCAAGATTGAGCCCCGGATACTCAAGGAAGGTTGATATAGCAAGGGAAAGAGAAATCGTCTTCCAGTGAATGATGACAGGTCCTCTGTGAGCTTTTTATACTTTAACGCTTGGGAAAACAGCAGATTCTCAGATTGCCAGTACGCACCTACATTTGCTAAAGCACCAGGAGTGTGTAAATTAGGCCGCATAGGTATTCTCAAAAAGCAGGCAAGCATACATATTTGATGAGACTTTATTTGAATTTATCTCTGCCCAAGTACAGTCTGACATCCTGGAACTGCATAAGAGTTTTGTCAGATACCAGTTTGCAGAGACAGCTGTCTGGTTTACATACATATTTCTGCATTTTTTCCCCTTCTGTCCAGCATTGTTCCTGAGCAGGTGAGCAGAAGGCTGGGCTTTCTTCCGTCCTGTTTGTCTCAGGTTCCCAAACATAATGGGGCAATGACCCTCTGGGCCTCTTACTGACACTTCAACCCAGTGTTTCTCAACGTTGGCAACTTTAAGAACTGTGGACTTCAACTCCCGGAATTCCCCAGCCAGCATGCTGGCTGGGGAATTCTGGGAGTTGAAGTCTATATGTCCTAAAGTTGCTAAGGTTGAGAAACATTGCTTTAACCCAAGTCTCAAGGGAAGAGGATTTACCAGTGTTGTTCCCCTGCCAGATTAAGTCTTCATTCTTTTGTATGATTTATCCCTTGGACTGACAGCCATCCAATATTATTAATGCCTTTTCAAGCTAGCTGAGCTCGCACAGTACTGCATAATAGTTAAGGAACTGGACTGGTACCGGGGACACCTTCAGCCACAAAAGCTCTCTGGATGACTTGGGCCAGTCACTCTCCCTCAGCTCAGTCTACATCACAGGGTTATTATTGTGGAAAAAAAAAGGAGGAAGGAGTGCTATTTATGCTGCCTTGAACTCTTGAGTGAAAGCCAGGATATGCTGATGGCTTCAGTGTCAATGTGTGTGTGAATGGAGATTTAGCTCAGAAAGTGAACAAAAGTTGTAAACTTGCATTTCTTTCCAGTGTCCTGAGTCTGCGGATAAAGAACAATAAATAAATGTTGTAAAGAGCTAGTGAGGCATGGTGTTTAGATAGTGACGATGTTGTGTTATTAGCCCAGAATGGGGGAAAAGGTGGCTGTTGTAATAATAATTGTGTAAAGGCTAGCTGCTATGCAAATTAATTAGCTGTGTGGTCAGATCCTGTGATAACTGTGACATGATCTTGCTGGTCAGAGAAAGGCCCTTGTAGGCCAGCATTTTGTTTCCCAGATATTTCTCACATCTATTATTAAATACTACCCTTGGAGTTGGGGGCTGCTTTTATTTAGCTGTGATGGCTAATCATTGTTGGCTATAACTCAGAGAAGCTCTCTATCTGAGAAGAGAGTAGCATGGTAACATGGGGAAACAATATTGTGGACAGCCTACAAGGCTGTTTTTAAAATAAGGATGAAATAGTGCTTTGCTAGTTCAAGGGCATCATAATTTCTTTTAATCCATGGATAACAAAAGGAATGACACTTAGCTACTGTGGATTATGCTTCACGTCAGAGTGTGATAATGTAATACTTGAATGTTTATCTCTTAATGGGGCAGTGGCACAAAAATGAGCAGAGTTGGGGGAACAATTTCACTTTAGGTGGGCAGTATAGAAGGACGATGGCCAAGCGTGAAAGATATGAGTGTGTGTGTGAGAGAGAGCGTGTGTGAGCCCAGTTACACCACCACCCAGCCCTTAATACTTGTTATTCTGAGCAGGAGGGAACTCTGGTGATTCCAGCAAAGATGCAGCAATAACAGATGGAAGAAGCTGCAGCAGAGTTCAAGGAGGGGAGAACTGAAGAACTAGAGGTCCTCTTCTCTCTTCCCCTTTGGATGACTTGCTATTCTGTTGGAGAACAGGAGAATCCCATTATTAGCTAGTCCTGGGCTGGCTCCTGCCTTTCTAGAAGAAACTTGGGAAAGGAGAAACGGGAAGAAACAGCATGAGATCTGTCATATTCTCCATTCATTCAGTCCCTAATTTTGCATCATGCACATGTACAAGTGCTTTTCTTCCCCAGTCTGAGATAACTGCACAAGCAATTTTTCTATGGATTTTCCTACTTGGGAAGATGTTCATGTAATTGCCCCAGATCCTGAAAAAAATGTAGGTGCAGAGTTTCATCACTCCCCAAACTATCCTGCTCCTACCCAGAATAATCAATGCTTCTCTTTCTATAGTCTAATCTACTAAAATATACATTGTTGTAGAGAATCCAGGAATCCTAGCCATAAGTTCCTGTAGGAAACCTGTGGGCTTCCAGAAGAATCTGAATTACAACCCCAAACAGCCTCAGGCTGTTTTCTAGACCTTCATATCTCTACCGAGGTTTTTTGGATTCTACTGTTTGTCTGTTCATCTTGCCCGTTTGTGAGGCAAGCAGAAGAAACTATAAGCTGTGATCTCAAGATGATACGTGGCTCCTGAATGTCTTTTGGGTGACTGCCTCAAGAGTCTCTTCTGATACCACCAAATAAAATTGCAGGAAATGCACAAAACCTGTAACATAAACCTAAAATAGGCCTGGTGTATTTTTAAAGAATAATTAGCCACCCTTGCCAACCCCACCCCCCAGAAAATCCTGAATCTGAACGATCTTATAGAACCTTTCACCTCTGGAAGTATGGTGACTCCAACTCTCCATACTTTTAAGAAGCAAGTTAAATTGGTACCAGTTTAGCAAGCTTTTGGCTCTTAGTTTTATTTGGATGACCACCGAAATTAGTTGCATGTTAATTGGTGTGGGGGGTTGCATTTTGACTAGTATCCACTGCCTAGAGTCTATATGGATTGGGATGGAGTATAAATATTGTTAAATAAATAATAACCTTGCCTACCTGCTACAGAAACTTTAAGTGAGGTTGTTGACCACCATAAAGACCACGCTTGCCTACTCTTGGCAAGGGTGGATAATCCAGAGTCCCCAGCAATCCCTCTGTGGTTTGTAGAGCAACTCCAAAGTAGGTAGAGAGAAAATGTTCTTCCCTTTTATAGCATTTTGTGGCCCTCCGAGGCCATAATAATTTTTTTGAAGTGCAACACGATCTAGAGAAGAGGTTAGATTTATATGCCTTGTCCCTTCTATTGGGGCTATAGTCTAGCTGAAACAGGAGGATGAGAAATAACAGAAGCAGAGCAGGAATCCGTATCTCACATCTTTTTTTTTAAAATCCATGCAGCTGCCCACCTAACTGAAGAGACTGGCAATAGCAGGGATCTAATTCGCAGGCAAGCAATTTCATGGAGGATTTAGAAAACAATGAAGAACCCTCCAGAGCTCAGTCGGAGATCTGACATCTCGTTTAGACACTGTAAAGCCAGCCCGACACACTGAAGCCTTCTTCTCGCAATCACATTTCATCTCAGCAACTCGTTCCATCCAGCATCTTGCGGAGGGCGTGGCTGTCCTCCCCCACCACCACGCCAAATTGCAACTTGTGGACTCAGCAGTGCCCTGGATGGCAGATCTAGTGTCCTACTTCCAGCTTGCAGCCTCTCACATATGGACTCAGTTCACCAGGAACTTTGGATTGCTTTCCTGCTCTTCTGCTGCCTGGCATTGACTAAGTCAGTTGGCATCCTGGATCCAGCAATACAGAAGCAACTTGGCAGCCATCAATTGAGCCAGTTTGCTGACCAGGTGAGAGTTTGAATGGGGGGGGGCAGAGAATGTCAACATTTTCACAAAACAGCTGACTCTGATCCTCATTATGATTGTAAAGAAGTCCAGTCAAGGTTCTTTATTGTAGTTCTGGAAATCAAGGCAGGATTTGGGGTGGGGGAGATGTGGCTTATCAATATCTGTAATTAGTAATGCTAAAGCTAGAACTAAGATTTGTTATGAAAATTTCTCCCTGTTTGTCTAAGCTTGCCCTCCACTCCCTCAAATTATTTCCTTTCTCTCAAACACATTTATATAGTTTTCAGGGGTGGGGTGGGGGGTTGAATATCCTTAATAATATTATCAGCATTATTATTTGCATTGTTGTTGTACCAACATCTCTTTGTTGTGGGCTATTACACTTTCTCTTTTTCTACCCATGGGTCACCTGTGGTTGCTGTTTTATTGTTTCCAGTTTGCACCATTGTTCTTATCTTTTTTTAAAAAAAAAAGAAACAAAAGAAAAGAATAAAAATAGATGCATTGTGGAATAATTTGCTGGAAAAAAGTGGCTTTGTTCCTAAAATTAGAACTGTCGGGATTGAACAATAAGAATTGGAATGTATGGGAGAAGCTCCAAAAACCTATAACGCTTATCTTTTATAGAGATTCTGAACAATCCCTTCTCTTCGATTGAGTTTAGGGAATGTAGGGCAGCTGTTAGCACTGTTCTCCTCTGGGCCCAATCAGGGAAAGACAGTGTGAGTAACGGGGGGAGAAAGAGAGGTCAGCATGTCTGTGTTTTCCCTACCAATCACCACATCTTCTCTTTCAAAAGGCTTGGGGTCCTGCATTTTAGAGTTGCAGCTCCTTGTTTGGCTGAGGAATATGTGGAAGCCTAAATTACCAGTAGCCGCAAGCTCCTTCAGAAAATACTCAACCTCTCCCCCCCCCCCAGACACGTACAAATCTTGTAGAATTTAGAGCAATGTTCTTAAAGCTGGTGACCTCCAGGTATACTAGAATTCAGCTCCCATAATTAGACATTCTAGCTGGGAACTAGGGTTGTTTGTTTATTTGTTTGTTTCCATTTTTCCTCCAGCACCCCAAAGTAGCATGCATGGCTATGGGGTAAGCTAGGCTGAGGGAGAGTGGACTGGCCTGAAGTCACCCATTAATTTCTGTTGGCTGAGGGGGGACTTTTACTTGGATCTCCCTATCCTAATCCAACACCGTAACTACTGAAATCTAGAACAGGTGGAAGGCCTCTGATAAACATAGACTGCCATAGAGAGTCTGACTAATGAATGTTTATGGCATAAATTTTCATGGACTCTGGAGCCCTCTTCATCACAGTAATGCTGGTAGTCTTTTCAAATGTTACTGCAGCGTGTTTGTATTGGCTGCCATGGGTTAATAAATCCCCCCTTCCAAAAACATGGTTCCTGTATCACACTAAGCCATGCGTAGAGAATGCTAATTAGATGGCTTCTCACAATATATGATATAAACCATGATTGAGAGACCACAATGGATGGGTGTGTATAACAGCCAAAATCAAACAAACCACATTATGACGTATGTGAATCCAGCCCTCTTTTACAGTGGGCTGTACAAGTTGGAAGAGTGGGAGGAGACCCATTAATCATCTCCCCTGCACCCTTGTTGGCCTCACGTTCACTACCTGGCACACAAACTGGCCATGAATCCCAGGCTGTTTAGGCTTCCTGCACCTATCAGTCACGCACCAAACATGGGCAGCCAGGCAATGGGTATACTGATATTGAGGATTGGTGTGGGGCCTGCATATTCAAATCTCTTGCCCTGCCCCATTTGGGAGGTCATTTATTTAAACAATTCAACTATCATGGCAAATACATGGCTGAGATAACTGGTATATGGGATGGGGGTCCTGCAGTGAACTCAGCCTGAGAATCAGTGGTATATTTAGATAATTTAAGTTTCTGATTTAGTGCTGTTTTTGAGAGACCACGTGTTTGAGTTGCCCTTAGATGTCCCAGAGCATTGGTTTTCATGGCTGCCGTTTATTGGTGAAATGTCTTGTTTCTTTGTGTGAGACAATGAATATGAGCTGATGCTTTGCTAGCTATGCTTCTGGCTCCCTTAGAGCATATCTGAAGCTGAGCTTCACAACAGATGTCACATCCTTCTATATGGTTAAAGTTCAAAGAAGAGAGTGTCCACAACAAATTGGTATCTGCCACTGATAACCTTCCTTCCTATTGAAATTATTTGCATTTTATAAATGTCTATTGCTTTACTAATAAATCTGGAGAAATGTCCTGATACTGACATTTTCCAGGCTTATTTTGCGATGTGGTCCTTGTGACTGGTGTTTAGCCAAGGCTGATGTCCTGTGCTTTTAAGTCTATCCTCCTTCCTTCCTTCCTTCCTTCCTTCCTTCCTTCCTTCCTTCCTTCCTTCCTTCCTTCCTTCCTTCCTTCCTTCCTTCCTTCCTTCCTTCCTTCCTTCCTTCCTTCCTATGCATCAGCACATATTCATTGTCTCTAATGGCATTAGTTGGAAGTCATTTCACCAATGATTTACTACATTTTACTTCCAGTTGTAGTAAGCCAGCACTGCAGCATTTGGCGGTCCTCTTTCTCTTGCTTCTGAGAGGATCCTTTAGCTTCTGTTTCCCATTCTGTCCCAACAGCTCCATTGCATATGTGCTTCCTCTCCACCTTTCTGGTCTGCCTGTTCCACCTCACAAAAACAACATATGGGATGTTAGGGTGAAAGACCATCACAGGCCTAAGCACACTGAGCTCCTCTTCAGCCAATTGAACCCAGATCCACACTTAAACTTTGGTCTGCCTTTGCTCAGGCCACCTAAGACAACTATCAGGCAATGATTTCCAGGGACGGGATAAAGAAATAGTTTTGGGCTTTGAGCTAGTGCCATTATATTTCTCCCCTGCACTTGCTGGTGGTGGACTGAGATCTGGCCTTTGCCTGAATTGATAGAAAAGACGTTGGTTGGGGTTCAATCCCTGCTCACCCAGAACTGCATGAAGGCTTCCCATGCCTGCTTTGTGATTTCCACGCATTTTGCACATGGTATCCGCTTTGGGCTCTGCCAGTATGAATCCTGAGAGGTTTCAACAGAGGTAAAGTGAACATGAAAACAGCTTCTCTTCTAGGGCTGCCAGGTCCTCATCTATAGACAGTGACCAAACGTTGTTCCTCCAGAATTCTGATACAGGATATATTTTGCTTCCTGCCTTGTTCCTCTACCAATCCCCCTGATATTGCTTCTATGCCTACTTCAGCCATCAAAACTCCAGTTTTTCCCACAGCAGGCAGGGATAGAAGATATGGAGGCTGTTTTTGTTTTGTTTTTTTTCCTGGAGAGGTGGGTCAGTTTGTTTCTCTTCAGCATTGGTGGCTGAAATAAATGCAGAAGATAGCAGAATCTAAGTGGCACCCAGTCATTTTGGAGGTCTCTCAGAGGAAGGATGCACTTCTGCGAAGATAATTTTTTTTTTAAATGAGGTCAGCCTGTTTGACCATCTAGCCCAGCATAGCCTTCTCTGACTGGCAATGGCTCCCCTGATCCTTTTATCTGAAGATAGCAGGGATTGAATCTCAATTCTTTTACATGTAATGTAAGGACACTCCAAAGTTCAGCCAGCAGTGAGAATCAGCAATAACCTGAAGCAAGGTGACAGCCTGCATTGCAGATATCACCATGGTCCAAGGTTGCATCTGATGTTGTTTTTAACATGCAATAAAATATCTTGTCTACTTGCTGTTTAGGCATCATGTCAGGAGATTATGATGAGGATAGGCATCGCAAGGCAATGGAGCTCCTTCACGTGCTGTGTTCCAACACATGTGCTGCCCAGGAACGTGAGAAGTGCCAGGAACTGACAGGTCATGTGGGTCCCATCAACTCAGGTGAGAAGCTTGGGGTATGAGCCATATCTAGAGAGGAAATCTGAATAAGATGATGAAAAATTATGGCCCGAGTCCATTTCATGGGTCTGTGTTGGTGTGTTGTTGGATTGAAGTGGCATAGAAGTCCCAGTAATAAATTAATATTTTAAATGAGCAAATAAACAAATAGACAAAACATGCCTGCATGTTTTCTTATAGTTCCATGTGACAGAAAGACATTCTGATGAGTCTTGCAGGATCCTCTTGACTACTTGAACTCCTGTTGCATTATAGAAAAACCATGCTTCTAGTCCCTATCACCTTGGCCAGAATGAAAACCCTGAATGTTCACTGGGGTTTTTTGGGGAAATGCTTTGAATCAAGCACTTTAAATATATCCACTTGTGTTGTGCAGTGGAAAATACATTCAAGTGGAAGAAACATTATCTAATTTTGATTACAGCTATATTTATGGCAATTGTTATGGTATTTATTGAGGCCTCAGAAGTCTTCTGTATGTGTCTGAGCCATTGGGCTTTAAACAGCCTTTATACTTAAGATTTAATGAGAAATGGTTTTTCTATTTTTCTGGGTTGTGTCTGTGAAAATGTATTAAAGAGCGTAAGAGATTTTTCCTATGTATCAGCAATACTAGGAAACCTGAATATAGATAGTCAATGTGCATACTAACCAGAAAGAATGAATGAATGTTGTGCATTTGTTGAATATAGATGGTGAATGTATTTTGGTATGAAACTATAAGATGGCTGTGCTTATATTTGGTACTGACCCCAAGGGACTGTAGAATTGGGGTGAGAGAGACTCCTTACCCGTTTCCTCCCAGTTTAGTTTAGTTTTTTTTTTACAGTTCCACCTCCATACCTAATCAAGACTGGCTTTGTAATTAGTATCCAATTAAATGTGTCTGCCAAGGGAACCAAGAAATGAAGGATGCAGCGTTTTTCATATGGAGACCTCTTCTAGTGCTTGGCAGAGCGTGACATAGTCAGGTTGGGGCTATTTCTTCCAGTAGCGGGGCCGGGCAGAAGAGGGATTCAGGGACTGGCTTGATGGTAAGATGCTACTCAAGAAACAGCTGAGCTCTTGTGTGTTCTGTCCCTGGCAGTTGGTGCGAATAGTCCAGGGTTCTAGGTTCTCTCCAGCAGGCTGAGGGAGCAAATAGAATGAGGAGAGCTCAACTAGCCAAGATGACAGATGACCACAGAAGACGACCTAGCACTGACCTTTCATCATGGTATCTGCCTCTCCATTTTTCTCCTCTAGAGATCCTCGTTAGTCTTCTGTCAGTGATTGTGACCTTCTGTGGAATTGTGCTGCTGGGCGTCTCCCTCTTTGTCTCTTGGAAACTGTGTTGGATCCCCTGGCGGGATAAAGGATCCTCGTCACAAACTCAGCGCAAGGAGCATCCCCTCCATGCTCATCTCCACCACTCGCCTTTTGGGGACCTCCTGGCTGAGCGGGTGGAACTGGGTCCTGAAATGCCTGAGAGATCATACCTTGATATGGATTCCTACCCTGAGGCCAACCTCAAGGTTAGCCAAACCTCCCCTGACCTCCCCGTGGAAGGTCAGACCAGTACCAAGGAAGGCAGCATTCCCAATGCCCACTCCCACCAGCAAGTAGCAAGCTTGGCGCCCACTCCCAGGTGAGTTGCAAGGAGGGGAGGATGCAGCAGGGAAAACACAAGCATTAAAGCTGAGTCTATACAGATTGATATTTATATGGAGGCTATACATTAAATGCTATTTGCTACCTGTCTAACATTAATAATTGGCACCTGGATGTTCTTGTTTTTTCTTTTCCTACCCCATTTTTTTTCCTTTGATGTCGCACATTTTTAAATTGTAAGCCTAAGGGCAAGGACTGCCTTATGGATTGGTAAGGTAAGAGCCTTTCTTAGCCCAGATTTGCCCTCTGTAAAATGGAAATACAAGGAATAGTTCCCAAGGATGCAGTGAGGACAATGAAAATAATGCATGTTGCCCAACGATAGTCTGGTCCTCATGATTGCAGTATTGACATCATGAGACCCACACATAAATACATATATAATTGACTCATTATGCAGTATTCTGAAACACAGCACTGCTTGAAAAGTTTTGGTTTAACTGTAACAGATGCAGCCTTTTAAAAAAGTAAGTTTTGGCTTCAGAATATACATCAGTGTTTCTCAACCTTGGCCACTTTCAGCTGTGTGGACTTCGACTCCCAGAATTCCCCAGCCAGCATGCTGGCTAGGGAATTCTGGGAGTCAAAGTCCACACAGCTTAAAGTGGCCAAGGTTGAGAAACACTGATATACATTATAGATATATGGATAGGTAGGCTATTCACTTGTACAATTTGTTCAGCTTCCCAAATGCTTAGGGTTACGGTTTTTTAATGGGAATTTGGACAAAGAGGAAGTACAGCAGCATAGGAGGAACACAGCTGGAATATAACCATGTTGCTGATTCATAAACTTAAACGAAGGAAGAAGAACTGATTATTTGCCAGGCAGACCACTGGAAGATCAGTTTTTCCTCCTGCATCTCACAGTTCACTGAGCTTTGTCCATGTGTCTCCTGTTTCTTGTCCATACTACAAGCAGCGAAAAATTAGTACTAATTAAGGATATCATACAGAATCAGTTATATGCATATTGAATCAAATTATTAAATCAGGCGTACATTCAATCGGGTTTTAAAGAATAAAAGTGCACCTGCTCTCTTTTTGGAAGGCACATATGCATGTTACAGCAGGTGCCATCACGCTTCTCCGTGAGGAAGGGATATGTCTTTTCCAAAATTGCACCTGCGTTTTTTAACAAATGCTTGTCTTCACGTAGGTACGTATAAATCTGGTGCATCTTTTAATACACTCAGAATGCAATTGATCCAGATTTAGCTATATTTAGAATGTACCCACTGAAAGCAATGGTACTTAGCATTAGTTGTGGTTAACTTAAATCTCCGTAATTTTAATGAATCACCTAACTCTGAATCCTACCAGGAGTTTTAAATCAATTTAAGCTAATCAGCCAACCAACAGGGTATTTTTTACCCTTCTGAAAAATTAAAGCCAGGATGTTGACAACCCCTAATTCTGCCCTGGACAGAGGATTATTGATTCGTGGGGTGAATGTAATGGATATGTGGTTATGTGTACCTCTGGCTGTATTTTTTTTTTTTAATTGTTCCTGCAGGTACAACACACTGCCACGTCCTGTGACCCAGCAGTTGAGCAGCCCAGACACCGGAGTCCACGGAGGAGAAGAGAAGGTGGAACAAGTGACAAGCATTGGGCAGATAAAGCCTGAACTGTATAAACAGCGCTCGGGCGAGTCAGACTCCAAGAAAGGGGAGGCTCCAAGCTGTGGACAATTGAGCTTTGCCCTCCGCTATGCCTACGGCACGGAGCAGCTGGTGGTGAGGATACTCCGGGCTTTGGACCTACCTGCCAAAGATGCGAATGGATTCTCAGACCCATATGTGAAAATGTACCTTCTGCCCGACCGTAAAAAGAAATTCCAAACGAAGGTGCACCGTAAGACACTCAATCCAATTTTCAATGAGACTTTTAACTTCAACGTCCCCTTTGCTGAATTGCCCTCACGTAAACTTCATTTCAGTGTCTATGATTTTGACCGCTTCTCCCGTCATGATCTCATTGGCCAAGTCGTCCTGGACAACCTGCTGGAGATTGCTGAGCGGGACAATGATGCTCCCCTCTGGAGGGACATCATGGAAGCCAGTTCGGTGAGTGGGGCTATGACTTGATTGGGTGAGAAGTGATGTCCCCTTGAACGATGCATTCCAGGCTTTTGAGTTAAAAAGTAAGCTCTGGCCAATGATGCAAATCACTCAAGTGATTAAATGCAACCTAATTGAATTAGTCACCAAATTCAGCAGTCTCATTTGGTTAATCAAGCTATTCAACACTTGAATGCGGCATTTTAGCTTGGTGCAGTTCATCAATTCAGTCAATCAATGCAGCTGCATAGCCCAGCTACTGTATACAGTATTCACGAATCAATAACAATAGTTTCATCAAAAGGAGGGGGGAAGTTTTTCTGTAAACATTTCCACACTATTGAAGTCAATTTCCTTCTTTGACTGGGGAGAGCTCAAATAGGCACACAAAGTAACAGTAGCACAGCTGTGCTCCATCGGTTGATATCCCTCCTGAGCATCGTTCAGATAGCGGTGGTCCCATTTGGAGTGAAGACAAAATGAGGAAGGAAGCATTGCCCTCATTCTGAATGTGCTTCATGTGTTCCCAGTGAAGACACTTTTGGCTACAATGCAAGGTTACAACTCCTAGGAAGAAGATATTAAAAAATAATTATAATAAAAGAAATAAAGTGGCATTGAAGCAGCAGCTGGCTGGAGCATGAAGAAGATTTTAATCCCTGCTAGCTTTCAGGATGATAAGCAGGCAGGGTGAAGCATTCTCTACTTATTTAAGAAAGCAATTGCTGATTAAGTTTGCAGCAAATGGCAATCCGAGCTGACCACAAGGGGACATTGGTCTTTTGGAACAACTCCTGCTAGGTTGAAATTGTACCTTTCATCGGTTTCAGATTCATTATTGTGATAAAGTGACTGCTCCGCCAAGCTCCAGATCTTAAAAAGGCTAATTTGTCCTGATGTCCGGCTTTCAACTTCTGTTTTTGTTTTTTTTTTTAGTTTCTAATTCTTAGAGAACTCAAAAGCATGAGGCAAATGTTTGGGCACTATTCTGACCAGCCAGAATGTTTATTCAATGAAAGCGCAGCTCTGATTGGCAGTTTGTAAGTGGTGTGCAAACTAGAGAAATAAGGGCAGAACAACCACGTGACTACAGAAGAGATTTCTCATTGCTTAAATGCAAAGTTTGGTCTGTGCTCCTGAAGTTGTCTGTGGTCAGTGCCCATTACTGTTTTACTCCTGAGAAAGCACAGGGATATTTTCAGGTTAAGATGTGTAGTAAAAAGGATTCTGAATGATTGTTCCGTATACAAGCACTTAGTTGCAAGTGCATTCACAAATATTGTGTTATGGACAAGGTCAGGAAAGCAGCATAGCCTGCTGGCCAAAAGACATATAATTGTGAAACACAAACTCTGCAGATATTTGGTGTAACCGTAGCCTTATCATTGTTGCTAGGCACATAGTAGTAGCAATAATGATTGCTCATAGGGTATGCAGGAATAGTTTCTTCTTTAATACCTTCCTAATTAATGTGAGCTTCCATGGCTCATGAGCTTCACTCCTGGCCACCGTTCACTGCCAGCTCTGTAAACACTACAGTAGTGCCATCAAGATTCAGAAAGCTTCTCCACCCTGATTCCCTTTGCAACAGGCTTTTTTCAACAGGCTTTCAAAAAAATAAATAAATGGGGGAAATTCGCTCATATATCTTTTCTCTGCTTCGGCCTCAAAGATGTCCTGCTTCCAAAAGATAAGTGCAGGGAGGTTGTAAAATGTTTTGGACACTTAAAAATGTGCACAGTGTCAGAAGAATGGATAATACAAAAGGATTTGTGTGGGCAGAGGTGGAAAATGGGCAATGTCGTGAGCAGGGGAGGGGTTCCCTTGAGAGAATCAGTGAAGCCAGAAGAGGATATGGGAGTGGGTGGGTTGCAGTAACCAAGGAGGTTTCTTGCAGACATCCACCTACCTGTTGGGTTCTCCCTGTTCCCATTCTTCCCCCTCCCCATTACTTCCCCTTGAGCTTTCTCAAAGAGATGCTCTTGGCACAACTTCCCTTGCTTTTCTTCTTCTCCGTCTCTGTGCATATTTTTAGCTAGGCTTTTATTCATCAAGCTGGTGGCTAATTAGGGCAGTCAGGTGTGATGCAGCCATACCTCCGCACCCCATCAGCAAACACCCCATTCCTCATAACTTTGGATTTCTCCTTCTTTCCCATCATGTTCAACAGTTGTCTTGATAGTCAGTCCAAGACTTTTAGCTGCCTTTTTTCTTTCTCCCTTTCTCCAAAAGCCTGAAATATCCTCCTGGTTCTTACTGATTGTGTGATTCTTCCTGAGCTTTAGCAAATCAGCTGTTTGGGGGGGGGGAGAAAGTAGTGGGATAGAGGAAGGGAGCAAGACCAAACAAATGTTCCCAGTGGGGTTACGGAATAGAGACTTACCCTGAATCTTAGACAACTGAAGAAGAAGGGCAGTCTTCCCCAGCCTGGCTGGGGAACTTCTGGCTAGGGACCAGATGGTTGTTATCCTTGTTCAACAAGCTGAGAATGCAAATTGTGGCCCAACACATCTGGATGGGTTCCAGACTGAGGAAGGCTGTCTTAAAACTCAGTTCTGCTGAAGGTTCGTAGGATTCTCCTTTGGGAAATGGGATTCTGTTGCAGTGAGGGTGTCTCTGTTCAGGATATGCCATTCCATTTCTTCTTTCACCTGATTCCCAATGTTGCTTGTTTTCCTTCCTGCAAATCAGACAGCATTCCATGATCAGGGAGTACCCTCAGTCTTTACTGGGATGTGTGGAATAATCTATTTCTCAGGGTTTTTCTCCCACCTACTCAGCCCTTTGTAGTGTTTTCTCCCTGTGCCTACCAGAAGTTCCTTCTTCTGTGTGGATGGTGGTGTTTTAGCTACATATGCAACAGTTGGGGGGGGGTTATCCAAATCGTGTCCGATTCTTGGTACTTGTCTCCAAATATTGAGGTTAGACAGTGTGGCATTGCATGAATATTTGAGCTTAACAGGAATTGGGCTGGATCCTTGGAGAAGCTGAATATGAACTGAGACATAACAGATGCTCTCCCACCCCCATTTTTTGCATCTCCAGTGCTAGAGGTGCACAGCTTGAGGCTGAAGGTGCACATGGTGCTCAGAGACTTCTAAATAACTGGATCGTATTGGAGCTACATCCAAATTTTGAAATCATTGAGACTTAACTGAGAAAGTATTTCAGTGGGTTTATTCAGTATATCACTAAATCTGCTCTTGACTATTGTGAAGACAAAGCACCCAAGTTTAGGCAGGGGGGAATAGTAGGAAGAAACAGTGAATGTATACTTAGGTATGCTTTAGGGATTTTTCCCTCTTCCCAAGGAGTTGTCACCAATGAGTATCCAATGCAGTCCAGGTTGCAGATGTCACAATTTATTCAGCTTGTCAACAATCTTGTCGCTTACACCAATTAAGAATCATCTCCCCCACTACCAAGGATTTTTAAGAAGTGAGTGACTAGCATAACAGTGTTATGGTATCTACATCTCCTATAAGTGGGTGTTGATGGAAGAACCATAGCTCAATGATAGAGCACCTGCTTTACACACAAAATATTAATTGATCCTTGTCAATTCCTAGTTAGGCTGGGAAAGATGGAGCCCTGCCTGAAATCTCAGGAGAGCTGTTGTTTGTCAGTGTAAAGGAGAGGTGTAAAATCTGTGCCCCCCCCTCTTGATACTATTCACTCCAATCAGGAGACTAATATAGTCAGAAGCCCTGTAATATTTTATAGAGCTGCCACCCCTGTATGTTGGAACATTGACTTGTTTCAAGCACTTTTCTATATTCCTGCTTTTAAAAAAGTGTATTGCAGGCTTGCCAATTTTGTCAAATTAATGAGCAAAACCTGAGTTATTTTGGACAGCTTTTGGTGGATCCTCTATGCTCCTCTGGGCTTTCATTTTCATAATTCCTAGAAGAAATTATGGCTGATCTGATCCAGTGCATCTGTGCTGCTTCGGAGCACCCAAACTGCTGGCAAGGATGAAATATTGAAAGAAACAACTACATTTATCCATTTGCTATCACTCCACCCACCTGATGCCCTTCATGTGTAGTTCCTCTGTTTGATAGTCTTATATCCCCACCCCCTCTTTGCAGTCATCTGTTGGATCAGATAAGCACTTCCATGAAAATATATTCATGGAAAAATATATTTCACTTCCATGAAAAATAAGTATGTTTTTATGGAAGTTATAAGTCTCTCTCTAGGTTTGCTCAGGTTTGTTATCTTTGGTCTCAAGGAGGCACAGAATGCGGTTCCTGAATCCCCATCTTATCTTCATAACTGTTCCGTAGCCTAGGCTGAGAGGTAGCGACAGGGACTTAACCACTATGTCATACTGGTTCACCACTTGGGATGCTTTCAGTTACTGAATTCACGGGCCCACACATCAAAAGGCAGCTTGCAAATTATATGGTCTCTCTCCTTAATTCATTTTCTCCAGCAAAAAGAAAGATGGAACCACCAATGGGGAAACAGGAGGGTTAAAAGCAGAAGCTGGTTACTTGTACTCCTCCATTTTTTTTTTAATCCATTCAGTCGTGTCTGATTCTTGGAGACTGCCGCTGCAGTTTTCTTGGCAAGGTTTTTTAGAAGTGGTTTGCCATTGCCTCCTTCCTAGGGCTGAGAGAAAGTAACTGGCTCAAGGACACCCAGCTGGCTTTGTGCCTAGGCAGGACTGGAACTCTCTAGTTTCTCCCAGTTTCTAGCCTGATGCCTTAACCGCTACACCAAACTAGCTCTCTGGATTCACTCATATAATTATATGGATTCCTCCATATAATTCCATAAATGAAGCAAGGCAATTGCACAAAGTCTTTTCTGGAAACTCCCTAAGTCATGACTTGCATAAATGCAAAAGATCGTGGATGAATCATCAAAAGCTTTTCATATTAATCAGTGTCAGCTCACTTCCATAAATCTAAATTTTTCAGCCTCAGAGGGCCACTGTAGATATAGACAATGTGTACTAATGTCACAAGAGTGGAAGGGAATGACATTTTCAGCTCAGGGGGCAGAGGTTGCACAAAATTGATGTGTAAGTCCAGTGGCTTAAACACCTGATTGATATCCAAGCCCAGCCAGCTACCTAGTTAACAGAGAATCACATTGTAAAGCTATCTACAGCTTCTGCAGCCATTGCTGTAGCATATTGTCTGAATCAAGCCATCACATTAAAGTTTAATATAGGCCGGTTGTTTAGGCACAGCACAATAGGCAAACATAGCAGTTTTATGCTTTGTTAACCTGGGATTAGGTTTAATCTATTGTGTGACTTGAACCACTGCATTGCTCAGAATGATGCAGGGGGAGTGGACAGTCTTTTCCAGGGAGCCCCATGCCTTACTTGTCCAACTAGCAAGCCAAAAACCCATTCTGATTTGAGCCTCAATGCATATTATGTCTGGTTTGAATCGGCATCTCTTTACCGGTGTCCATATGAAGGGCAGCTGCCTCCTTGTCTTGTTTCTTCTCCTTTTCCTCCTCCTAGACATTCCTTCCTGCCTTTGAGCCATCAGTGGTCCATCATGCTGTGCCCTCCCACTCTTAGCCTCACATCCCTCTGGGACTTGGCCTGGATGATGGCCAGCTGAAGAAACCCTTTGGACCCTGATGGTTTGGGAGTGCTGGGGAGGAGGAGGAAGGGGAAGAAAGAGGAGAAGGGGAGAGATTAATTCATATTGATGAGGCTGCAAATGGGACTGAGCTGGTAAAAGGGCATAAAATATTGAGGAACAAAGCAATGCCCTGCCAGATCACTGGGGGGGAGGAGGGCTGAAATTCCTCAGCTTCCTTTGCCTTCCCTTTCATCCTGAGATTCCATTATGGGAGTTTTTATTGATTGATTATCATATTTATATAGCCTCCCATCTCACAAAAAAATGAGGGTATCCTTTGGGAAAGGGAAATGTTCTGGGCTGAAATTCCAGGGATTTGTCCATAGTATGAAGCTGGAAATCCCAACCTATAGGCTCCTGTCCCACATTTTTGTTTTGGAATTGGTTGGTTGGGTTACGTCAAAGCTACTGTGCCTTTAAAAAGCAATATCAGAAGAAGGAATGCCACAGGTTCAGCTTAATGTCCATGTGCAACGTAGACCTGTTTAATTTCTGGCTGCTGGTGGCAAATAGCATGCACCATCAAGATAGTACAATGTAGTATAATATTTTCCTTCTATGCAAATAATAGTTTTGATTAAGATACCCTTTAAGTGGTAAACTTATACCACTGTGGTTTTCTTCATCGAGGTAGGCTGTACCACCTCTGATTTCAGGTAGAGGCTCAGTGTTTTTTCCCTCTCTCCATACATACAGACATCTTTTTCCCTCCATACCTTCTTCCTCCAGGTGCCAGGAAGATGCTTAGACTGTATGTATACTTTTTTTCAAAGTTTAAACATTTTTAGTTTTGGATTGCGGTTTTATTGATTTTTTTTTTCTTCCTGATGTTCTATGTGTTTATTGTTCCGAAGCAAGCCACCTTGGGAAGGTTTTGGCCTGAAAGGCAATGTATCAATATTTTAAAATGATAACTAAATAAATAATACAGAGAGAATCATTAAACTGTAGACCGACTATATAAGTGGGCCCAGGTTGCCATGCTTAATAGGAGGGTTAGAGCAAAAGAAACAATGCGGATCTTCTCCAATCAAGAGTCTGCCAGGTGCTTTGAATTCTTCAGTACCCATAATTCTTACCCTAAATGGAAGTTGAAATCAAAACATCTGAAGAGCATCTAGTTAGGAACAGGCTATATCCAGTTTGGGAGGAAGATCAAAGCCTTGGATCGGGAAGTCAAAGTCTATAGTTCATTGTCTCCAGCTTCACCCCTTCACTCTGCAGAGGGGTTGCCAGAAAGGGCAGACCAGAACTGAAAAACTTTCTATTCTCCCAAAGGCCATGTTCTTTCAGATGTATCTGTTGCCAATTATTGAATGGAGCACGTACTGGAAGGGGCTGAATCCAAAATCCTTTCTCTCTCTCTCTTTGATCCTGTCCTTTCTCCCAAGTAGCGTGCTTTGGGGGCCAGCAGGATAGATACCTGTTACCAGAGGCTGGATGATTCCCCTGTCAAGGATGTTTCAAATTAGGCAAAGGGCTGTAGATGGGCCATTCCTGGTGTCAACAGTTCTGAGTTCAGTGAATCAGTGGCCTGATTCAGCATAAGGCAGCTTCCTATATTCTTCCCATAAAGGAAGAGGAAGCCTGGCTCTACTACAAACAATCACTGAGGGCTTTCCCTAATACGCTTACTGTACATACTCTCTTCATATTAGAATTCAGATGCTGGGGAGGAAAGTTGTGTACCTGTTAATATTTCAGAATGAGGAACATGGATATAGTTAGGTCAGTGTGTTTTGCATAGCATGGTGTGGTGTTAGTTCTTCCTCAGACCCTAACACATATTCTTCTCTGAAACCCTAAAAGGATAGTCTTCACATAGCTAGAGCTAACGAAGACAGACAGATCATGATCATTTTAAATTTATTTTATTAAGATTATAGCAGGGAAAGGGAGGCTCTGTTTTGTGTCTTGCTACACCCACCAAACAGTCATTTGGTTTTAGTGCCCAGTGTGCTCCCTAAGGTCCAGGCATGTCCATAGACCAGAAGGATTGCTTATCCATGGACCATGTCAGGGTATAGCAGAATTAGGCTACATGTCTTCTTTCTGTCCTGCCTGGAGGCCTCAGGCAATGTGCTTGGTGCCATTGAGACATCATTGAAAAGAACAGGACAAAAAGGTTCAGATCCTTTTTTGAAGTTTGGGTACCTTAAGACTTGTAGATTATAAAACACCATTCCACTATCCGTGATCATACCTGAACCTTACTAACTGCTACAGCATCCCAAATATATAGACAAACCTGTGCTCTGGTAATCTAACTTTCATTTTATCAACATTTATATGTACTGTAAATTTCCCCAGTGCAGAATGCAGTGCATTCAGTGCAGTTCAGATGTTTTAAGCAAACATTTTCTTTCTACAAATGCAAATACTATGGCTGTCAATACTTTGAAAGAATATCAAAATTATTTTGGGATGTTTTGACTCACCAAGTATGGGACAGATAGTCTTCACTTACCGACTGCCTTGTTTAGCGACCATTCGAAATTACAATGCTTAAAAAAATAGCTTTGCGGCCCATTCTCGCATTTACAGCCATCGCAGAGTCCTGCAGTCACGTGATCGCCATTTGTGAGCTTCACAACCAGTTTCCAACAAGCAGAATTAATGGAGAATGTTTGTGTATGTATTTAAGTGTTTGTGTAATCCAAACATGAGAAAATAGCTTGTGGAAGAACTGAATGAGTAATAACTATATCAGTGTAGTAACTACAAATATTTCTGAATTTAATATGAATAGGTGGAATGAAAATTAAATTATGTTCTGACTAGGGATTGATATTTGGCCTTTTATTTGCTGGATGTGTATTGATTCTTACGGTTTGATGAGGGAATTTGCTTTATTTCTGGTCATGTTTATTTTCTATGGCATGTGTGTCTGCAAGATGCTGTTACTGTAACCCTATAATAAAAGTAGTTTTAGTGTTCATGACTTTGTGCTCAAGTTTGACCTACCTCGAAGGACTGGCATCAATCTTGCAACTCTGAATACGCCTCCCCCCTCCCTGCCTTTATTGTAAAGAGAACTAGGGAGGGTCCAGTCTGAGTGCTTTCTCAAATTCCATTCCTGATTTGGGCTGGGATTTCTCTTATCTGACCATTGCCTTGGCTGCAGCTCTTCCTCCTCTTCCTCAAGATTATTCTCACACCCCATTACACCTACCCTAATCTCATACCTGGTTTAGCTGCTGTCAGAATTGTAAATAATATACTAAGATGAATGCTTGCCAGAGTCCAGCAAGTCAGCAGTATCTTTTCTGAGACTTTTTTCTCTCTCTCCTAAAAAGCCATTGTATTTTTGAATGGGAAGAAGTGGTCATTTGTTTCTGCCCCCTGCCTACAATGCAAGATGCAGTCCAGGCATGGCTGGCAGAGAGCTCTCCGGCCTCCGATTCAATACTTTCAGTGGAGGTTTTCTTTTTTAAATGAAGGAGCTGAAACCATTCTGTTTCTTTTCCCATCTTCTCATAGGAAAAAGCAGACCTTGGGGAGTTGAATTTTTCCCTCTGTTACCTGCCCACAGCTGGTCGTCTCACAGTCACCATCATCAAGGCTACTAACCTCAAAGCCATGGACCTGACTGGATTTTCTGGTGAGCAGATGTGGCTGTGCAGGGGGTGAAGTTTGGGTCATGATCAGTAGTTCCAGAAGCAAAACAGCTGGGCCATTGGCAGTAGAGCAGTAACTTTCACATGGGGGAGGTGAGCCAGAAGAAAGAGGAAAGTAAAATGAGGAAAGAAAGCTGAAGATCACAAGTGTTGGCAGACTGTCCCTTAGGCAGGTTGGGCAGGAGAAGATGGAAGAAAATTTAGAATCTACAAATAAATGTCTATGGCAGTGTTTCTCAACCTTGGCTGCTTGAAGATCTGTGGACTTCAACTCCCAGCAAGCTGGCTGGGGAATTCTGGGAGTTGAAGTCCACACATCTTCAAGCTGCCACAGTTGAGAAACACTGGTCTATGGTTTGCTGTAGGCTGACAAAGAATTCTGACTCCATATTATTTTAAAAGTAGTAAAAAACTTCAGAAATGGACTTCTCCCCATTCTTTCCCTTTTTTTCTATCCTAAGTTAGACTGCTAAAAAAGGAAGTTTGGGGGAGAAGGAAGAGTCAAATGTGGGATTTTGTGTGAAAAGATTTGCAAAATGAAATATATTTTTATGTTTAATGTTCTTGGCTTTGAAAAATGCAGACAGCATTTATGTGGAGGACCATTAAGAGGTGGATCTCATAGCCAGGGGGAGAGAGTTTAACCTTTTCTTGCCCCTACTAAGTTCTGTCAGGCTTTTCCTGCTTTGAACCATGTTAAAAGCAAAATCACATTTTATATCACGTCATTGGGCCTCTGTTCTCTTGCTAAAACAAATTCATGAGTGGAGTGTGCTTCTAAGGGTACGTGTGCCCACCTGCACCCAGTATTTTGCACTTAGCCCTGGTTAGTGCATTTTAATGTTCTTGTAAACTGGAATCATGTCCTTCATGCACTTGGAGAGGGAAGGGTGGCAGCAGAGAATGAAAGGAGGAGTGTCTAGATGTGTGTTGACTTCACAGAAGCCTGATATAGGGTTTAGCAAGGAGGGGATTCAAATGTAGGTAAGGATTTGGGGTCAGTGAGAACTAAGAATGGTCCCCTGGCAGTCTAGTACTCTCCAGGTCAGTGTTTCTCAACCTTAGCAACTTTAACATATGCGGACTTCAGCTCCCAGAATTCCCAGGGCAGTGCATTCTGGGAGTTGAAGTCCACATATCTTAGGTTGCTATGGTTGAGAAACAGTGCTCCAGATGTTTGGGGTGTATCTCATAATCCCTGATCCTTGCCATGCTGTTTAGGGGGGTTGGGAACTAAAATCCAAGACCTTATCTTGCTATCCAGAAAGGAGGCAGGATTTAGAATGAGTGATTAGATAGGACCGAGAAGGTAGCAGAGGAGTTGCTGAGAAGGAAACAAGATGGCTGGTATGATGGGCCATATTATGCTTCGTTGCTATTCCAAGGACACCGTTCAGCCTCAGATGAGCAAATCTGTCAATTTTAGTTTTGCTCAGCGACTTTCCCATATTAATTATGTTTGGCCTGTTTCCCCAGCAGTTTGTAAATGCTGATGTTCGTTTCTCCTAATAAATACATTCTTATATATGCTTTTCCTAGAATATTTTTTTTAACATATCCTATAGTCTTTTTTTCTAATGTGCTTTCTGTAACGTATGCTTTTATGTATGTACATTGTTCCTTAACCTGTGCCTTTTGTGCTTTTTTTTTTTAAATAGTAATCTGCATTCTGTGTGAGTGGGTTGGGGTTTATTTTTGGTTTGCTTGTACATTTGGGAGAGGTGAACTCAATTAGTCTCCATAAACATTCAGACAGAATAAATTTTTCTACTGCCTCTACTTAGGGATATACATTTCAGTGGCAGTCATCTTTGTCTGCTTGCGATATGGAAGATGTATCTTAAGAGTTAGAAAATGCCAAGTCACTTTTGATAAGATTGTTCCTTGGTGTTTATGATGAGAATCAGAGCTAAATCCTCTAAGGAGGGCAAACAGGAAGGACTTTCAGTTACAACTGATTAGGAGAAGTGGGAATTTGTTAGATCAAGCCCCACTTTTATGGATTTTGGTAGTGGAAAACTGAAAAGCAGATTCTGCTCTATAGTAGTAAACCTCCTATATAATCTGGAATTGCAGGATGGGGTGGGTGGGCACAGCCCCACTTGCACCTACTATATGTCTTCTGCCAAAGAAAACAGATAGTCTATGTGGCAGGTCCACTGTGGAGACAGGGCCAATCCCAAACACTTTGCTACCTGGTATTTTGCTGATTTCAGGGAAGGTTTGTGAGATAGTAAGTTATTAGGGAAAAAAGATTGTATGTAGCCCAGCCCATTCCTTATAATTTTTTAAAGATTTTTTTATCCCACCTGTATTATTTTTATAAATAACTCAAGCTAGCAAACATACCAGTGCTCCTTCCTCCTCCTATTTTCCCCACAACAGCAACCCTGTGAGATGAGTTGGTGTGATGGAATGGAATTATGAAGGCCAGGCTCAGGGAGATAAGCATTTTCTTAGCTCGCTGCAGGAGCGTGGTAACTACAAGAGGATGAGACTGGCACCTCCCTGAGGAATTCACACTGTTGTGGCTGGCTGACTTTGGAAGCTGGAGTTTCAGTCTGAGAAGATTCTTGCTAAAGGTTGTAGCTAATAAACATAACTGGACTGAATTTGCATTGTCTCTTGGAGTTCCTTGGGCTAGGCCTGACATCAATCTTCCCAGACTGAAACCCCAGCTCCCAAAGTCAGCCAGCCACAACTGTGAATTCCTCAAGGAGGTGCCAGTCTCAACCTTTTGTTCCTCCCACGCTCTTCTGCGGAGCTAAGAAAATGTTTATCTCCCTGAGCCTGGCCTTCATAATTCCATTCCATCACAGTTGGGCTGAAAGAGAGTGACTGGCCCAAAGTCACCCAGCCAGTTTTTCATGCTTAAGGTGGGACTGGAACTCACCGTCTCCTGGTTTCTAGGCTGGTGCCTTCACCACTAGACCAAACTGGCTCTTTTCTGCTTATGGAAATTACATCATAAAGAAAAGTATTCTGAAATGTGATTCCTCTCCTTGCACGTTCTGCCATGCCATTCTCCTGCATATGTATAGTGGGCCTTAAGAGACTGGTTTTTGTAGAGAGGGTGAAAGAGAGAGCCACCTGTCCTCACTAAGCAATTGCCGTCAGTGCCATGAAAACAGCAATTGCAGTCAACCATGAAAACATCATTCAGAGGGGATTGGGAAAGATTCCTGCCACTGCTCAACAACCAGAAAGTCTGAGTATCTCTTGTACTCAAAGAAGTTGAAATTACAGTGGTCGGAGATGGGGATGGGGCAAAATGTTAAAGACAGAGTGATAGAGCTCAGAATAAATTTGGCTTGGCTGCTTTCCCCTTTAATTCTGTACCATCTTTCTCTACCTCTTGCCTGCGTTTTTTCAGATCCCTATGTCAAAGCATCCCTCATGTGTGAAGGGAGGCGCTTGAAGAAACGCAAGACTTCCATCAAGAAAAACACTTTGAACCCCAGTTACAATGAGGCTCTTGTCTTTGACATTCCCCAGGACAGCATGGAGCACGTCAGCATTACCTTGGCAGTCATGGATTATGACTGGTAAGATACCTTTACACACAGGCATACTCACCCAGATTCTGGTGAGTTAAGCAGAAGAGGCATGGTTAAAAAGGGCTTTCCCAGTGTCTTGAATGCTGGCTGGGCCTTTAGACTTCCTCCTCCATTTGGCAGAGAAATCTTTTCAGCCAGTGATGGCTCAGCACTTTCCCTTGATTCTACTTTCAGTGAAAGAATCCCGGCTTTAAGAAACTGCAGAATGGAGGCCCAGAGTAGGATGCTGTTTGCAATTTCATAGAATGGTTCGAATTTCCCACCCCCACCTGAAATCATTAAAACCTTGTGGCATCTCACAAAATAACATTGAAATGTCATGACGTTGGGATTATTTAATTTGTTTTGATTTGGGATGAGTGGAGATACATCTGACAGGTGCTGTGTTGCTAGTTCATGGGTTAGTGAATAGTAGTGCAAAAACTCTTCTGGAATTATATTGCAACCTACTAAAGAAAGATAGGAGCCAAGCAGGAGCCCATTTTGCTTTTTCTAACGAGGATGATGAGTTGAGAGTCAAGAGCTGAGTTATAAGGAGAGAGGTAAATAGTGGGTGGAACTTAGAACCAAGATTCCTCCATTCTCTGACAAATAGAGAGTTGTGTACTGAGTAGAATCATGGATTACCACACTCCCCCAATCTGAGCACCCTTCAATTATATGGCCTTGAACCTTGACATGACCTTGTATCAGTGGACATGCTGGCTGGGAAATTTTGCAAATTCATATTCTCACTTATGGAAGGTGCCAAGGAAGTGAGCGATCGTCTGGCTGTTTTTATGAATAAATGTCACACAGTCAGCCTTCCCTATTCTGGCAGGGGATGGTGGAAGCTTGTGGTCCAATACATATGAAGAGAAGCAGGTTAATGGGACAGGGGTAGCATCTAAATATTCCACGTGTCCTTTTAAAAATTTATTTATTTATTTTTCAAATTTATAAATGCCGCCCATCTCACTATACAAGTGACTCTAGGCAGTGTTACAGATAAAAAACTAGAAAATCCTAGAAAAAATACTGTATATAAGTTAAAAACTACAAAAGGTTAAAATTAAGCTAAAAAGTTAAAACTAAATGCAAACTAAAAAGGCGGAGAGAGCATCCTCAGGCTACCAGCCACTCCCAGTGCTGCGAGCCCCTGTTGGGTCCCCGTGCAAGTTGGCAGAGCCAGGTCTTAATGCCCTTTGGAAGTCCAACAGAGTGGGGGCCAATTTCACCTCAGGGGGAAAGATATTCCAGAGGGTGGGAGCCACGGCAGAAAAGGCTCTCCTCCTGGACCCTGCCAGTTGAAACTCTCAAGGCAACCGAGTCCATAACATACCCTTCCTGCCAGACCGGGTGGGATGGGTTGATGTAATGGGGATGAGATGGTTCCTCAGGTAACCTGGGCCCATGCCATGAAGGGTTTTAAAGGTCATAACCAATACCTTGAATTGGACCTGGAAACAGACCGGTACCCAATGCAGCTCGCGCAGCAGAGGTGTTACACGCACAGTCCTAGAGGTGTCCATAACTACCCATGTCGCCGCATTCTGCACCAGCTGCAGCTTCCAAATACTTTTCCATGTGGAACACGTTGCAATAGTCCATATGGGAGGTGACCAGGGCATGAGTGACTAAGAGAAGGGCCTCCCGATCCAAGACAGGGCACAACTGGGGCACAACACAGAGTTGAGCAAAGGCTGTCCTAACCACGGCTACCACCTGCTCCTTGAACAGGAGTCGTGAGTCTAGGAGGACCCCCATATTGTGCACCAGGTCTGTCTGGGCAGCGCCACCACATCCAGAACCAAAGATGGTAAGACCCCAGATACAGGAGAGCCCTGAACTCACAGCCATTCCGTCTTGCCAGGGTTCAGTTGAAGCCTGTTGTTCCCCATCCAGACCCCCACAGCCTCCAAACACCAAGAAAAAACATCCACAGAATCACTTATCTCACCTGGGATGGAGATGTATTCTTGAGTATCATCAGCATACTGATGATACCTCATTCCAGCAGCTTCATGCAGATATAAAAAAGGAGCGGAGAGAGCACTGAGCCCTGTGGCACCCCACAAAGCAGGGGCCATGGGTTGGACCTCTCGCTCCCTATCAACACTGATTAGGACCGGCTTTGGAGGAAAGAGGTAAACCAGCACAAAACTGTCCCCACCCCCCAGCTTCCTCAGCCGACCCAAAAGGATACCATAGTCAATCATATTGAGAGCCACCAAGAGGTCAAGAAGAGCCAGTATGGATGCACTGCCTCCATCCCAGTCCCACCAGAGGTCATCTAAAAGTGCGACCAATACTGTTTCTGTCCTATATCCGGGCCTGAAACCTGACTGGAAGGGGTCCAGATAATCCATTTCATCCAGGATCCTCTGGAGCTGCAGTGCCACCACCTTCTCTACCACCTCCTCCAAAAAGGTGAGGTGAGAGACTGGATGAAAATTGTCCAGAAAAGTGGGGTTGAGCAACAGCTTCTTGAGGAGAGGGCGAACCAGCACCTCTTTAAAAGGAGCTGGGGACACCTCCGCTCCCAAGGATGAATTAACCATCACTTGTACCCACCCATACATCATCTCCCAGGTGACCTTGACCAACCAGGAGGGGCATGGATCTAATGCAGAGGTGGTTGCGCTTACAGACCTGAGGACCCTGTTCACTTCTTCAGACCCAACAGGATCAAACTGTTCCCAGATAACAAGGAAAGTCCACTCCCCAGGCATCTCCAAAGGACCTGCACCACATTTGGTCTCCAACTGGGAACATATCCGAGTGATTTTATCTGCCAGATGTTCAGCTAATTCTTTTGTGTGGCCCTGAAGGTAAACCTCCAAGCCCTCCTTATCCAGGAGGGTCCAGGTAACCTTAAACAGGGCTGCCAGGCAGCACTCTGCAGATGTAATAAGAGTGGAGAAATATTGGCATTTCACCATTCTTATCACCACAAAGTAGGCCTTAATAGCGGCTCTGTCTGGTTGGATTCATCCCTTGTCTTCCTCTAGCGGCACTCTAGACATCTCTTGATCCATTTCAATTCCCTCAACTCCTCCGTAAACCACGAATGATGGGAGAGAGGTTGCACAGGCACAATCCTATCTAAAGCCTCAGCCGCTTTCCTATTCCAGGCAGTGGCCAACGCCCCAGCAGGACCATGCAGCAGGACCTCAGGAATAACCCCCAGTTTCCTCTGGAACCCCACTGGGTCTATCAGTCGCCAGGCCAGACCAATCAAGTAGGTCCTGCCTCTCTGCAGAGGGGGGCAGCATAAGAGAATCTCAAGGTCACCAGGGCTTGATCTGACCATGGCAGAGGGGATAAAGATAACTTCTCCCTCAGATCACATTGCCATTGCTCTGACAAGAAAACCATAACTGGTGTGTGGCCACTGTTTTGAGTCGGGCCATGAATGACCTGGGGTAGGCCCATGGCTGCTGAAATGGAAAAAAATCCTGATGCATACTTTGCTTTATTAGAACAAAATCAGCTTTGTTTAAATATCCATCTCAAATTCTCCTCAGCTTCTTAAATTGGTTTTAGATGCTAAAATGGAAAGGGGCATAATAATCTTCAAAAATTGTGTGTATGTCGGGGGGGGGGAGTAGTTAATGTTTCAGTGATCTGGCTTGTCCCTCTGGGTCCCAAACATAGAAGCTTTAAGTAAAAACAGTTACTCATGGTTGTGCTAGCACCTATCTGACCTTGGGTGATCCCAGAAAACTAATGGGACCTGGTTAATATTTGGATGGGAGCTTTGCATAAAACCTGGGATTAGAGGCTAGACTGGAAGCTTTTAAAAAATCCAGAATAAGGCAATGGCAAACCATTTGGTTATAGCGTCACAGGAGTTGAACTCAGCTTAAAGGAGTCTAGCTTTTTATGCAAATCACATTGCTGATCTTGACATTTTCCTCCACCTCTGGGAGAGGCTGGCTCTGAAATAATCTCCACTTCCACAGCATTGGGCACAATGAAGTCATTGGCATGTGTCGAGTGGGCAGTGATGCTGATGCGCCTGGGAGAGATCATTGGGCTGAGATGCTGGCAAATCCACGTAAGCCCATTGAACACTGGCACCAGCTAGTAGAGGTGAGTGTAATGCTGTGACAACAGCAGGTCTGATCTGTGTCCATCCCACTGCTTCGCTAGAAACTAACCAAAGAGGGGAAGATGCCAGCTCAGTAAGAAACAGAGGCAAGAAACTGGGCATTTTGCAAACCATGTCAAGATCTCTATTAAGCATAAAGCTGTTCTAACCTGCTGCCTGGACACAGGATAGAGAGACAAAGAGGAAGACAGAGGAAAAATGGGGAAGCCTAGGAAGGGGGAGGAGAGAATGAAAAAAAAATGCTTCTCCCTCTAATGATGACCTTACTCCATCCACATATTGCTTAATGCCCACCCACCATTATCATTTAGATCCTTCCTGGATTACTTCCAAACAAATGTGGCCCTTGACACAATAAAAGCCTGCCCACTCCTACAAATAAGAATACAGTCAATCATTCAGGGTATTCCTTATATGGGACTCAGCTTTTATGGTAATGATGTAGCCCCAGACTGCTGGCTGAAAGCGTTGTGCCTCTTACACCTCCTCATGCTGCAAAGGTACAGGATGGTTCCAAGAACTTAGTAGTGGACCCTGAGTATAAAGCACTGTCTGAAGAACACTGAAGGACTCAGTGACACAGTGGGACAACAGTCCAGGATCATTGAAGTGGCACAGAGGAACAAGGGGCTAAAAACCTGGGAAAGCTGTCAGGGTTGTATAATATCATAAGTCGGGGCAGTATTTGGAGCTGAGGCTTCTGGATCTTTTTTGGGAAGACACAGTTGGGGGAGGGATGGGGGACAGAGGTTGGACCAAAGTTGGACCACTTGGAGTAGGGACTCCTGGCTTCAAAATTCAGCCATTGGGGTTGTAAGTCAGGGTACTCTGGCAGTGGTTGGAATGTCTGAGAGCATCTCGTTTGCCCTTCTGATCTTTTTCTCTTTGCTGCCTCTCATTTTGCAGGAGAAGACTTTGAACAGCTATATCAACAAGAATCCTCCAGCTCGAGACAAACCTAGCATCATAGTAGAAAGCATTCATTCAGACTAAAGCAACTACCAGCAGCCCTTTGCCACCAGGGACTGTAAGTGTCTTCGGGACATAGAAATGAGATGAGACCTTCTTCATTTTGGTAGAAGCTACAGCAGTTCAGAGGTTACCTATGCTTCTCCATGTGTGCCCCAGCTACTAATGTACAGTATATATATTGCTCTTTTATAGGATCCTGAAGCCAGAAAGTCCACAGAGTAGATGCCACATGGGGGATTTTATTTAGGAGGCACCTGGCAACTGAGTATTAGGACCCTTATTGTCAGCCCTACAAGGTGGACAGATAAAGAAACAAATATTGCATATTCCAAAAACTACTTTTATTAGAATGGCTATAGTAACATAATCTTGCAAGTGTGATTGTGCTTCCCCTCTTCCCTTTTTGATATTCATGTGATTTAGGGGAGTGTCTGTCTGAGATATTTTCATAATCCTCTCCCATTGTCTAGACTCAAGCAACGTTTCTCTCTTCATCGCTTTGGTAATGGATCTTCCCTCTCCCCATCAGGGACATCCTCTTTACTCTCCACACTTACAGTTATCAACTTAAAACACAAAGGAGGGCTTCCAAAAATAATCAGTGTGCCTGAGTCCTACACATGGGAGGTTTTCCTGAAGATACTTTGGGTCCAACCTATTTATAGATGAGCACCTGTAATTTGAATTGGACCTGGAAATGAACTGTCAGTTAGTGGTACTGCTAATAATGCAGTGATGTCACCCAACCAAATCAGTGAGTTCAGCGAGTCCCATTTAGTAGCTCAATGGAGTTATTCTGGACAAATTAAAATATTCAAACATTTTTAAAAAGATAACTACACAATTGCAGTGGAGCAATATAGCTGGTGGCTACCACCCAGGTGAGGTTGTCATTACTAACCAATGAAATACAGCACTTTTTTTGCCTAAACTAGGTTGCTGTGAATATGCATTTCTGCACATGCTCCAGTTCTGGACCCCAAAACAAATTGCACAGCACCATACATGCTCTACAGTTATTTGGCTACATGATATCTGGCTGAGTTATTTTGAACCTTGTCTCCAGTTGATCGATTATAGAAGAGCTATGAGCAACAAAGCAATTCCCAGAGCCTAAAATCTGGGCTAGAGACGTGCTAAATTCTTGGGATTGTTCCAGGAACAACCCCCCAACTCAGTTTCTGGCAAAATCAGGAATGGATGGCCTTCTTTCTGTTTCCTTTCAGGGTTCCAGCAATGTGTTCTCAGGACTTTCTGGAGTGTTACGTTTCCTGAGATCCATCCGAGAGGAAATGCCAATAGGAGATCATCTGAGGGAAGGACTGCAAGTTCCTGCCTTCCCTCAGTCCCCATCTTCCCCAGAAAGTTTGCTGCCTGATGCATTTTTTTTTCCAAAAGCCATAAAGGCAGCTACCAAGGAGCATTTTTCTTGTGGGAGGGATATGTCTGGAGTAAAAAAAGACCCCCTCCCTCTTCTAGATTATCTAAATGTGGGGGGGGGGATCTTTTTTGACATGCATGCTATTGGAGTCTTTGTTATGGAAAGAGTCAAGATGGAAAACTAGAGATGTCACCTTTGTTTTTCAAAAACTGCCCAGTGGGCAGAAATTCAACAGGTTCCCCATCCCTGTGGAGCTGCTTGTTAGAGTTCAGACTGTTAAACTTACAAAGTCTCATTCGGAAGGCATAACAGGGAACAGGCATGGCAGGCACGCATTCTTCTTTCCCCATCCTACCCTGCGTATGGGCTTCAACTTTTCTCCCAGCAGTGACTTTAGAACCGGGTGACTGTTAACCCTTCCTCTCCTTCATTTCTTCTTCTCACAACAGATCTCTTGAGGGATGAAGGAATGTCCTTGTGGGTGCTTGGTCTGATGCGGGGGGGCAGGGTTTCTCCTTAGCACTAGAAAGCGTGCAGGACCCATTGCCTCAATCCTCATGAACTTCCAGTCCATGAGTAGGAGAGAGGGAGAAGAAAGTTGGCTCTTTCTTTCCTCATCACCCAGCCTTGAGGGACGACTCTGGAAGTGACACAAAAAGGTTCCTTGCCCTGTGGACATCACTGCCAGTATGCCCTGCTATGCCTCCTGTGTCAAGAACTACCATGGAATTATCTTCCTACAGATTAAAAGCAGGCTTGTGACATCAAAGTGGCTCCATAACAGACTAAATTAAGGCTCACTTCCCAACTTGGAATTAGATTTGGGCCTACCTTTAACTCCAAATGTCAACAGCCAATTCTGGACTCTTTCATATGTATGTGTAAATGTATAGGGGGTGGGGTAACAGTGTGTCTCCTTTCCTAAGTCTCATTAAGTTTGCTGCTTCTGGGTTTTGCATGGTTGCCCTCCACTCAGTTCGAGTGCGTGAGTGCTTCCCAGATTTAAGCTAGGACAGTGCCTGGTCAGAGAATCAAGATGTCCTAGTTCTACCCACTCAAGTCCTCACTGTGTTATTTCCTTATGTACCTCACCCCATGTTTTTAAAATTTGGAATGTCTTTCTTTTTCTTGCTCTCCCCCTAAGGCACGTCCATTTGTCATTTTGTCTTGGTCTCTGAAACTCTGTCCTGTTTATGGTTGGTTTTTTTGTTCTAAATGTGTGAAATAAGGGGGGGAGGGATAAAACAGGAGAATTAGCCCTGCTTCCTAAACTTCTGTCCTCCTTTGTCTGGAAAAGCCATATACCTCTCCCAACTGCTTGGCTACAGTTTCCTGGCATTAATGGGAGAGGGGAGGGGGCCGGAAGGTGATCTCTCTTCACAATAGTTTGGAACTTGAAGCTGCTGCTAAAACCGTGACATCAATAAAACTGGAAAAAGAAAAAAGAAACAAGTATCTCTGGAACTCAAGACTCTTTTGAAGCAACGGTACAGTACAGTAGTGGAGAGAAAGGAAGGAATTGAGCCCGTATTCAACATTCTACCAATGTTTTCTGGTAAAACAGAGATGGTTGTGCCCTGTTTCATCAGAAGAGACAGCTAAGCTCTTTAGCTGGAGAGACCTGCACAGAGCATCTGTTACAGAGGAGGGCAACTTTCCGTGACCCAACCACATCACCTCAGAAAAGGGAAGCAAACTGATAAATTCTGCTGCCCCTGGCAGCCAAGATACTGGCTGTTTTATTACTAGTGTTATATCCCACCTTTCCTCTTGCATCTTAAAATGGCACATATTTCGGAGCTGAAGGAGGTCAGTCTTTTGTCACGTTCTTACAGCCCTGTGAAGTAAGTTGGGTTGAGGGAAGTGGCTGGCCTCAAGACACCCAGTGAGCTCCTGAGGTTGAGTAACAATTGGGACCTGGATCTCCATCCCAATCCTATTCCATAATTACTGTGCCATCAATTGGCAAGATGGAACAGACAGGTTACCTGAGCTTTACAGTGGAGATTCTCTGGGTCACTGTTGCTCTACCTGGTGTTCTCCAGATGGGTTAGAATAGCGTCCCCATTCCCCACCTTGCCAAATCTTCTGGGAACACCAAAGCTCTGCATGGTAATTTGCTTTGAAGTACTCTGGTATCTATAGTCTCAGTGCATTTATATCTTAAACCTTAATATAAGCTCAAGGGGACAAAACTTTAAATGAGTGGTAGATCAGGAGCTGCAGGAACAAAAATAATATCTGTAGAGCTTCAAAGAAGTTTAGGGGAAGAGGAAGGGTTATGAAAAGCAGTAATTCAAAGCCCGCAGCTCAGGTTGACTGGGGACGGTTGATTGGTTTCTGAATACTCCAGAACCTCTTGTGCCTGAATCCTGTGTCAAAGATTTCCCTTGATCTAATCAGGGAGAAGGGTCCTAACTTATTATTTATCATATTTATATAGCCACCCATCTCACACAAGGTGACTCTGGGCGGTGTACAATTAAAAAGAATAAATACATACTGTAATTACAAATAAAAAACTGTAAAAACACACAAAATAGGAGGGGATAAAATTAATAAGGGAGCCATTGTAAAATCTCTCCTGTCCCCTGGGAGCCCCAGGCCTGATCACGTAGTCAGGTCTTGAGGGACTTGCAGAATGTTAAGAGGGATGGAGCTAATCTCACTTCTGGAGGGAGAAGATTCCACAAAGTGGGCACCACGGCAGAGAAGGCCCGCCTCCTGGGACCCGCCAAATGTAATTCTCTGGAAGACAGGATCCGCAGCATGCCTTCTCTGCTAGATGGGACGGGCAGATGCAATCAGGGAGAGGCGGTCCCTCGGGTAACGCGGCCCTATGCCATGTAGGACTTCAAATGTCAAAACCAGCACCTTGAATTGGACCTGGAAGCAAACTGGCAACGAGTGCAGCTTGCAGAGCAGAGGTATAACATGTACTGCCCTAGGGGCACACATAACTGCCCGCGCCGCTGCATTTTGCACCAGCTGAAGCTTCCAGATACTCTTCAAGGGCAGCCCCATGTACAGCGCATTACCGAAATCCAAACGGGAGGTGACCAGGGCATGAGTGACAGTGATTAGGTCCCTCTGATCTAGGAATGGGTGCAACTGGCACACAACACAAAGCTGTGCAAAGGCCCTCCTAGCCACGACTGCCACCTGCTCTTCAGGCAGGAGTCATGAATCCAGGAGAACCCCGAGATTGCACACAGGGTCTTTCCGGGGTGGTACAACCCCATTCAGTACCAAAGGTGGCATAGCTCTAGCACCAGAAGGGTCCAAAACCCAGAGCCACTCAGTCTTGCCAGGGTTCAGTTGAAGCCTGTTGTTCCCCATCCAGACCCTCACAGCCTCCAGGCACTGGAATAAGACATTCACAGCATCACTTAATTCACCAGGGGCAGAGATATATAACTGGGTATAATTAGCATACTGATGATACCTCACCCCATGGCGATGGATGAGCTCACCCAGTGGCCTCATGTAGATGAGGAGGACTTACTCTCCTCCTTGCCATGCTAGGTTTCTACTTTTGGAGAATGTTATAAAAATTCTGTTAAAGATGTTCCCTGGAGATGTATGCCTCTAAGCAGCAAGAGAGTAGAATTGTCACTCCAGTAGAATAATGATGAGTCAATCAATAGATACTCTGCCTCCTCAGTACAGGATCTAAACAAAACAACTTCAGGCAGAACTGAGATGGGTAACAGGGACTAGGTTCAATAACCCAAAAGCCAGTGCTTCTTAAGGTGGCTTGAAGGTGAGAGTGTCCAGAACATAATGTTGAGACCAATTTGGAAATTGTGACCTCACTTGATAAAAAGAGTGCCCATGCCTCAAGTGAACAAAAGAATGGCCTGTGATCCTCATACATGGGCTACCTGTGCAAAGCCCCATTTGGAGTCTTGGATCTCAGAACTGCTAGGAGGGAGTCCCATCACCTACACAAACCACAGGACTAGGCATGCTCCTCTGCAACTCTTCAGTTTGTTTTGTACTGCCATAGCGTTAGCACATTCATCCTCAGCTGATTCTACTTCTGCTTTATTAGACTTCTTTCCCTCATTTTCATTCTTTTTCCCATTCTTCAAAACTTCTTCATCAGGCACCTCAGCATCCTAAAGCAGGTATATGGATTTTGACCGTGTGGCCCCAAGGACCACATTTTGCAACTTCTTTTCTCATTCTGAGCCACTCACTAGTAGCAAGCTTAATGGTAAGCAGATTCCAATGCTATTTACCTCCTTGTCTTCAACCAAGTTTCCTACTATGTTCACCACCCTGGTAGCTCCCTCTCCTTGACAGATCAACCTCTGTTGCCTACCGAGGATCCTCAGATGTTTGCTGTGCCATTACCAGCACTGAAAAACATTTCCATGACAGATTCAAAGCTTTCTCAGAGGCCAGCTCTGCCCAGTTCCAGGGGAAAAGGAATAAAGTACTGTTGCCTCCCGCAGCTTCAAGTTCCTCTCCGCAACAACTTTCTTCAACTCCACTACTTCCACTCCTGCTGCTTATGGACTTTCCAATTCTTTTTGTATTGCCCAGTCCTCATCAGGCATGAAACTTTACTTTAGAAGGGGAGATTTAGGGCATATCCCTCTTGAGATCTACTTTTGAACCATGTCCAGGGTATCATCAATATTACAGCTAAGCAATCCATCCTCGCTGAAGAGAAGGTCCTCAATTTTATCCTTAGCTTCCATTGTCAATCCAGTGGAACAGAGCCAAGCATGGCAATGCACAATGATAGAAGATTCTGTAACTCTGGCTGTGGGTCAGTTGCACGATGAGGCATATATGATTCCTGTTTGATAAAGTGTCACGTTTCTATATGAAAAACCTGACTATTTGCCTCTTGTTCTCTGGCAGAGGAATTAGAGGATCACCCTCTTTATCCATTGGGCTAGTTGAAACCAAGACTCTCCCCTTTGGCCATCTCTTTCAGGGAAGATTGTTGGTCTTCTCAGCACCAGGCCTCCTATGGTCCTAATCAGTGGAGTCATACTCTCTGGAACAGCCCAAGATATAGTAGGGCAAATAATTACACAATGGCCATATTTTTCTTGAATTCCATCACCTAGCCATGCCTTGGATTTATCTCATGATAGCTTTTACAAGTGTCTTCTCCTTGTCCTTAGGATTCTTGCCTAAGATAGATCTCACATCTGAGCCTGGCAGAGACCACTGTCTTCCCCTTAATTAATCAGGCCTGTGCCTGCTGAGGTTATTCAGACCCAGATTTTGCATCCTCAGAATGCAATCTATTCATCCCCTAGCAGAGCTCATGCTGACCTCTATGCTATTAATGCTATTATTTGCTGTCTTCATGATTGATTGATTTATTGATTATGAGTCATCAAGTCAGTATCAACTCTTAAAGACCACATAGATTTTTCTCCATGACAATCTGTTCCTTCAGGTCTTGTCTTGGTCCTTCAGATGTTCTAATGGTGTACCCATTGCCACTGTAACTGAGTCCATCCACCTTGCTGCTGGTCATCCTCTTCGCCTTCTTTCTACCTTTCCCAGCATTAGAGCTTCTCCAGAGAGCTAGGTCTTCGCATAATGTATCTGAAGTAGGATAATTTGAGCCTGGTAATTTGTGCTTCAAGCGAGAGCTCTTGAGTTGATTTATTTGATTATTCATTTGTTTGCTTTCTTGGCTGTCCACAGTATTCTCAGGAGTCTTCTCTAACACCAAAGTTAACAAGGTCAATACTCTTTCTATCCTTATTCTTTCTTATTCTTATTCCAACAATCACCACCTACTTTTGTTATAGCGGAGGCAACATAATCACACTGCCGCTGTCAACATCATTCTGCACCCAAATTTGATACCTTGGATGCAAATTCAACTGGGGGGGGAGCAGTTCCCTCCCTCTGTATTGCCATTAATTAAGCATGCTGTTTATTTGTGGAAGAAAATATCCCATTTCTAATTCCTCTGCCAGAGAACAAGAGGCAAATAGTCAAGTTTTTCATATAGAAACGTGACACTTTACCAAACAGGAATCATATATGCCTCATCATGCAACTGACCCACAGCCAGAGTTACAGAATCTTCTATCATTGTGCATTGCCATGCTTGGCTCTGTTCCACTGGATTGACAATGGAAGCTAAGGATAAAATTGAGGACCTTCTCTTCAGCGAGGATGGATTGCTTAGCTGTAATATTGATGATACCCTGGACATGGTTCAAAAGCTTTGAAAAGCTTTCAACAGTAAGCAAATAGGGGCTGCAGCAACCCTCCTTGCTCTGTCTCCTCAGCCACCATTCTTTGTCCCATTCACATCTCAACCAAATGACACCAGTCTTTCATATCAAAAGAGCACACTGTTCTATGTGCAGAAATTCTCACCAAATGTTGACAATGCCTACATGCTCAGCAACCAGAGCCACAGCCTCAAGACTCCACCAAGCTGCTTTGACTTGATGCTCCCCATACCGGCTATTTCAAAGTACATGGACTTCCATAACTAATGACTTTTGGGTCCTATTGATCATTTCACAGATACCACATAATAAATCCCACAATAAACTATTCTGTCTCTTCTAAGAACTCCAGAGGATGCTGGAGATGTGTTAAGCCTTTCATTAAATGTGTCATTATTGGATTAGGGGAAAAAAGAGAAGCTCCTTCTACTGAAGAAAAAAAAAAGTTGCAAAGTACATCTTTATGGAAGAGAGATGCCAAGCCATGCTGTTTCACCTTGTTGAAGTAGAGAACAGGGTCCTTATGAAGATCTCTTTACCCAAATGGTTCCTTTTTTCCACAGTAGATCTCAACCTTCAATTTGAATCAAGACATTATATTGCCTATTTTTCTCAGCCCCTCAACATCATCAGAAACATCACTTTATTCCTTGGATATCCATCATGCTCTGTGACTTCTTACCTGAACCCTGTGGCACCATTTCATTGAAACCAACATTTATTCTAGTCCTTCCAAAGCACATCTAAAGGGCAGTCTTTACTTCCAGCTTTTCTGCAAATGGATATTGACAACCATTAAATTTTGATATGAATTGGTCGAACAGCCATCCTGTCTTCCAATCTATTCTCACTGCACAAGAGGAACAATGGCATCAGCAGTCTTCATCTAATGTATTCCCTTGGTGTGCCCCTACCAGAGTTGTGCTGGGCAGCCATATGGACTCATCCAGCACTATAGATTGAGCCTTCACTCCCAGAAAAGTGCAACCTTGAGTCTTCTTTTTGGTCACCTTATGAGGGCCAGACTACTTATAGCTAAGACGTTTGCTCTTCACCCATGTGTGTCAACTGGTTAATTCTCTGACTACAGCTGCTTAAGTGGTCACCTGTGAATTCACACTATCTATCTTCCAATCCCATTTGATCTCAGGTGATCTCACTGCACTTTCAATACCAATATGTCAGCCTTGGCAATGGAAAGGATTTGGCAAGTTATGACCAATCATAGGAGAGGGACTCCCACCAGGAAAATCTTTAAGTTCTGGAAGATTTCAAATAGTCATATAACCTATGTGTGAATTCAGTTGACTACTCAGAAAACCACATTTACAGGTAAACAACCTGTTCATCTGGTCTGTTGCAGTGATACTCAAATGTGTTACCTCTCATAGGACTTGTGCCCAATATCACCACACCCTAGCCAGGTAAATAACTGGGTAAGTGTACCTACCGCTAGTCTAAATTCTTCTGCCATGATTCTCCAGCTTAACATGCTGATACGGGTTTGCTTCAACAAAGCAAAGACAACATTTACCTGTAGGATATCTCATCACTCAGCTAGACATTTAGATCTTGTTCAACAAAAATCGAAATCAACTAAGTATCCCAATGATGAATGTTGGAGGTAAAAGTCCAGAATCAGAAGGCTTAGTGCAATGTCTTTCCTTTGAAAAAGGGGGAAAAATACATTTAATTTCTTGAACTGGAAGATGCAATGAAAAGCTTGGAAATACACCAGGAACGTTGGCTAAAACCTCAGGCCGAGCAAAGCTTCAATACCTTGCACAGCATTTTGGATGTCCCCTTACTTCTCTTACTCATCTAGTTTCTCATTTCCCACCATGAAGTAGAGCCCAAGCAACAGGGCAGGGCCTGAGTTTATTCCAGTTATGCAATTAGAGAAGCATTTGACATGGAGTATCCTTCCCAGTGAACATCAGCCACATACAGGATGTTAACTATGCAAATTGAGTTTGCACAACATTCAAGGCTTATGGTTGTGTGTCATGGAGACACCCTCAAATTTAAAGCTTTCACATAAAGTCCCCAAACAATTTCCTGAGAAGTCCCAGCCCACAGTTCTGAATCCACACAATGCCTATCTTCTCCTGGTTCCAATTGCATTCTACTCTCATTTCCCCAAATTGTCAAGCTTACTTGAAGGCAGCATCACAACTAGCCTGTTCTTCCTCCAGAAGCCGAAGAGCTAGGCTTACTATTCTGTGCCACACATTCTAGAATTAACCTCCTCCATGTTCTGCTCCTTTGTGGTTGCTGTGGATACAGAGACTCTAGGTAGCTGCACCAAGCCAAGCTGGGTCATAAGTAAGAAGAGCGTCCCCCGTGCTCTGTGGGACGCAGCATGGAAGAACACCGGCCAGGACTACCATCGTGGGGGATCCATACAGCCGGGTTCTCAGTTGCAACAGGTAAGTAAAGCCTACTTACCTAAAACTGATCTTAAGTGCAAGAACTGTTGAGAACCAGGAACGGCTCATGCTTTTGGTAATTACAGGCCTGCCCACCCTCAACCTCACCCCCATCCCAGCAACCCAGGTAGGAGAGGCTGTATATCTCGACTGTGGATGTACATAGTATCACATTTTTTATCTGCTTTGACATCCAGGAGGAACTTCTTGTAGAGATCAGAACAGTCAGGCAGCAAGGGGCAGATATTCATGAAGGTCAGCACAATAATCTCCAGTAGCCACAGGTCAAAAACAGGCTGACTGGAACAGATTGAGACAGTGCAAACCCTATGACCAAAATGAGACAGTCAAGGCAGACATGGATAGGCAGCCAAGCCCCAGAGATTGCAAAATGGGTGCACAAAGCATTGGATTTAGTGATGCACCAGGCTTTGAGGGGGTCAGTTCCAAAAGGGTTCAGGAGCAGGATCCAAAGTGGACCTATATAGGAGAGTACTGGGGGCATGTAAGGCTTAAGGCACCTATTTTGTTCAGACACTCCAATTCTCCCCCAAAACAAAAAATCTGGGCCTCTGCCACTTGGGGGGCTGCAGGTAGAGCACACCTAACCCAGAGGCAGCACATTTTGCACCTTTCTCCTCTGTACACTCAAACTAGGAAGTCAACAATGGCCATCCTTCCTTGACTACAGGCCCTCTGCTCAATGCCCACCCACACCGCCCAAGAATCATCATTGTCTCAGCCTATGAGAAGTGTTCCCATCTATTCTTATACCATCTTCCATAGGCAGTAAAAGCTAGATGGCATCTTGGTAGAACAATGTGCAAATGGGGTTCTGGGGACTGAAGGAAAAAGAAGGAAAAAAAATCTGCTTCAGCACACACTGCCATTAACTTCTGTGGCAGAGCAACAGCACTAGATAGAAAGAGGACGTGCCTCCCGAGTTGTTCTGAAGCTGCTCTTGCCTCTGTCTGCAGTGTTCATGGGGCTAGGTAGCTATACCTTAACTGAGTCTATCTTATTTGATTCTATCAGCCTAACATATTGATCCTTGCTCATTTCTCCATGCCACTCCATTTGCATCATCTGTTTTTAAGTTCACTGAGGATTTGATTATGTGACCATTTATAATTTCCAATCCTGAAAACAGAACTTGAAACTACCTTAGTGCAGGAATACAGTATACCCTTTGGGATCAACAGAGAAATTTGTACTGTGCTGTGATCATTAGGAGTGAACCCATCCTGGATTCAGAATGAGATTATTATTAGCATCTCTTTCATTCTGCAACCCCAAAACTAGCCTCACTCCCACAAATCAAACTAGGAGAGCCCCATTATTTTTTCCAATAATATTTATTTACACCGCTTCCCTCATCGTCCCCCTCCCCCAGCACTGCCTCCATTGCCCCCTCCTTGCCCCCCTGCGTCAGGGGCTCCAGACATCATAAGGAAAAGCACGATAGGAATAATGTACATCCACTGTAGGAGAGAAAGAAATATATACAGGTTATAAAAAGAAAGTATGGCTTCCTTGTGTGCAAAAATCCATTTCATTCTTTTTCTTTTGGGAAGTGATCATGGCTTCTCACAAACCCCAATCTTCCCCCATCAACTGCACTTTTCTAGGGACTACTTTGATACCAGTTTCTATTTTGTGCTATCATCTTTCTTCCCTCCCTGCACCCTGTTGCTGCCCCTCCTTCAAATCCCAATCACAAGAAACCCTTCACCAGTGATTACAGCTGAGCTTGTCAGTGGCAGCCAATGGAGAAGAAAGGGCTGTGTCCACTATGAAGGAGAAAGGACCTGCCACCAAAAAGGGGAGTCTCAATTCTACCATAGCAGGAAATAAAGATCCAGAGAGTAGCAAACTGAAAACTAAGACGCATGCCCCCAAAGGCACCCTGCTTTCTTTGAGTGCTCTCAGCCAATTAGCAGCAGAGGAGAGGTCGACTCCTAGCTATCACAGAACAAGTAATCACTAAAGTAACTTCAAAAAAGCCAGCTATTGAAGAGCATGGGGTTTTGGGGGGGTGGGGGGGAGTGGGGGGGCTGTTCCCAGAATGCATTGCATGGAAGAGTAAAAAATGATATGCTACCCCTCTGGACCAAACAGCACAGAGGTAGCACCTGAGTGAGGATGCAGCCACCTTAAACACACACTCCCCTCCCCAGTATCAAGATGGGCTCTAGCCTTCTTGTCCTCCAAGGGGGCACAGGGAGGTGCTGAAAGAGCTCAAGCTAAACGGAGCCAAGCAAAAGAAGATGGAAGTGAGACGAGCCAGGTGCAGGATTACTTTTGCTCAGGGCTGTCGTCCGGGCTCCTGAGGGGTTGTTGCAGAGCTGGTCACTAGGAGAAGCACTGCCCCGCCCAGAATTAAATGCCACTGCAGGGATTGGGGAGAAGAGGTATCAGAGCAGGGAGCAGTCACTTCCTAGCAACAGTTGCCTGGCTAGATCCAGAAACGAGACAGCAGGCAGGCTGAGGAACTTAGATCATTTTGTTACCAGGGTGGGAAAAAGAATGGAGCCTGCTCTCTCTACTATCCCTCCCCCATTCCTGCCCCACCCCCAAACACACCACTTACATATTTGGCAAAGAAGGACTTCTGCTCCTGTGGATTTTTGGCTTTCTGAGCCTGCTCTTGTTCCAAACGTTCAATAAATGCTGCTGTCTCAGGGCTGGCAGCAGGAAAAAAGAAAGCCATTAGTAACAAAATTGGAAAGCATCTCTCAGTATTCACAAAGCTCAGAGGGCTGCAAAAGCCAAGACTGGTATTAAAAATAAATGGAATGTTAGGGGCCCAGTGCATTTCAATAGTGTTCCCCGCATGAAAAAGCGTAATGTCACACTCCAAGTGAAGTTCTGCTGTTTCTTTCATACGAACAAGTCAATGCAATGATATTTTGTTTCTGATGTAAGATATATTGAAATGCACTGGACCCATCTTAATAAAATTTCCTGTTTTAGAATATGTTTGAAGCTTTGTCTCCTCCTCATCCCCAAACTGGAGATTTGATTCTGCCCTCTCTTTTCCCTGCTCTCAAAATTTCCACCCACTCCTCAAAAAAGGCAGACTGTCAAATATCTCCTCTGTTTAAGGCTGATGTTCAATACAATCCTAAACTTGTATACAAATAAACAGGCTTAACTGACTTCAAAGAAACCTAGTACTTCCAATTTAAGCATGTTTTAAAATCACAGCCAAGTCTCTGGATTCGCTCCTTCTCTGCCAATAATCATAAATAATAATAAATAATAAGTCACCCAGAACCCTTTCTCCCAATCTGCCCAAATCTGAAACCCCTGTCTTTTAGCCAAGCTCCTTTACCAAAACTTAGAAGACTGGTTACTTTCTCTGTGTCCTGAGGAATCCTGTTCTTAACTCACAAACCTCCTCTGTTTCCAGAAAATCTTCCATAATCTAACTCTGAATTCCTTACACAAGGAACCCAGATTATCTGACCTTCTAATTAGAAGCCATTTCCTCCATATTTCAAATTCTCAAGCATATTTCAGCTCTGACGTCAAATGCAGGAAACTAAGTCAAGCTTCCTATGTCCCCAATGAGCAATCATGCCCCTTTGGGAAACCCATCAGATCATATTTTGTCCCAAGCAAATGCTATTTAGTGGCATATCTCCCCTCAAAAATCCCTGGTGATTCCATTCATGATTAAAAGCCACAATACACTTATGTTTTATACATTTGCCCAATCTCTCTTTAAACTAGCTGCCACCAATACATCTTGCAGCAGTGAGTTCCACAGATCAGCATTCCCATCTGATCAGTCAAAAATACTCACACAGCAGCTGGTATGGGCTGCTGGAGGAGAACGGTTGTGTTGAACAGTTCCAGATCCACATCTTCCACTTCAGCTCCATGGCAAGAGCTAGGCACAGTGACAACAGAGAGGCCAATTATGTTGCCAGCAATGTCTGTGTGCACTGTCAGTCTATCTGACAGATGAGATTCCACCACCGAGCACTGCAAGGAGAGGAAGACACATCAACGCTATCTCTCTGTCTATCTTAGCATTTTCAACTTGGTGCACATATGTTGGTGCACATGCTAGTGCATAAGCTTGGTCCTGTGAGGTAGCAAGGAAGTTGTTGGGGTAGTGAAATGAATGGGACCACAAGCTGTGCAGGAGTGAACCTATCTTGAACTTGGCCTTCCTACCGTCTACCTCAGTTTGTAAAGATTGCAAAATCTTTTCCCAACTTGGTGCTGACTACATATAGTATATCCAAATACTGTACTCATTATTCACATCTGAAGCATGCTAGGTTAAGGGAAGTTGCTGCAGCTGATGAAGTTTTGTTCAGAAAATCTTTCTGTATCCAAATGATGCTAAAGCTGAATATTAGAATAATAAAAATACAGGGCACAATACAGGTAGAACTCAGAACTGTCTATTGATTCCAATGAAAGAAAATCTGCAGGTCATGGAAAGCCTGTGGTTTAGAAACAGCACACTTGAAATGACATCTCCAGAGAAAAGAATCTCAGACAGCAGCTCCTCAGGAAAAGAGTTTAATCTCAGAGTCCTCTCTCAGATCCTGGAGTGCTGCTCCCTATCATGAGGCACCAATATTGGACCAGATGGAGAGACATTTCAGAAGAAGAATGTGAGCTCTGTTATTTTTATATGTATATCTTCATATTCCTTTAAGCAAAGCTGGTAATCTCTCAGACCTCATTTTTGCAAACCTGCCTAGACTGCACTGCCAAAATGTTGCTGTCATTTATTTTTTTTCACATTTGTGGCCAAAAGGTACTTCTAAGGCTTTCTAAAATACCAATTTGGGCAACATAAACCCCACAATTCTCACATTAAATGGTCAAACATTTAACTCTGGCCATTCTTGTGATGTCACTGCACTACCAGCTATCTCTCCAGTGGCCCTCAAAAAGCTGGCATTTCTTTCTGAAAAAGTGCAGCCCCAGACTGCAAAAAGATTGACTTTGATCTAGGTGCACAAGACAGAATAACATGAGGGAGACTCCCATGTGCACTAATAACCATGTGAGACTGAGAGATAGTGACTGGCTCAGAATCACCCTGGGAATCTGGATCTCCCCAGCCCCAATCCACTAATCTGCATAATACTGGTTCCCCATCAGTCAGCATCTAGTTGATCTTAGTTGGCAACTAATCAAGGTCATGTTTGGTTAGCACTTAGAAGGGAAATCTCCAGGGACTGGGAAGAAAAGAAATCCCAGAAGGCAATGGAATACTGGATGGTTTGTAAGAAAACTGCACGGTTTTGTCCATGTATCCCTAGAAATTAAGCTAAAGTCAAGGGAGTCTTTACCCTATTATCTCTTCCCTCAATAATCTCAGGACAGCCTCCAGAGGATTAGGAAGATTGCTTGAATAATACAGGACATGACACTGGAGACAGAAAAAAAAACATTGAAAAATCTCAACTCCATGAACCCAAGACCACATTTCTTCACTTTCTCCCTTAACAAACCACGGGAGAAAAAGTGGAGAAAGAAAACACTTTCCCCATTCCTACCTTCAGCAGCTTTAGAGATTTTACAACTGGATATTTGGGCATTTTACTAAAGAGACAAGATGGGCCCACAAGAGTGTGCAGGAGTCAAATTCTTTAGCTGCCCTCAGGCTAGTGATGCACAAAGTATCTCACAATAAGAGTTCCAACCCCCAAACAGGTTGTTCTGACATGTTGCAAAGGTGCCTTGAAGATAATATGAGTTCAGAACACTTAGAACAGCATGCTTAGGGGTTGGTACATTCTATGATGGAGCATTTTATACACCTCTGCTCTAGGCCAGTGTCCTGTGGAGTAGAGGAATCCCAGAGTAGCAAGGACACTTACCGCTCTGACAAAAGTGGTGACATATTCAACAGCACTCTCTTCAATGCTCCCCAGAGGCTGTCGTGGGATTCTTAGGCGATACAGCCCACCCTCAGTAGCTACCTCCTGGGTTTGTGGAAAAAGAGAGAAAGGATACATCAGTAGAAAGGAGAAACTCACTCCCTCACCCTACCCGAAAGAGCTGAAAATTACACTCTAATGATCTCAAAATACATTGGCTTTTTTTTGCATTGTTTATTTTTGCTTCCATTCTTTAGAGAATCAAATAATTTGGATTTTAAAAACTCCACAGGTTGCTAAAATTCTGTGGTTCAAAGACTAATTACCATAGAAAACAACATCCAAGCATTCATGGCATCCTGAATGAGATACATGGCACTCCAAAATTAAGTCTAATTTTTTAAAAAAAGGGTGATGCCTTGCAAAATCACTCACCTAAGATCCCTGAAATCTCAAAAGATTTCTGGGATTTAATTTTTTGAAAATTATTTTTTACACCTAGCATCTACAAAGTATGTTGACTCCTATGCTTACATCAGGTTTACTTAGCAAACAGTTTTTTCCCTAACTGCCCAAGGGCCCCTAAAGCCCCATGCAGGGAAGCAATTAAACACAGGATTCCTACATCCTGCCCCAAGTATATCAAATAAACTTGTTTCTTCCTTTCAGAAGGAAGCTACTCCCCTTCCAAAGTGCCCTGTTCTCCAGTTTGTTTCTCTCTACAAAAGCAAAGCAAGGATGCTCCCCCTTTGCTTCCCTACTCACCCTAAGTTTGTTGCGCTCCTCCTCAGTTAATTGCTTCTGGCTCAGTGAGAGACTGGGTTCAGGGCCCACGTTCCACAGGAGAGTACCCCGCTTTTTGAAATGGATGCTGTCATCTTCAGGAGAAAGAAATACATGTGAGTCCTAGAGTCTACTCTTACTCCTGTTAGATAAATGACCACCTTTAACCACTTACAACATACAGGAGCCTGAGTGTGTCTCTAAAGGCCTTACCCATTCTTTAAGTTGCTGCAAAAAGCATGAGTACAATAAGAACAGAGGTGAGCACCCCATGGGCCCTACCCAGCTCCAAAGCTTTTTTGCCACCTATCAGAAATCACACACCAAGTTAAGCTTCAACATGAAGTTGCACATGAATGAGTGTACAGACATTTGATTTAAGGGATTTAACACACCAATTTTGCTCTTTAAAGCCATTCTTAAGCAGAAAAGCCCCAGGCCTATTTTCCAAGTTTCACAGGATTTTAGGATACCCATTTTGCATCCTAATTCTTCCCAATGCAGGCTGAAAATGGCAATCCTCACTCCAGGAATAATTTGAAGGTAGCAAAACAGGCATAAGAGAGGAGCTACATACTACTCAAGAACTATCCACTTGTTTTCAAGTGGAGAATATTTTCAGTGGAGAATTCTATTGTTCCAAGGTTCCCAACTGAACAGTGTTTAAATTTCTCTCTCTCTCTCTCTCCCTCTGCATGCACTAAAGCCCCATGGGAAGTGGAAACTAACATGCGTAGATTGTGAAATGGGCCTAGCTACTGCTGCTCTATCTGGGCAAATTGTCCAATTCAAGCTTGCCCATCCTCACTATATACACTTACCCAACTCAAATGAATGCTCCAGCTGAAGACTCAATCCACAAGCTTCAGAGTCTCGGGCTTCACCAGGCTGAAAGCAACAGAAGTAGATCATGGATGTTCTAATGTTCTTATAGTTTCTGTTTCAAGCTTCATAGTGCCACAAATTTTGACCTATGTATGCCAATGTTACATGCCCACATAATAGCAAAGTTTTCCTGCCTAAAATTTTAAACAATATTTTGAGTGTTTTTGGTCAATGCATGGGCACCATCTGCAAACCGCCCCCCCCCCAAGATATGATGCATTCCAGACTATATTTATTATGGCACAAGCTTTCATAACTAGAACCCATATAATTAACTGAGGCAATTTAGACCAGGCACAGGCAAAATAACAAATGACTCAAATTCACCCTGTATTCGTCTGACTGAATTTTCACATACAATATCCTCCAAAGTTTTGGGGAGTTCCTTTCTGTTGTTCAGACCTGTGAGACTGCTGCTAGAAGACCAAGGAAACAATACGTTTGTAGAAGGAACCATAACTTTTTCAAGCACATAAAAAAATTTCCAGTTCAACTGCTGAGTTAGCTGACAAATTGTCCAGTTTGAAACTCTGAAGAGCTGTTTCAGATCAGTAAATGTAAATCTCAGCTAGATATTATGTGCCATCAAGTTCTTTTTGACTCCTGGCAACCACATAGGTAGATTTTCTCCCTGATGATCTATCCCTAACCTGGTCTTTCAGGTCTTCCAGCGCTGAGCTAGATATACCAGTGATGATTTAGTATAAGGCAGCTATCCATCAACTTCTGAATGTCAGTGAAGCATAATGATTAAAATGTTGGAGAAGGATTGCAGGGACTCGGATTTCAGTCCATCCATAGTTATGAAAACTCACTGGTGACTTTGGGCTAGTCACTCTCTCTCGGCTCAATCTGTCCTCACAGGGTGGTTGTTGTAGGGATAAAATGAAGGGAGATCCCCACATAATCCATCTTGAGCTCCTGGACAAAAAGTCACTATACATCCAATAAATAAATGCTTCCAACACTTTATGCCAAGAGGGCATTTAGGCCCCAGCCTTTTCCATTACCTCCCACACAGTTGCTAAGGCTGCTTCCCTCCCCAAATCAGAATCCAGTATTCTTGAAGCAACCCGATTTACTTTGTCTTGAAGTTATTACTCAGCTTATAAATATTAATGGCAGAGGTATCATGAAGCCAGCTTCTCACTTCTCATTAATAGGAAGCTCCCAGCCACAAAGAACATTGTGTGAAGAACATATATACATTTTTCTCCTCCCCTCATAACACCAGGCCCCAATCCATTCAACCAAGTTGCACGGCAGGAGATTCAAGACTGACATCACTCAGTCCATAGTTAATCTGAGGGACTCGCTGCCACAAGAGGCAGCGCGAGTCACCAGCTGAAATGGTGCAGCCAAATCTATGGAGGAAAAAGCTATCCGCCACCAGTAAAATTATGGCTAAATGGGGCATCCAGGCTCAGAAGCAGCACGGCTATGAATATTTCTTGCTATTCCTTAGGCATCTATGAAAACAAAGCTCTCCACCAGTTTGGCGTTTGGTCCAGTCCAGCCCAGCTTATGTCCTGGATATTAAGGAACGGGTCTTCCGATAACCAAAGTCAGCTCGGCGCTCACCCATATTAATCGTGGGACTTACCCTGACAGCTGCCTCTCCCCGGCAGGCTGCAGCGGCCCGAACGAGAAGTTGCGGCGGGGGCGGCAGAAGGAGGGCGAGGAGAGGCAGGAGACGGAGGCAGAGCGGTCGCTCGGCAGCCGCCATAGCACCCTCCGCTGATCACGTGATTAAAAAACAGGCAGAGCAGCCGCAAGGCACTATGGGACCGGCGTAGCACGTTCGAGAGCCAAGGGAAAGCCAATCACCGCCGTCTTGCGGCTTAGCGCTTCCCTAAACTTCTCAGCCTCAGCTCGCGCAGCACGTGGCGGGTGGTGGCTCTCGCGGCTGCAAAGCGCTGAGGAGCTATGAGCGCTGGTGACCTGGGGAGTCGAACCGAGGCGGGCGGCGGGCAAGGAGAGTCCTGCCGGCCAAGAAATTGCATGGTGTGGGCACGATCCCACGCACGGCACCCTTGTCGGAAAGTCGGTCCCGTCGAGCTCAGTGAGACGTGATTCCGAGTGAACTTGTCTGCGCCTCGTCCTCTAATCTCTTGCAGAACGGTCGAGCTTTGCCTCCTCTGTTTTTGCCGCGATAAAAGGGTGAAATAGCAACCCACAGTTTTTCTAGACCCAGCTCAGAGGAAGGGAAGGTATCTCGGACTAGTATGATCTATCATCTTGAACATAATGGATGCTACAGCTGTTGCAAGAGGAAGTAGATATAATGCACGCACCCAAGTAGAGGATCGGTTGTGTCAGAGATGGGGACGAGGTGAACTACCTCGGCTTTTCTGTCTTCACTTTGTTTTCTCTGAGATTCTCTAGCCATGCTAAGGATCTGCTGCTGTGGTCCCCTTCTTAAGAAGCAGTAACCATCAAAATAAGTACTGTGCTGTTTGCAGTCCTGTGTGTTTGCAGGGAAGAGTATCTGTCCCACTTTTCTTCCAACGAGCTGGAAGCAGCAGTTCTTCGATTTACTGTATCATCACAACTCTGAGTTTGGTTATGCTGTGATATGGAGACTGGCTGAGGGTCTCAGCTTTAGTTCAGCAAGAATAAAGTCTTGACCTAATATAAGAAATGTCAGGCTGTGACGACTTATGATTCTGCTTTTCCAAGACTTTTGCCATTCACACTGCCAATGATATATGCTTTTTCCTTTCTCTTTTTGCAAGAAGAGAATTCATGAAAAATCAAGACTAGTAGGTCTTGCAGCATTTCAGTTTTTTGTTTTACTGTCATTTCTGCTCAAATATGGCTGAAAGAGTTGCTTAATTTTGTTCCTTAAGTCTAATCCAAATTTTCTTTCCCTAGAATATGAAATTAATTAAGCTTAATTGAGAGGGTCCCAAGTATTCCATTTTTCCCCTAGGCTCTGCTTTCAAGTTACTGTTTGCTGTTTTTTATATTGACAAAACTGCATTGCAACCTGAACAAAGGTGGTGCTGAATTTAAGAGGCTAGCCAAAGTTACCCTGTTATGGTCTAGATCAGGTTGGGCTGTGGCTGAATTCAAACAATATGCTAAGTTAAAACCAAATAAATCATAGTTTAAGTTACAATGTATGAGCCTAATCTGTTTGTCCATCTAGGCTTTAGATGAGCAACCTGTTGCCCTCAGCCTAATTTAAAAATCATTGTGTAAGAGATCAGTTCAGATCTCTGCTAAGCGATATCTGTCTTCCACAGACTATTACTTAGTGAGAGGAAAAAGTGAAGAAATGGGAAGTATTTGGGAGGTAATTGGTAACCCCACTCACTGCTTGCTTCAGCCCCCTCACCATCTGCCCTCCAACAGATTATCCATGAGGAAATGTGGCATTAATAGAAACCGGTTGCCTGTTGCAACTGAGTCCAGTCTTTTTGAGATTGGCTGGCAATTGTCCTCTCCAGAAACTCAACAGTCACCTGCTGTCAGATTAACTTTTACACTGGAGATGATGAGGATTGCACTGAGGAATTTCTAGATGCAAGCATGTGCTCTCTCATCCTTCTCTCAGGATCAGCCCTTCTTTTAGGGGAAGTGAGATGGCTATCTCAGGTGGTAAATATTGGGGGAAGCAGGGACCAGTACTGAGGTGCTAGCAAACCAACCAGTACATTTTAGGGGGCCTGCTTTATTAGCCTCAGGTGGAATGAAAGACACAGCCCAGTTGCCAATACTGAAGTAAATTTCATTTGCTAGCCCTATCTGTTTCTGTGCATGGCAAGAATAACCATCTTGTTTTTCGCTTCAAGCAGCAAAATAGTTTAGGCCAGTCCCAGCTATCTTAGCTGCTCTCCTTTCATTTGTCTGGAATAGAAATTTGCAACCCTTTTAGATTTCTCCCTTGATGCTCTGCTTCATGTTCTGCCTACAGGTTCTAGGCCACAGTAGCCTGGACCCCTTCTTTGTCCACCGGATGTCCATGTTTTGGAATGGGAGACCTGCGGAAGTGCCTAGCCAGTGGGGAATATGGCATGCTGAAAGATTGTCCTCTATTTGAAAGCAATTTTATGCAGGTGAAGCAGAGTGGAAAATAAATTAGAAAAATCTCCTGTATTTACTTGCCCAAACCTGAACCCTAAGGCTCTCCTCTGATGCTCTTGCAAAATGAATCAAGGCAAGCACAATCTTTTTTGTGGTGGTATCCTAGAGATTGTTTACTTGGTGCCCATCACTTACCCTTTTCAGCACCATGTGACCAACTTTTCTTTTTCCCAGGCATGTTACAAATGTGTGTCTGTGCAATGTTATTTAATTTTTATAAGTATTTTATTTTGCTTTCTATACTGTCCAGAAAACTACTGTTTGAGAAACTTAAAAATGGAATAAATAATTACAACCCAGTCACCCTAGCCTCCTAGCAGTCCTGCATTAGCTGAAGATCCACAGAAAAGCAGCAAGTTCTAACAGATAGGGTTGCCATTCAGTCATCTTCTTTGAGTCAGATGAGGTTCAGCAAAAGAATCAAGTTGTTAGGCTTATATCTCCACGTAGGTAAAACAGTGTTTTTGATGGGGAAAATGTATCTAATCTATTTGGGGGGGTGGGGAAGGTATCCCATTTGCTGTACATAATTAGCCTGTGATATCTTTGAAAATATGTTCCAACTGTGGAAGAATCAGTGGGAAGGTGCTTTTTCTAGGATGGTACCTATTTTCCTTTATTACATTTTTTTAAAAAGCAGAGGCACCTCATTCAGTTGTTCTGCTTCATGTATGTAAATATCTTCACCGCTACGCTATGCTGGCAGTTCTCCATTTTGTCTGGTTGCATTTGCAAGTTAGAAGTCTTGACTACAGAGATTATCCTAATCTAATTTTTCCTGCAGTTAATTAAATTTGAGCCTAACACATCTGGGGGGAAACATGTCAGAGAAAGCTATCCTTTTCTTACTCAGCTTCCAGAAAAAACAGGAATCCTTACACCCAGCTTCTACTGAATAATCCTTTTTCCAGCTAAAGAAACAAATCAAATGCCCTAAATAAAACTTGGATCTGATATAACATGTAGAGTTATGTTTTACAAGCAAAGCCATTTTTATGTATGCTGTTACAGAGTTGCTATTGTATGGATATGTTCCTCTCTACACCATCTAGGTCTCCTTGTGAAAAGGTGGGATATTAATATAACTGATTTATGTACTTGGTCCTGTAGAATGAATGCTGAACCTGATCCAAGGTTAAATCTGACAAAGTTTATACCAGTTTCAGCAAACTTTGCTGATCAAACAAGCATATCCTTTGCATTGGAAAAGCAAGGCTGCCATTGATTTTTAGAACCAAAGTGATCTTTCAGAACCTACCACCAATTTGCAAGTGGTCAGTGAAGAAAAATTATGTCCGAGAATCGCTATACTATAAAGGACACGTCTTGGCAACAATACAGAAGTAGTTTGCCATTGCCTTGGATGACTATGTCATAAATCCTCAGTAGATGAACTGAGTCCATTCCCAAAATGGCCATTGCTTCATTTCAGGTTGAAAAACCTCCAGCCCTCCAGATATTGCTCAACTATAACTTGCAACATCTGTAATCACAGCCAATGAAAAGGAACACTGAGAATTATAGTTCTACAGCATCTGGAAGACTACATCTCTACCCTGACTTAATCTTTATTTAGTAACCTTTAAAAACTTGGGAAATATGCAGTGACTTGGATAAAGAGAACCCTTTTTTCTTACCTCTATTTTGTACAGAATTCTGGCCTCTGGTTAACTGAACTTATTGTTGTTTATGTACCCCAGTTGGGTTTCTACAGAACCACAGACTACTCAACTATATTTTGACTGGCTGTTTTAGCTTAATAGTCATGATGTGAAGGCCACTTCAAAGTTTTCTCCTGTAATAGTCAGTTACTATGAAAGTGCAAAGAAGCCCTCAAAGTGAACGTTTCCCTTCCAGGTTACCAAGACAGGGGATATTGCCAACAAAGTCACGGTGGGCATCGCTGCCAGCAGCCCAAGCCTTGAGATGCCTGATCTCATGCTGCTGGCACGGCCAGCACCTTCCCTAACAGGACAGTGTGAGTGCCAGTGTCCTGAAGCACTGCCTTTCCCAGATGAGGAGCTGCAGCTGTTTGGGTGAGTGTCTGTCACCACACTCCAGGGATGTACCCCCAAAGCCTTGTGTGTGGTCCACCTTGAAAAATGCAATCAGATGGTAAATTTTAGTGTGATAGAAGGGGGAGAACTATTAAACACACGGGGAGCCCTTATATTGACCCAGCTGAGTTTTTAAACAATAGTTACTGTATATTGAATGATGTTTAAGTTTTGTCCTGGTCATGCTCCACTTCCTTGTGCTGTCTCCGTGCACCATTTTGGAGTACAGCCCCAAGCACATCACTTAGAGGCTGAATAGAAACTTCAATCCAAAAAAGATTGTGCACCTCTGGCTTTAAGCAGGAGTGTTGGCAGGGGGTGGGGGTTTCAAAAAGGCCAAGATGGCAGCTCTGACTGTGCCACTGCAGTCACCATCTTGATCTTTTTAACCCTCCCAATGGATAGCCCTGGCTTTAAGATTCTCTCTCCAGTTTCTCCCCATTCACGTACATCTTCCATCTCCTCCTTCCCCAGGCTTCTGCCCTTGAAGTTCGCCCGTCTCTACGTCCACGATGAGTCGCGATTCCAGCTCAAAGTCCGCCTGGCCAATGGCCGTACCTTTTATCTGCAGCTTCTGACGCATCCCCTCAAGCAGGATCATGTCTTTGGGCAGTGGGTACGGCTGCTGTACCGCCTGCGCTTTTACCACGCTGATGCCCCCATTACTTATGAACAGGAGACTGCAGCATATCGCCAGAAAAAAACTTTTTCTTAGGTGAGCTTCAGCCCCCTTCTCCGCCCCCAGTCCCAGTATAGGATCCCTGCTCATTCCTCATTGTTGCCCAAATCTCTGTGAAGGGGCCTTTTTCTTGGGATTTGATAGGGTGCAGATACTACTTCTCAGAACTGGAGGAACAGCAAAAGCCTTAGTGGAGAAGCAGTGAGAAGGCCCAGGTATTCTGGGAACACTAGTTGGTGAAGCAGGTTCTGAAACTAGTAGGCAACTGGGTTAAGCTAGAAAGGTGCTAAGGACATCTGGGGTCATTTTGACATTTCAGATGGCTTCTTTCTTGGGTCAGCCTCCTCTGTGCCTGCTGGTGCCTCTCTGTCTCTCTTTCTTGCAGCAGGAGGAAGAGAGCACATTCTCCTGGTGAGGAAGACGACGCTCAGGGGAACCAAGGATATCTTTATCTATCCCCCCAAAACAATACAAAGTAAGGTTTTCTTCCCAGCGCAGGCTCGCCAGTGTTGGATACCGTTCCTCCCCGTGTGAAGCTACTGCAAACTTCCCTACCCAAAGAGGAGACACTCTCCCCCACCACTTCCCCATCAATAAATGAATGAACAAAACTGCTTTCCACACAGCTGATAATTGTAAGTCATCTGCTTAGATCAGCCATCCGCTAAATTCATGCCTGGAAGATCTCTTTCTCCACTGTCTTCCATCCACATTAGATGCTGCTCCCCTTTACAAGAGGGAGAGGGGTCCAGATTAGCCAATCAAGTTCACTTTATTGACACAAGAACTGACTGAACAAACACACAGACAGATTGGGAGAAGATTAGCTGGATTGTGGTACTTCTGATCCAAATATGATATGTGTGGCTTCTTTAATTGGGGGGTGGTGGGAGAAGAGATGCTGTTCTTGATGCCCAGCATCTGCCCAAGGCAGGAAGGGACACTGGAGCAAAAATGAGGCGACTGCATGCTGCAGAAAAAGCAGAGCAAGAATCAGTATTTGGAGAAATTGGGGGTAAGTAGACAAGCAGATCATTTGACCCAATCATACTCTCTACCCTCAAGGCTCCCTTCCATGCCCCACATTCATAAGGTTCTTCCCTCCCAAGAAAAAATGACAGAACTCTTCTGCAGGAATCCAACTAGAAACCTGCAGATCATCTGGAGTCACCAACCGTTGTGCTAAAATAACAGTAATGGATGCAGGCTTTATTTCATCTCAACAGTGGCAGGATGATACTAGAAGATGCCACAAACCTGGGGGTGGGGAATGGACTGGCATTAGAGGCAGGCCTGTCATCCAGTTTCCTTGGTTCACCAGGTCTTAATCTAGTTTTTAGGATTCACATAGCACACTTGAGTGGGACAGGCTGAATTTGCACAAGTTTGTGGTGTAATGACTTATGCAAGCACCACCTTTTTAAAAAAGATGTAGTCCTAATCACCAGGTTATTTTCCAACACACCCAAGTTGCCGTTCTTTCTGGACGAAAAGAAATGCAGTATTTTCTTCTAGATCCCAGTAACAACTTATTGCCTGTCCAGATACATTGGAAAATATGTAACATGTTACTCACCATTTCCCTGATTTGACAGTTGTGGCAACAAGGTTACTGGGGTGCTATTGGGGAAGGAGGGGGGTAAAAAGGAAAAACAGAAATGAGTGAGATTGTGAGTGTGCCTTATGTTAGTTTCATGAAAAGGTGAGCAAAGCTGCTTTCTCTTTTCCACTCACCTGAACAACCAATTCCCATCTTGTGAAGACCATTTTTCCCTGCCTCTGCTGCTGGCTGTGTACCCATCTCTCACTGATTGCAACTACAAATTAATGCTGATGAGTTGCAAATGCCTAGAATCTCAAGTTCCTCATTGTCCTTGGAAAGTAAAGTCTCCCTCAAATTGAACTTGGCTCATGAGTGACATCCAAGACATGTCCATAGAATCACAGAGTTGGAAGACCCCAATTAGACCATCAAATCCAACCTTCAGAAATCCAAATTAAAGCATCCTGGGCTGATAGCTATTTAGCCTCCACTTGAATGCATCCAGTGAAGGGGTACCCACTAGTTCTCCAGGAGATCAGCTTCACTGTCCAACTGCTCCCCTCTTAAGCTTCTAGTGTTCAATCAGAACATTACAGGCTTCCTGTAATTTAAAGTTGTAGCTTTCTTGGCAACAGCGTAGAAGTGGTTTGCTAGTGACAACCTCTGGGTTTTTTTTCAACTTCCCCGTGTAGCCTAGAGCCCTGGAAGGTCTCCTATCCAAGTACTACTAAGATCTGACCCTGCCAAGCTTCTGAGCACAGGCAGAATAAGTCAGCTGCTGCCATCTGCTGTTTTTTTCTTCCTTTCTCACTTCAGCAGCAGATGAAACTTGTGCTCCAGTAAGCTCATCTTGTGTTTGGAGGCATTTCAATTTATTTTCAATTCAATTTATGGATTGAATCGCAGGGACTGTCTGTATGCCACATCTCTTAGATACCCTCAAATACTATACAGTTTAACCCGCATGGAACTATTACTTGATTCATTACTATACAACACTCAGGATCTGTTGGGGTTAAAAAAAACACACTCTGATCTGGCACATGGAGGACCGAAGGCTTTTTAGGCTTCTCGGTGCATTTGCTAATAGTTTCAAAAATCAATCCTTTTTTGCAGCCACCCATTAGCAGCCTTTTAGAAGGAATGTTTTGTAAACTGCCAGACAAATGTACACAAATACATGGGAACAAATGCATAGACAAGCAAGGAGAGCAGGCTGAAAAGTTAGCTGCTTCTGTTTTTTATGGAAGGAGCGGGGAGGATTGTTTAATTCATCAGCATTGAAAGCTGTAGGAGGAAGGTATACTCAGTGACTGACCAGTTTGAAACTGAGGAAGTAAGTGCTAGTTTGCTGGCCTTTCTGTGCTCAGCTACTAGTTAGTTTTGGGGAAGCAATGATTAGTTGAAGGTGCTCTCTGCAAGTTTTAGATTTGCGAGTATGCAGATAACATGCTAAATGTGCTTGCTGTCTGCCAATGGAGAGGAGAGCATGGAGGGGAAAGTGCAAGCACTGGAGATAACTGGCAATGGAGAAGGCTAGTGATGTGGCAGACAGCTTAAATACGAATGCCCTTGTGTTTCTGCAGGCTCAAGCCAACACTGAGCTGCAGAATACACCCACCTTTGTGGCTGTGATTTAAAACTGTGACGTAGATGTAAAATAATTGAAAGTGGATTTACATGGGCACAAGGTATGATGTAGATGGTGCTGTTTTCCGTCAAAAATCCATTTTGCCCAATTCTTTTTACAACAGATCCTGCAGCCTTTGCCACTTTGGTGGGCTGCCAAATGCAACTGGTTTCAACGTTTTATTTTTGGGATAGAAAAATGCCTGCTGCTTATATAAGCGTGGAAATGCAAGACTTTTAATCAGCACTGTGAGAGGGGAAGGCATTGTGAAATTGACTCAGTTCAATTTGATGAGATTCCACGGTGAAATTGACTAAAGAAGGGACAAAGCACTAGGGAGGTAGGGGTACCCCTGATTTCTGCTTTCCTCAGTGGATTGGTAAGCCAAAAAGGATTTATCTTTCTCCTTTTTTATTCTAACTGCATCAAATATGCAGGAATAAAAGAACCATTGGTCCAACCTTTGCAAGTTTGCATGCTGAAAACAGGACTAAAACCAAGAAGCATGGCAGTAAATAGAATCTACAATTGGTGTACTACTGATTGCAAAAAATATCTCCTTGTTCTCCCACAGTTATGAAGTATCCCCAATAACCAGGTGCCCATACCAGGAAGTATTGCATTCTACTATACTCATGTATCTCCTGAGCAAAATGTGCTTTTAAAGAATGTCCACCGTGCCTCACAAAAGGAAGGGGCTGTAATGTAGATCCTGCCCAAGTTGTTGACTTCTTGTCCCTATCTGTGGTGCACTGTCTTCCCAGAGGATTCTTCTAAACAACATGAGAAAGAGCCCAAGGGAGAATGAGAGGGGAAAGATTCGTCCTCATTTTAAGACTCAAGCCTGAACTGGGGTAATTCCTTCTCCTGTGAACATGTCTGAAGTTTTACTAGTGAATTATTAATCAGCTTCTGTTCTGTGCTTAGGAGCAACAGCTGGCTATAATGTATTTCCCTGCATTATTTATTTCCTTTCTTTTTTGGTTAAAGAGCTATTTCACTCTTTAAAAGAAAAAGTGGAAGTAAACCTGTAATTAACACACACACAAGCAGAGAAGCTGATTCAAAAGACTATCCATGACTAATGCTCATAAGCCTTGAATGGGAAGCAAAAGAGGCAGAAGCAGTAATCAAGAAGGTTTTAATTAATGATCCAGTCTGTAAAAGATGTAATAATGCTTCGCTTGTTCATGCTGGACAAGGCTGGTGTTGGTGCCGCAAATGTTTTTTTTTTTTGTAAAAAATATTCATTAAAAAGACAGGTATGAAGAAACACCGGGCAACAATTTACAAAATTGTATTTAATACTTGTATTTTATATTTGTATTATTTGTGTTTTTATTGATTTTAAATTGTTTTGTTGTGAACTGCCCAGAGTCCCTCCTTGTGGGGGAGTCAGGCAGTGATATAAATTTGACGTCTAAATAAATAAAAATAAATAAATAAAATCCAGGAATGTGATAATAAGAGTGACATTCTCAATAACAAGTGCAAAGGAAGGCAATTCTAGAGAATGGTTAATAATGGGAGCCCTCAGTGTGAACCAAGATGGGAAAAAGTTAGAGGCTTAGTAGCAGCTGCTGTTTTGCATTTTTGATAAGTGTCATCAATACATTTCAACCCATGTCTTTTTCACCCCCAAATCACCTTTGACTTCCAGCCTGCACTCCACTATGGCCTCGCCCAATTCATTGATGGCCTTGCAGGAGTAGACAGCACTGTCAAAAGAACTTGGTTTACGGATATTGAGAGTCAACACTCCTTGGTTGTTTTTCTGCAGAAATTTGGGATCCCCACTGAGGTCCATTTTGTTCTTCATCCAGATTACCTTGGGCTGGGAATGCACATAAGTGGGATAAAATAGAAAAGCATCCAGATCAAATATCTTGACCACCACACTCTATTCTAATCCAGGACCATACATTGTATTACCAAACTTTAGAATTCGAGAACAAGCTATTTCAATTAAAAGGTTGTGCAAAAACCAGGTAAAAGGTTTTGATAAGTTATTTGTGCATTCCAGCAAAATTCTCAAAGCTGCATTCTAGCTGTCCCTCCAGTACTCCAAATGCAGAACCATTCATATTACAATTTAACTAGGAGACATTGCATCCCATTGAAAGAAGAAAGAATGTATATAGAATTTTAAGGAATTTATTGCCACAATTAGACGGCTTTAAAATCAGATTGGACAAACTCACAAAGACAAGTCTACAGATACCCATTAAATATAACCACTATGTTCAGAGGTAGTATATTGCATTTACAAAGAATGAATTTCCTGAAGCCATCGTGTGTAGCCTTCCTGGGAGCACTTGGCTGGTCAGTGTGAGAAGAATACTTAAGAGTATAGGCCTTTGATCTAATCCAGCAGGGCTCCTGTTATATATTTATGACTAAATTATCACAAAAACTCTTTCTACATCCAGCTGTTCCTCCCTACCTCTCTTTATCCTTCTTTCTTTCCTTTTCTCCATTAATTCTTTACCCTTTTTCTCAGGCATCTACAGCCAACTTGCCAAGTGTAAACATAAGATGGGAATTACACATTAGCTCAGCAAATATACATTCATGGCAAGCAGGAGGGACGGAAACTTAATATTTTACATTCTGTGGGTTCTCCCTTGCAAAATGGCCTGAATTTTTTTCCCCCTCATTTAGTTGGAGTCTAGCTGAGAAAAAAATTGGTTGCCAATACCCAAGGAAGAGATTTGCTGGGGAGAATTAGCAAGCATGGAAAGGATTCAAGAATCCCCATCCACCAACTCTCCCCAGATATGCTTCTCACTTTTCTTTCCCATATTAATGAATGATCCCTCTAAAATGGCCAGTCATATCAGTTGTGCAGTGGTCAAGTGATGGATTTTGAAGCCTCAGGAGCATCACTCTCACAGTGCCAAAACAGTTGGGCTGAGTCACTGTATGTGTGTGTGTGTGTGTATACACCCCCCCCAAAGCTGCTGTACATAATATAACCCAATCAGACTCAGTAACAATACATAGCATAATACTAATTATTAAAATCAACCAATGGTCATAGAGCAATGACCAGCAAAAGCTGATGTGTTAGCAGATTGGCTGTAGAGACTATTTCCCTTATAAATCTATTTATTTGCCAAATGTAGCAGCTGTGTCGCATATGTTGGCAGCCATTTAAGGGATATTTACAAAACACAGGAAAACAAATAAAAATGAATGTATATATGGGTTATTTTGTTTAATTAAACATACATTGCATTAAAAAAGAGTATCCCAATATCTTGCTTAATATTGGTTTCAGTGTCCATTGCTTATATATTAGAACAGCTCTTGCTTTCAATACTGATGATAAAGTCTTGAATCAGATGTAAGGTTACTTTCTCATTATTTATAATTCAATATCATCTTTAAAATTGTCCAATAAAGTAGAAACCATGCATTTAAAAACACCACCCCCAATTCTCCCATTATCTTTCCACCCATCTGCTCTTTCCTATTCTCTTGCATCACTCAGTTGACTCATACAGTTTCTCCCGACAACCAGATACCTCCTACTTATTTGGTACTTACTTTAGGATGTCCCCTCACCGCACAATTCAGGGCAGTGGTATATCCAGCCACTACTGTCCGGTCTACCAGTGGAGTCAAGAACATGGGGGCCATGCTGAAGTCATGTTCCTTATAGCTGTACTTTTTAGTGATCATTCCTAGAAGGATAAAGAGCCAAGATGATCATCAGTGGAACTAGGGATGGGCAAAACAAGCTGCAATCTTATACTCAAATTTCCTTTATCTGCCACTCAATTCAGTGGCATTGACTTGACTAGATGCACATAGGGATGAGCTGCTGGACATTCCTGGATCACTTTGGCTCATTTTGTTCTTTCACATAAATCTGATGCAGCCTATTTTAGCAATGACCTGTGGTTTTAAGAAAAATCGATGTGAACATTCATGTAAGCAACATCTTTAAATACATGTTAGTAAATGAATTTCCTCCTCAGGATGAATTTCTTTGCCAAGTGTGCGTTTTAATTTTCTTATGTTTCTCCTGAGCCAAGAATATTAACACGTTCTGCAACCGTCCAAGCTAGTAGAAAGAAAAATTATTATCTGCTCTGTAGGTCCAAGTTCTCAAGCATCCTCAAAAAGATCCCAGAGAGCCCTGAATTTCCAAATAAACTCTCCTTTGAGATATTATTTAGGTTCTCCCTTTCTTACACAAGCCTTCCATTTTCTCAAACTTGGTACCCTACTCCTGTGTCCTCATGCTCTTATCACTATTTGACAGCTGAGCCCATTAATAACTGATCCAACCATGGTGTAGGAAGATTCTAGCAGTGATGCTGGAATTTGCAGGCAGGTGGTTCTCTGCTGACAGGAACTTTCAGCTTGTCCCAGATCCTTGGCTCTCTCCCACCCCCTTGAGGATAAAGCATTGTGGGTGTCACTTCTTTTCAATAAGCTGCTTAAACTAAGCGAAGGGCAACTTTGCAGCTCCCTTTCACAGTGGCTAATCTGTGCTCTCTTTTTAAATCACCACAAAACAAACACAGGACGAGCTAAGGGCAGGAGGTGGGCTGCTGGCTAAATGCCGTTTTTCCATGCCCCTGTTTGTCAACTGGAGGAACCCCTGGTCAGAGACTGTACGCCGCCCAGAGTAACTTGTTTGTGAGATGGGCAGCTATATAAATTTGACAAATAAATCCATAAATGAGAATTGGTTTCTGAGAGTCTGGGGTGCAAAAATAATGGTTGTGTGGAAGTTAACTCAGTGACTCAGTTTATGAAAGAGAGCATACAGCTGCTCTTCCTGAGTTTGGGATAAACCCCAACCCCCTCTGCTTAATTTCTTTGGCCCTACTACCTTCTCACACTGAAGCAATGAGCATGAAACTGAGCAAACTCAGGGAGGCAGCGAAGGACAGGAAGGCCTGGCGTGATATGGTTCATGGGGTCACAAAGAGTCGGACACAACTTAACGACTGAACAACAACACTACCTTCTCAATCCATTTGGCTACATGCAAGCTTACCAGTTTTCTGAATGTTTGCAGTGTTTTTGGAGACCCCAGGAGTCTCACTGAGCCCACAGATATTCTCACTGTAGACCCGGAAGTAGTATTCATTGCCCATGATGAGATCAGACACTGTGCAACGGGTAAGGCGGTTGTGTTCATATACAGTGAACCATTCCTGAGGGTAAGATCAGGGACAGACAGAAAAAGGTAGGGAATAAGATAAGGTTGTGGCTAAACTTAGGAAATGTCTTATTGTTCACTGCATTTAGATACATTAAAGTATTATGATATGAAGTAAAATGCCAATTTTACACAGATTTCATACACTTGCTGCTGGTGACCTAAACCCAACTGGCAGATCTAGGTATGATGCCCAGAAAGGATGACAATACTGATATCCAGAGTCTTCAACAGCAGAAAGGACAGGATGGCCCTCAAATCCAGCAGCATTGATGAACCACATTTTGAATGAGACAATAAACTTTAGCATTTAAATGGAGGGCATAATTGCTTTCCAAGTACTCAAGTATGCACAGGACCACAAACTAATGGCATGCTGGATTAGACCAACAAAGGCTGCAATATGCAACAACAACAAGTATGTGTAAGGATCATGGAGAGGGAAAGAGGCAGGTCTCAGAAAGCTTGTAATCCACAGAATCCGAAGCTTGTCTTGATCTGACCCAACAGGCCCAATTTTTGCCCTCAAAGCAAAGTTGGCAGAATGACAAGTGTGGTTGCTGCTTCCTTGTTCATAAAAGGAAGATTGCAAGAGTGAATCTCTTTTTCCATCCATAGATTATCCCAGCAGAGAAAGTTATGGTATCATATGCCACTACTCAGACACCTTCCTAGGACCCATAAGATGGTGCCTAAAATAAATAAATGGAATGAGTTGACACCATGTCTGAAAAGGACACTCTTTCTCAAGATATCATTCTGGGCAGAAAGCAGCAATTACTCTAAATCCCAGAAGCATGTATTTTAGACCTTTTGATGCTGCTCTCACAGCAGGCTTGGAATCACTGCCTAATCTTCTAGCTGTAACTGAATTGGATTTTGACAGCGAATTATCCTGGCAAAGTGTGAACTCCTGCAGTGGTAGTAGATACTTACTTTCTCTGATAATCTCAGCAGTAAACCTGCTGCTGTCCAAGTAAGTTTAAATGAATTTTAACTGAGGATGTGCTAAGAGTCTATCTCTGTTTTACAAACATAGATGCCACTCTTTTATAATATGTTCAGGGTACTTAACAAAATAATATCATCATCAATACTATGTGTGTGTGTGTGTGAGTGAGTGAGTGATCTGGTCACCACTACTGGATAGGTCCTGTCTTCTATCCATTCACCTAATTTTAGATGGTAGGCATGCTTACAGGAGACCTTCCACTGAAGGTCTTAACGTATGAGTAGAAACATATGGACCCTGGTTTTAAGCAACAAAAAGTCTTTAAAAATCAAAAGTTGCACTTTGATCTGGGCATGGAAACAGACTGGTAGTCAATGCAGTTGACCTAGCATAGACACATTATGATTGGAACACCCAAATCCATTCCAATTACTTCTTGCAACCAACTGACTGATTGATCATGTGCCATCAAGTCGTTTTCAACTCCTAGCGACCACATAGTTACACCTTCTCAGTAAAGGCCAGAAAAAGTCCAGCATGTTGATAAGTTAGCCAGGAATCTGTAAAGGAAAAGGAGTCAACTTTACCATGGTCTTCTTGTCAGCTTTTTGGATGGAGTAGCCAGTGATCTCTGAGTTCCCATCATCCTTGGGAGGCTCCCATTCTACTAAGGCATTGAAGCCCCATACCTCCTTCACCAGAACATTGTGTGCTGGACCTGGCTTCTCTGCAGAGGAAATGGTAGGCAAAGAGACACATTATTATAGAAATAGCAAAAGCCCAAACATAAGGTTGTGTAGTACACTTAAATTCGCTAAGTGAAGAGAATAGGAATGAAAGAATTGAACGGATGGAGGCAGCAAAGGGAATCTCTTATTTTTCAAAAACATGTTTAAAAGAATATATGGTACAGATAATTTTTAAAAGTCTTGTAGTATTTTACATTTTTAATTGTGTGTTAGACTATATTAGCCATATTATATTTTAGATTTGTTGGTTATTTGAGGTTTGTTGGCTATTCATCCATACGTATTGCTTATACAGGAGGATCTCTGTATATCAGTTGTAGATGAAGCCATCCCCTCCTATCTGTCTGTCTGTTTTCCTTCTTTTTCTGCCCCCTCCCCCCTTCTTCTTCACCAAGTGGCTGCCAGGAAGGTCTGAAGTGATTGCTTGCAGGGCTTCAAAATTAGGCTGAGAGAGGCCACTCCTGCTCTGTAATGCCTGCACTGTCTGCTAGGCTGTGCCAGCTAACAGTTTAAGAAGTTAAAATAATATTCAAACTAGATGCAGAAAAATGCTATTTCTTCCTGGTGTACAAAGGCATGGGAAAGAGGCAGCCTGTTCCAGCTGGCAGGGATGGAGAGCCACCACCAGGACAGCACCATCTCACATCTGCTCCTTGTCCAAAGACGCACACCAAGAAATCTGTTGGGAGGCGCTAAATTTCACTTCAAACCTTCTGCAAGGCAAAGAGGGATTTAGATGGTGGGTGTGAGGGGTGGGTGAAGGAGGGAGTTTTTTGGACTGTACTGGGAGGGGTGACATCTGGCTTAACCCATCAAGAATGCTTAAATATAGAGTGACGGAATATGATCTCACCCTCTTGCATGGGGGAAGGGAAGGAGCTGGTAAGGGAAGGTGACAGACGGAGGGAAGTATTCAGCAAAGGAGAGAACATCCAGAGGGTAGTAAGTAGGTGCCCTGAAGAGATGTGATATGCCTCCAAATGAGACGAAGAAAACCCGGAAGGTCAAAGGGAGGTGGACCACTCTGCACCTCTTACTTGTTCCCACATGCTTACTGAGTAAGGTTGTGTAATGTTTTCTGTCTCTTGCAGGCCTGGGAGCAGCAAGCATCTGGGTTTCCCACAGAGGCGAGGAAACTAATGGAGTGGGCATGGATTAAGTCTTATTAGCAGTTTAGCAGCTGCAGTGAGAAGAAAGGAAAAGGGAGGGAAGGGGAAGAGAGGCTTCTTCCTTCCTTGGTTGCCAAATCCTTCCTGACTCTCCAGTCCTTTGGCTGGTAGAACCCTGCAACAGGCTCTAAATGAATGTTCCCAACAGCGGTTCTCTTTGCACTACAGTTATCCAACCCTCTATGAACTGTGTGTCCAAGAGCAACCACAGCAATAGGAAGGACCATGTAACCCCTTGCAGAGTCTCCACTTTGCACACAGATGGTCTCAGCTTCCATCCTTGGCATTTCCTGTTAAAAGATTAAGTAGCAGGTAATGGGAAAGACATCTATCTGCCTGAGATCTTGGAGAGCTCCTGTCGGTCAGAATGGACAACCCTAGGCCAAAATAGAAGGCAGGTTCATATGTCCCACGTCTGCACAAATCCTCCCCATGCTTCAGAGAGAAATATATATGTTAGAAAGTAGAGAGATAATTTTACCTGCAAGGGGGCAGGTGGTTTCTGTGAGACTGGATCAAAGTTCAGATTACAAGATAGCCAGAAGAAAGTTGGAACTCTAAGTTTAGCTTCTTTCTAGCTAATGTCTTTAAAAAGCTATTAGAGGAGCTTACACTGGCTAGTGCTGCTTGTGGATTTTATTAAGGCAGTCTATTTATCATCTTCCCCACAATTCATCCAGCTCACCAGCATCCTTTTTTTTTTTTTTGGGTCCCCAGAATTTGTTAAGTCAAAAATATTGGCCATTTTTTCCCCATTGCTGTAGGCCCTTGAAGGGAATTCAAGAGCAATAGAGATCTAAGGCAGATGCTTAAGGCACCTGCTTCACCCCTTAATATTCCTGGGACCCCTCCCCAAATGAGCCCTGGCAACTCCCTTTCAGAAAGCTGCTCCCAGTATGCTATGCACAGCTGGGTGTGGACCTCAAGCCGGGGGAAGTTGCATACATCTGTTGTTCTCATAGCACTCAATGCAATGCAGGTATTAATTATATAGTGAGAGAACAGAGACAGGAGTGGTTTAGACAGTGATAGGAAGGCTACATAGAGAGGTATTAAGTATGTGAAGAATAATACTGGATTTTGGAGGGGGCTGGATGTGAGAAATGATTAGCATTAGAGAAATTAAAGACAAAACTTTGCACAAAAGCTTTTGGGGAAACAGCAGCTTGTTGTATACTTCTACTGAAACTATGACTGACATTAACCCTTACATGTATTTGAGATGAATCTCTATTTCTGCAGAAGGGAACATCTCACTAATTCTAAACCAAACATTAAACTTCCTTCCTTCCTTCCTTCCTTCCTTCCTTCCTTCCTTCCTTCCTTCCTTCCTTCCTTCCTTCCTTCCTTCCTTCCTTCCTTCCTTCCTTCCTTCCTTCCTTCCTTCCTTCCTTCCTGTTAGTTTGCTGTCATGTCTATGAAAAGCAGGGTGGTCCTTACCTACAACCCGGATCTTGATGTCAGCACTGTCCTCCATGCCTTCAATCTGAACTGAGAGTTTATAGAGGCCTGAATGATATCGCTCAGCTTTGCGGATGAAGAGGATGGTGTCAAAATCAGAAATGCGGATGTTGATCTCCTTGGCATCAAGAGGTTGCCCATCCTTTGACCAGGTGACCTTAGGACGAGGCTTACCCTGGAGTTGAAAAAATGCTTAGCATTAGCACTGGGACCTTCTGCTTAGTGGTGCCCCTTTCACTTTCCAAAGTAATGTCACTGCCCCGCAGAAAAGGTAAATGAGAGCTTGCTAGGGTGGAGCCAGTGCCCAAACTGGATGAGGTTTGCATTGCAACTTGGCATAGTTCTTTCTCCTTTGCTACATTATTTATTCCCTATTTTTTCACAGGTACACTCCCAAATTCCAAAGGTGCAACCTGAAGATTAGAGGACTGTTAGAGCCACATTAATTAGGATGAAGGCTGTATGTTCCACACTGCAGTAACTAGATAATATTTAATCATTGTGGAGATTGTGTATTAATGGACCAGAGAGGCTGCCTGATATTTTCTAAAGGGGAGCTAATGGTTGAGAGCTCTTTAAAGGTGTCTCAAAAGTTAGCAAATTCCCCTGCCACACCCACAGATATTATTAAAGGGAGGGGCTGATGAAAACTTGACATCTTTTTGAGGGAGGGAAAGGGAAGGGAGAAGAGAACTAACAATTAGAAAATACTTCTAGAAGTTCTACCCAGGCTTTTGACTGTTGCTGTTATTCAGCATTTCATACTCAACTTCCTCCAAGAAAGTGATGACGACAGAAGGCCTCTCTGCAAATCTCTCACAGAGGCTCAGGCATCCAAACAGTTGGCTTGGCTTTGCTGATCAGTAGAAGCTGAGAGTAGGAGGTAGTTTAGGAATATTTCCCCATAGGAAAAGGGAGGGGCAGTGCTGAGTTGGCAGAGATGGAGTCTAAAAAAAGGAACTAGGGAAAGAACATTAATGGGGGAGATATAATGGCTAGCAACTGAAGATGGAGCTAGACAGGGTGGGCTGTTGAAGCTTGCTGATTTTTAGAAAAGAGCAAAGTTGGTGTGTTATCCTGAGATGGATTTAACAGTCATGATGTATGTCAGGCTGGTTGGCCCAAGAGGAGCCTTGAACAGCGGCATCTGCAGGAATGGTCAAGACCTGCACGATTGTGGGCACAAGGCTCCCATACAAGACCAGATCCTTTAATACAATACCAACATACGTATTTATTTATTTATTTTATTTATTTAATCACATTTATAGAGCCGCCCATCTCACATAGTGACTCTGGGCCGCATATGTAGTAATAATCAAGAGTATATAAAACACCATTAAAACAACCAATCTAAATTAAAATAACAAGATCAAAACAAAGAAAAAAGCTAAATGGTGGGAAAGCATACAGAGAATGCATGCCATGAACAGTCATGCAACCATCAAACAGGCTCCACTCTACCACAGGATCCCCAAACTAATTGACAAAACCATGTTTTAAGGGTCTTCCAGAAGGCCAGAAGGGTTGGGGCCAATCTCACCTTGGGGGCAATGATGTTGCCCTGGGCAGGGGCTATGGCAGGAACATATAAAAGGAGCAGGAATTGCACTGTGATGTCATGCCCACCATCTTGCAGATTGACACACACACACACACACACACACACACCCTGGACGCTGCTGAACCTGAAGTATGCTGAAGGAAGGCAAGGGACAGGGAGGAGACCATGTTCTACCAGCCAATACTGTATATATTGTGGCCAATCTGAGAGAGGAAGCATGAAGGCCAAGACATTTAGCCTTTTCTTAACTCTAAATAGAAGTAGTTAGAGCCTTTAGCAATAAAGCAGTGTGGGTATTTACTACACCAACATTATAGACTGCATAATATGCCTTTAGTCATAGAAGCTGCATAATGAAGCTGCAGTTGAGGAAAAAAACTCATTTTAACAATGCATTTTAAATCTCAAGTCATGACTCCATTCCTTCCCTGCTGGCTATCAGCAGGAGAGGCCAGGCTTGGCTTTCTAAGTAGTAACCTTGATAACACTTGCTGAGCAGTGTTACTGAATCCAGAAGTAGATGCTATTTGTCTTAACAGAAGAGAAAAAAAAATATTCTCAAGAATGCTTTGCTCCATGTTTCACATCAGAGACCTCACAAAAAGCCTGCGACACTGTGAATTTGAATACTCTGAGTTTTTCTCCTTTTTAGTCACTTGCTTACCTGGAATGGGATCACCAGGTTGATTTGCTCCCCAACTTTCTTGATGAATGTCTGTCGGAGTTGGCGAGGGAGACGGATCTTGGGTTGTTCTGTATGAAGGCAAAGAAAAGATGTGGGTGGAGGAAGTTCAAAAAACATGCTGGAAGGCACTGGATGGGAAGATGGGGAAAATGGGACCTTGGGGATATGTGGTTTCATACCCAAACTATATAGATTACTAGCTCACAGCCAGAAATAGTCTGGCAACCCAGAATTCCACTCATTTGGTTAAGTAAGTAAATATTCTCGATAAGCATCATATCCAACATTCTTCCCAATTTGGCTGGGCTGCCTAAGGGAGATACGAGATGTACCTAATGTTTCTAAGAGAGCACTAGCCAGGAAATATTCTTGTAGATAATGGCTTGATATCAAGTGTGTGGGGATGGGGCAGGAAAGGAGCTAAGGAATTGTTGGGACTGCTTTTTTTGCTGTAATCGGAAGAACAGAATGAGAAAATCTGTGCCCCAATTGGCCATTCCAAAATGGAAGCAGTTAAGATGACTTGTGCCACTCAAAAACTATTAATAATTTTAAAAAATCAATCTGAGGCTAAACTAATTAGAAAAAACATGCATGCAATTAATAATTGCATGAAGCCTTTTAAAAAAATAGGAAGACTGGCTTTCAATCAAGATAGGAATGGACCTTTTAACTGCAATTTTTAGGGAAAAATGAAATCATGGGCAAGGCTCCCAGTCTGATTTAGGATCACAGTGGGGCAAACGTTTTCAGGAACCTGATGTGTACTGGGCCACCCCACTCCACCCTTCATTCTCCTATTGCAGCTTAAAATCTCTTCTTATAATTCAATTGATCCAGGGGACAAGATCAAGCTACTGTGTGTTCACAATTAACGTCTCCAAACACCCAAACCGACTCACCAACAATCTCACGAATGGTGACAGGCTGTGCTAAAGTGGCTGGTTGACTCCGGCCTGCAATATTGATTGCAATGACCCGAAATAAAAGCTTCTCGCCTGTCGGAAGTCCTTTGGCAGTGAAGCCACAGCGTTCCACCAGCTCTGTGTTAGCAGGTATCCATTCATCAGCTGGGAAAGAGGGTGGAGTACAAGATTAGGGGATAAAGAGCAAGCAGGAAGTCAGAGGCCATTTTTTCTGAAGTACCTGAATGTCTCAGCCAAAGGTGTGAATGGGAGGAGGATCCCCTGGGGAATTTCTAAGCAAGACGTCATGGATATTCAGGTGGCGGCAAATAAAAGATGAGAAACACTGTACGTTCTGCTCAAATTTGGTCTGGCCCTTGATTTCCAAACGGTACTCGTGAATGCTGATACAGGGCTGGTGAAGGTTCGACCAGGTCAGACTAAGTCAGCCTTGCAAGGTAGACCAGGCAGGAAGCATGGCCAGGTGAGCTAATTCTACTTTATTGTAGTTACATTAACAGAATCTTGCAAGTCTGAGAGTGCAATTCTCCCCTGTCCCCTTTACAGCCCAAGAAACTAGGGAGGGTCCCTTCTGAGCTGCTTGCCCCGCCCACATTCCTGCTGCGGGCTAAGTTGCCTTTTATCTGACCATTCCCTTGGTTGCGTCTCTTCTTCCTGTCTCCCAAGGTCATTCCCACATACCATTACAGACGGCCTTGCCAGATATGAAAGGCAATGCCTCCCAAAGGAAGAACAACAAAGGAAGCAAATGGAGCGGTCAATCTGGCCTCCATCACTCTGAGGAACTCCTTCAATAATTGCTTAAATAAGAGAGCGGTAGAAGGGCCGTGCAGACCCTGCAATCTTAGATCTTCATTTGCTGGTAGAAAAACTCACTTCCTTCCTTGCAGTACTCAATGAGGTAGCCGTCAATGCCCCCTGCACCAATTCGGTTTGGCGCACGCCATTTCAGGGTGGCTGTTGTGTCTGTGACGTCCTCCAAGGTGAGATGAAGGGGCTCGCTGGTGGGGGCTGAAGCAGAATTGAATGGGCAGGGAACTTAGTAGAATAATAACAGTATAGATATAAATAGATACACACACACATACACGCAAACACATTATCATTCCTACAGTTAGGAAACCATTCTAAAGTCCATTCTTTCTCTGATTTTGTCCTTTTTTTCCTAGCGTCATCCTTTTCTTTGTGTATATTAGTCTGCAAATGGTTTTAAAAAGCAAAAAAGGAAATACCTATGATTATTCATGCACGTCTCTTAACCTACGCATTTTAACCAATTTTCCCTAATGACTGCATATTTTGCAATCGATGCTGTAACGCGAGCAATTTTATATAGAAATGCCCATAACATATTCGTTCTGTGAGCATTTTTTAAATCCTGTGCTTTGATGCTTCATTTCCATGAGTGTAAATGTTTTCCTTTAACGGGCTTGCAATTCTGCATCTTTCCTAATCACTGAACAACACTGCTGAATTCAGAGAAATACAAATAATAACAGCAATGCAATGTGGGTATATGTTGTTGGGAAATGATCACGGTTTAGGTTTGCATGAAAATGTGATCTGGATTCATCCCTCCCATATCCAGAATCATCAACTCCAGTAGAAATCTAATGTCATTGACCTGAAATCCTCAACCGGTCTCAGTGATCCTCCTACAGCTCTTTTGCTTCTTTGGCTGCTAAATAGTGGTGCGTGAGGGAAAGGACAACTCCACCTTTTCTACCCACACCAGTGCCTCATCAGCTCACGCCCTGCCTCTCGCCAGCACTTCATCACAAGCCAGCCCTCGTGCTCACCGATAGGCATGAAAGGTTTGGTATTCTGGCTGGGCTGAGAGATTCCAATGGCGTTGACGGCAAAGACCCGCATCTCATAGAGCACCCCTTCAATCATCTTGGTGGACTCATAAGTCAGCTCAGTAAATACTTCAAAATTCAGTTTCATCCAGCGCAGGCTACCTTTCTTCTTGCGCTCCATCAGGTACCCTGGCATGCAAAGGAGGGGAAAAAATGAAAGAAAAAAATGAAGATATTTCTATAATCAGCATTATCCAATCAATAGATATCAAGTATATATAGCACTAATCAACAAGGGGTAGCCATATCAAAACCAGAGCAGAGTTGTACTACTACGGGTTGAATTTATTATAGCCTAAAATTCTAACCAGTGATTTATACTGTGTTGACCCTATAGTAGTTCTCAATATTAATTCTTAGTTTAGCGTTTAATAGTGATTTTTAGAATGTTAAAAGGATATACAATGCATTCAGTTATTTACAACTAATTATGTGGTCCTAGAAAATTGTAAACTCAGAAATATTTCTGAAAAATAAAAAACAAAATCCCAAGTAGTATCCACAAAAACAAGAAATTCTCTGAGTTTTCTCCCGCTCACAGGGCAGACGTATGTGCAAAAAGGACTTTCCAACATGGTATTTTTGGATGTGTTAGTCTACCACGTCCATCCTGGCCAGCTTCTTATCGAGCAGTGGAGCTGTTAAATTGACTAGGATTACAGTAGATGGCAATGCTATTTAATTTGAGTCCCAAGGAAACGGAACAACTAGAATATTTAAGAGCTTTAAAAGAAAAATGGCTTTCAGAGAAGAACAAAGAAATTCTTGCAACTGTGGTACCTTTTTATCATGGGAAGAGATAGATTTGCAATGTATTTTTCCATGTTACGTCCCATTCAGAGGCATTAAGCCAGGGGATCTCGAACTGTGAGTTGAGATCTCCCGGGAGTTGCAAGCAATTCTTTTCTTAAGCCTAATCAAGCTTGTGCAGAAAAGAACAGGATACCTGCTAAAACTCACTCCGGGTTGAGTGAGTCCACAACAGGCATTTCTGGTACCACAAAATTTGAGAAGCCCAATAATAACATGTAAAAATTAAATGTAAATAATTGTAAATTTAAATAAATTAATGTATATTTAATAAATTACTAGAAGAATGTATATCAAAACTGATTGGCATATTTATTTCTTGCCCAACATTAACCCAATGAAATCATTCGTTTTGTTCAGGGGAGGCATCTCATCAATTCATTTATCTTTTTAGGGGATCAGAACACCACAAAGTTTGAGAAGCTCCATGTTAGGCAATGCTGTAATCTCCCTTTAAGACTGAGGGAGAGTCAGGCTATAGGATGGGGTTATCTCATGCACTTGTCCTTGCTCCATGGCTGAGGAACAAGCTGTTCCCTAACTTTAGGTTTCCATTTGTCTGAACAGCCACCAACATTAACGTGAAGCACTCACCAGTAATGGGCATACCACCATCATACGTGGGTGGTTCCCACACCAAAATGGCCCAGTCCTCTCCCACAGAAGTGACGTGCACAGCTTCAGGAGGATCAGGAACATCTGCCAAAGACAGGGAGCAAGAACGTTATAGGCATGCTGGGTAGAAGGAAGGACCCCCGCTGTCCCACTGACCTACTAACTCACCCACAACTTTGATGTTGAGAAAGGCAACGTCCTCGCCCAACGGATTAGTCACCTTGATAGTGTAATTTCCTTCATCAGAGCGCTCAGCACTTTCTATCACAAAACTGCTCAGCTCTTTCCGCTCTTCTATACGGACCCGGCCATCTTTCTCTGAAAAAATCTGAGGGATGACGGAGGAAAGGCAGAAACGGTCAAGGGGATCTAGACCTTTGCAAACTGGAGGGGAAAAGTACATGCAAAGAAGCCATGATTTCCAGGAGCAGTGGAATGCTCAGCATTTTGAAGGATGGGCTGCTGCCCTAAAAACCGAAACAAATCTCACCGCTTCTCACAATAAGGCAAGTAGCTTCTACAGTGTGTACACTTGACAAAAGACTTGGACCTGGAGCCTTACAAACTCACTGGCTTAACACAATACGCTTGCTTAGGCTGAAATAGGGTTGGGTCCCTATTCAGCGTGTTGTGTGAATCAGGTCATCAAGTCAAGCTTTAAAGTATTTATTTGTTTCAGCATAGAATGTTATGCAAACCCAGTGATTTTGTTTGCTTAACTCAGATTTGGTGCATTGCATAAACCCAACAAATGAGTTGCATATACTGTAAGCCATCTTGCAATCAATATGAAAAGTTACTGGTGACTTGCTCCACTAATTTCACTGAGAAGAAAGTTCAGTTGATGTTGCCCTTGGTGCTTAAGCACATGGAGTCCTGCAGGGTTATCCTTCTGCTTTTGACTGACTGACTGCAGCCGTATCAGGGATGTTCACAGAGGCATGGGTGGTGTCAAAAAGCACAAGACAGCAAGTGTGGCAGTGCTGTTGAAGCCCTGCCCCCCTTTTTACATGTGTTTTACATGTGTTACATCTTAACTTCTTTCACATCCCATCCAGACACCCCTGAATCCCATAAACCAGGCATACATAATCCATGGCTCCAAGGCCATATGTGGTCCCAACCAGAACTAAAATTTGCCGCCAAATTGAAATTGTGATAGAGAGGAAAAAGTTTTAGATTTATTGGTTGTAATAATAATAATAATATGGCTGGTGTGGGTCTTCCGGGCTGTGTGGCTGTGTTCTTGAAGTTTTGTTTCCTAACGTTTCGCCAGCACCTGTGACCGGCATCTTCAGAGGGCAGGAGCACAGACAGGAGCAGTTCTCTCTGTGCCCAGGGTGATGTGGCCCTTTTGTGGGTATTTGTAGAGATCTGAGGGGGGGAAGGGGGGGATTCGGGGTGTGTGTGGGGGGGTTGGGTTACTGAGTGGCTGCTTGTTTTGGTGTCAGCATCCGTGTGTATCTTCCTGGGGATTAGGCAGGGTTTTTTCTTCTATTGAATTGTTAACGAGGGGCTGCTGGGGGTGATTAGCAAGTTCATTGTGTGAACTGTTCACATGTCCTGGTGGTTGAGCTGAGTTCGTTGACCTTTTGCAGGCTGTATTTTTCAGGATTGGTATAATAATAATAATACTTTATTAAATTTGTATGCTGCTTAACTCTCCACAACTCTGGGTGGCTCACAACAATCAAACAAGAAATTACAATCAAATCAATAAAACATAAAAAAGTAAAGATAAAAGATGGCAAGCATAATGAAGTGAAGGGTCTCCCTCTCCCTCACCAAGATAGATAGATAGATAGATAGATAGATAGATAGATAGATAGATAGATAGATAGATAGATAGATTTATATGTATTTTGGTTTATTTATTAATAGAGAAATAAATAATAAAAATAATACCTGCATTTAATTATTTTAAGTAAAAATATTGTACTTTTTTTTTTTTTTTGCCTTGGACCCAGCTATTTGGCATATATATGACTGAGCTGTATAAGTTTTAAAAATATAACCCCTTTCTTGATGAATCCTAACAAGCTGTGATGTTGAAAAACGGCCCGTAAAATAAACTTGAAACAGAACATCACTGATATGGTTACGTTTTTAGAATACATATACCAGGGACTGTAAGAAAAAGGAAACTTTTATAACAACTAACAGCTTAAAAAAAAACTTTATGGAAGAATCAGCTGAATACTAATTATTATAATTAATTCAGTCTGAGCTAGGAAATGGTGATTCTTACAGAAAGGATGCTGACATCTGAAGTATTATTTTACAGACATTTTAATTGCACTTACAGTATTTTAGGAAAATGTAGCTCTTTTAGTGTTGAGCAAGCTTGACTTACTAGGGAGGTTTTAAGTAATAAAAGTAATAAAATCACTTAAATAATAGTAAGTAATGTCTCTGTAGTCCTTTTCGATTTAATTAGGACTGCGAAAAGCACTGTAATGAGGTACTTTGTAACACATGGGAACATGAAGAGAAACTCTCTCTCTGAATCATTACAGCAATAGCATCATTTGCCAAGGGTTGCATGACTGGTGCCCAAGCCACTTCCAGCTGTCTTCAAACTGTACGCACAGACAGCCAGGAGCAACTCCCAGAGCAACCTCAGAAGCTTGTTTCGTGATTGCAAGGGAGGGGTAGGGTTTGTGCTCCACAATTGTGAATCCCCCCATTTAAACGCTTTGCAAAGCCCTATTAATATAGGTTTAATTTGGTGCAACGTCATTTTCTATTATGAAATTATGGCTGAAGAGCTGGGATGGGCCAAGTGTGGCCCACCTTTAGCATTTCAAGTTGCTAAACATGATGCTAGTACTGGACATCCTACTTCCAACACCACCCCCAAAGTCTGGAAGAGGTTAATTGTGAGAAAGAGCCAGTGATGCAAATTAGTTCGCATTCATGAGCTTCTCTGCTTTTGAAACTGAAACCCTGATGTGTTCCATTCTGACCCAATGAATACCTACTTCATTACCCTTCATCCAAGTTGCCGTTGGTGCTGGTTCTCCAGTGATGTTCACGTCCAGGCGTAGTTTGTTCCCAGCAACAACCACAATTGTGTTTTCATTTGTTTTCCCTGATCCACAATCTAAGTGGATCTTGGGGGGTTCTGGAAAAACCAGAAATGACAGTGAAACGATTTTCCCTCCACACTAGTCATGCATTAGCTGGTATTTCCAGGAATGACATATTTCCCCAAAGCTACTAACAGCTCCCAAGAGAGTGAACAAGGGCTTGCTTTGATCCACAGAGATTAGCTGATTTGAGTTCCCTTCTTTATTTTTATTTTTTTATTGGAGCCTTTTGTTGGGGACTGTAGCGTTATACCCATTCTCCTGACAATTAGTCTCAGTTGCCTAAGCTCTCTCATAGAGATGGCTTCTTATGGGGAGATGTTTGTAACACTGGGTCTGCCTCAGCTGGAGAGGTGCACGGCTTAGTTTGTGTCAACAACTCAAAGCAAAAAAGTACTGTTCTTCAGTGGAGATAATTATTTCCATTTTATGGACAGGAACTGTACATAATTATCTGTAAGGATAGAAGAGCTTAGCAGACCAACACAGAAGCATATGTAATCCAGCATCCTTGGGCCAATCAGATGCCTCTGGAAGGGCCACAAGGAAGACCTGAAGTCAATAGCTCCCTCCTCCTGGACAGGAGAGGTCCAATTGTTACGACTAGTAGTTACAGATAGTCTTCTTCTCATCCAACCCATCCAAGCTGGGGGGTTCATGTTGCAGCATTGAAAGTCAAACTATAACTGTTTGCTGTGTGATGAAATGCTTTATTTTGACTGCCATGAAACTCCTACCCTTCAGCTTCATGAGATCATGCCCTCCCTTAGTTGCTTCTATTTTCTAAATTAAAATGCCTCAAATGTTGTAACCTATCCAAATATGGGAGATGCCTTAACCCCCTGAACAATGTGACTTGCTCCCAGCTGGTCAAGTGAGATTCTTGGGCTGAGCAAAAACATTAGGCTAGGTTTCTTCAGCATGCAGCCAGTGACCAACATTGGTCTACATCTGACAACTCTGGTCCCATTAACATTCTTTAATGCAGGGAGATGAAAGGGACAGACCCCTTTGCTTCACTCATTCAAATAAAGTTTTCAGCAAGCCTGAATTTTGCTGTATTGGAAAGAATTCTGAGGCTCCTGTCCTAGCCAACATTCTCTCAAGATTGCAAGAATTCACCCACCTTGCTTAGGGACATACTCAATCTTGATTTCTAGAAAGGGGAAGAGAATGAAGAAAAAACAGCAGTGAAACCTCTGGTCAGTGTTTTGAAGTTATAAAACCTATATTCTTTCTTTCTGTGCCACTATACAATTAGGATGTGGTGTCATTCCCCAAAGTAGTGTTTCCTGTGAAATAAGGGCACCATAAACTTCCTTACAAACAGAAGCCAATCATATCCAAAAGATTCCATCCATGAGCAAGCCATAGAATAGGAAACGTAGCTTCTGCAATTAGCGTAAAAGTTTTGCAACTGAAGGATTCATTTAAACACACGCATACATAAACACCCAAGTGTTTAGACGGAGAGTGGGTCGACCCACAGGACCCTGAACCCTCTTTTTAAAGCTCCTAAAGTCCCTCCACCCTGAAATTTCACAGCAAACTACCAGAACCATCAAGGGCATAATTTCCCATTTTCTAAATTGAAAAACGAAGCAAATAATCTAAAAGAAAAAAAGAAAAAAAATTCTAGAAAAATTAACTCCGTACATTTTGGTGATCTCACAATCTCACTATCATTGCTCCCTGCTATGACAATGGCAACAACAATAATTGTGACCCTTGTCTGCAAAAATGTTGTCTATTCCTAGTCTAGACTGATGACTTTTAGTGCGTATCATCCAGATTTGGAATAAAATTTTGTTCAGGATTTTAGCTACTTCAGTTCATTTCCCCTTTCATTCACACAGTTTGCCATTAGTTGCTTTGGAAAAATCCCTGTTTAACACGATTGTGTGTGAGGGAGGAGGGTTCCTAATTTTTTAGCACTTCATAAATTTGTGGCACAGCTCTTTATTTGTTCATAGGCAATTCCATTTGGCAAACTAAGCAGCAATCTTTGCAGTATGAACATGAGAAACAAAGGAAATAATATATTTGCATGCAGGAACTTATCCAAGAGTCCCATGTAGTGCAGTCATGCTCCAAGTCGGCTAGATATGTGGCTGTGGAAGAAACTTAGAAAACCCAAGCTTGTGTTTTAATATGTTTCTGGATGTATACCTTGAAAAACATGATATTCGGCCACTCAGCCACTGTTCTGCACATGGACTGTAATGGTGATGGTCATTACAAGCTCAAGGATTTTGCACTTACTGGAGAATCTCAAGCCCCCTACCCAAGTCCCTCCCTGCACTGACCCAAGAAGTTGAGCTTAGCAGAAAGTGAAAGAGCATATCCATCAGGGACAAAGGTGTAATCTCCCTCGTCTTCAGGTCTCACATCATCAATGACCAGCTTGTGGACCCTGCAGAATAAAATGGATGTTACAGACAAAGGATCAGAATGGATGGACCACCATCAGCTGATTCACAGGGTTGGGATTCTAACCTAAGATCAGCCCTCGCAGATGGTTCAGCATAATGATTTTTCCTCACCATTAAGCAACTCATTTGTTGTCTATTTCTCATCCAAATGAATGAACTGGCTGTTCAGAGATGTAATAGGACACATCATATCACACTGTGGTTTCTCATGCAGTATTTAAGCACTAGGCCCCAAAGCAAAGCTAAGCAAAGGTAAAGCAACTAGAATGATGCTTTATGAAACCTCAATTCATTGAGCGTAGTGTATTTAGCACTTAACAGTGCTAAATACACTACACTTACCATTTTATAAGAAAATGGCGAATCAGTGTGCATCAGTGTGTATGTGTATGTCTGCATTAAACAAAAATCAGGAACCCCACCCTTAAAATAAATACGGGGTTTGTCTTTATTACCTTTTTTTTAATTCCTCCAGAAATTATAGTCCAAAAACAAAACATCAAAGTACATCGAACAGAGAGAGGGTGCTCTGCCCAAGCCTGTCCAGTGAGATTTATACCTGAGCAAAAACCTAAAGCTGAATTTTATATGCTCAAGGCAAGTGTTTAACCCACAATACCAGAACAGATTCAGCTGAACTAATAAAATGGCAGGCACAAATGGAGCTGTAACACCCACCAATGCCACAAATAAACCCTTTGCCTACATTCTACTGTTTTCTCCAAATGCTCACCTGCCCTTGTGAGAAATTGTGATGCGTTTACTGGGTCGGATCTCAACTCCATTCTTGTACCATTTGCCAGTCACCTTCTCATCAGACACTTCACACTTGAAGACAGCTTGCTCAGTGGCCTTGACGGTCAGATCAGCAATATCTTGAATTACTTCGAGCGGTTTGTCTGGATGGTAAGAAAGGAAAAGATTCGAACACATAAATTCCACTGGGAAAAACCTCCAAATCCCTTTATAGCCTTTCCATCAACTGATCCATTGGCCTCCACAGACCTTCAACTGCAAGATCTGCCTCTGATTGGCCCCCGTTGGTTACAACCTGGTAGCGCCCAGCATCCTCCTTGGTAGCCTCACTGATTATGAGCATATGCTTTTTGCCATCCTTTTTGAAGCGAAAGTTCTTGAGGGTCTCTTCACGACTCAACTCCACACCATCCTTCGACCTAGAGATGAAGAGAGGAAAAAGGGAAGAAGACGGAGAGAGGACATGATTGGGGAGACATGTGCAATGCCTATGATGCAAATAAAACAAAGGAGAAGACAAGAATCTTCCCAGCATCATAAGGGGCAGAAATTATGGCTTTTCCAGAATATTACCTATATTTTCAAGTAATCTGATTAAATTTCCTAAAAGTGTTCTGTTTATGATTCTATATCTTCAGGCAACATTTCCATCTTTTTTTCCCCTTCTTTTTAACTATGTATAACCTATAGATTTATCATTATTATTCTGTTAGGCTAGAATTTTTGCCTCCTAGATTTAAATCATACAGTTTGATAACATGTGAAAAGAATTGAAATTGACATCTTTATTTTTTACCTCATTATTATTCTGTTATTATTTTTTTAAGTTGAATTAAAAAAAGAAAGATGGAAACAAACCCACAAGAAACATACGTTGGAAAGTTTAAGAGACAGCTCTGTAGCCAATACAGAGATTATTTAGAAGTCATCTGATTGGCTAGAGCAGTGTTTCTCAACCTTGGCAACTTGAAGATATGTGGACTTCACCTCCTAGAATTCCCCAGCCAGCATGCTGACTGGGGAATTCTGGGAGATGAAGTCCACATATCTTAAAATTGCCAAGATTGAGAAACACTGGGCTAGAGGATAAAAAAGAGAAAGATAGGAAAAGTTGAACTGGGAACTTACCACATTACCTGGGCTCCTTCCTCAGATACCTCTACTTCCATTATTACCCTGTCTCCCACATATACTTGCTGGTCATCCAGGCCACTCATGATCAGGACAGGTGGCTCTAGATACAGAAGAACAGAATGTATAGTGGTGATATCGCTCAGGCAAGGCTATGCCTCTCAACTTTATTCTGCAGGTCACCCCTTTTGTCACTTTCTCCAGTCATGTTCTATCTGCATGCATCCTCCCAGCCTCACCTCTTACAAAGAGCTCCGTGAAGCACTTCTCATCCCTAGCCACACATTCGTAGGCTGCATCATCAGCCAGGGTGGACTTGGTGATCGTCATGATACGTTTCTTGCCCACATTCTCAAAGATGTACCTACCCACAAGAAAGAAAAAACACAGGCACCTGCATAGAGAGAACCAGAATCCTCTTTCCCTTGGCTCCCAATATACTTTCCCATTTCCTACCCACTAGAACAATAAACAGCATCCTTGCTTTGCCACCTCATTGCTCAGACTTACTTGCCACTGGGCTTGATCACTTGCCCATTTTTCAGCCATTTGATAGGTATGTCAGGGTCGCTCACCTCCACCCACATCTTAATCTTGTGGCCTTTGTCAACTTGATAGGCAGGATCCAGTTTCTTAATGAAGGCTATAAAAGAGATTGAGAATAGACTCCCCTTTTATGCTCTTGGACTAGAGGAGGTGGAAAGCTGAGAGAAAGCTAATGAGACGATATAGTTTATATGTTGTGCTGAAATGGTAGAACATACCACATAACTACTTCCATTAAGATCCCATTTAAACAGAAGCTGTATTTCAGTCTCCACCAACATAGTCCCTTCCAGATATTTTGGACTTCATCTCTCAGAATTTCTAATCAGCCATTCACCATGCCGCCCTGGATTTCTGGGAGTAGGTCCAATCCATCTAGGAAGGAGCTGCCTGCCATATGGCAAAATCTGAGCTCTGGCCCACCCACCCATAACAAACAGAAACAGTCTCAGGAGGGATTTTTCTGGTACCCAGAAAAAAAGCATCCTAGCTGACCTGCACTTTTCTTGATCTCCACCTTGGCTTTCTTGAGCCTTTTCAACATGCCACGTAGATCAGTGATACCATATTGTAAGGCAATGCGCTCATACTCGCTTTTCTTGGTCACACCCTTAAGCAGCTCCCAGATCTCTGGTGGGATCCCCATATCATCATCGTCATCCTTTTTCTTCTTTTTCTTCTCTTCTTCTTGCACTTCTCTATGGAGAGGGATGGAGGAAGAGGGAACTCTCAAAGCTATCCTCTAGAGCGACTGATACTTGTCTGTTCCTTCACAATAGTTGATACAGATAGGAAACTACCATATTTCTTCAAAACAAAGCTTGTCCTGAATTTGACCACCATGAAGCCAAAATGAAATTACACAGAACCTCTCTCCTCTCATCTGCCTGTATTATCATATTCTCAGGAAATCTAAGCCCTCCCATTTTAAAGGCAAATTATTTGAGAAAAAAATACAAGTAAGTACAATGTACTATATTCCTAAAGGGGCATTTTTCAACCTTTTGCATCTCTCACAGGAAATTAACTGAATAAAGCCCACCTTCTCAGTCTCAAACTGTTATAACCAACAAAGCTCCTATAGGCTGGTCAAAACAGAGATGGCATGAGGTTAAAGGTAGCTCGTAGAAATTATAAGGAATTTCCAGATTTTAAAAAAATGGAAGAAGCTCAGTTTTGTCCACAGACCAAACATTCATATTTTCACTCTTAGAAATTATTACTCTGGTGGAGTTACCATCTTTTCCACAGGCAGTCTTTCTCAGACAGAGATGTTGGACAATACTAGGAACCATGAAAATTGGACAATATTTCTCATATTCACTGCTGCCCTAACTGGTTTCCAGCCTGGCTTCCTCACTGGCTTTTCTTAACGACAGCAAATTATTACAAGAAATGTATCAGCTTCCAACTGCTGACTCTGAAGAAACCAATTGATTATTAGAAAATAGGACTTCTCCTGTATGCCGTGTTGAGACCCACTTAGTTTGAGATCCCTTATTCATCTCCTTCTCTTGCTTCTGCTTTTATTATTTACTACCTCTGCCCGTAGTTGAAAAAAATTCAACTTTTTTTTTCCAGAGCAGGAGTAAATACACCATCCTCCAGAGCATCAGAGTAACTGACCAATGCTTGTTCTGGCATCTGAAGGAGGCGATAACAAGGCTTTGAAATTTCACTGTCATTGGTGCATGGCACATACAGGAAGCCTAGGAGTAGGGAAAATAATCAAGCAGAGGTTGGATCCTTTCTTCCTTTTCTTTGAGGAAACTTCTCTTTCAGCCTAGGAGTTCAAACAACAATTCTCAGCTATATGGTTTGTATTTGTAGTTTAAAGCAAAAGGTTGCATTTTCCACCCTGAAGATCTTTTATTACAAATGAATGAATTTTACCTGTTTTCACTAGACTGATTGCTGGATATCTATACAGGCCAAGAAAGAACTACTGTTACTCCTCCCTCCACCCCTAAGATCTTCACTTACTGTACCTCTTCTTAAGCAAGCTGGTGAAATCCAGCTCTCCGGCAATATCACTTTTGGCTTCTCCACTGCAAGGAAAAGAAAAGGGCACTTTTCATTCCAAAGCACCATGCATTGTACAGTAATTTTTTTAAGTTTTTCTTCCTCTCCATCTTCTGATTTTTGCAATATTTTGTCTGAAGAAGAGTTCTGGAGATTACTAAAACTTGCACATTCTTTTGTCTCATTGTGGTTTGATTTTGGAATTGTTTTCATGATCCAAAAAGCCAGCATTTCCCTGCCTGCCACCCCCCATATTGGTCAGGCTGAGCAGCAGAACTATGGAGTCTGTAGTCCAACAAAGCCAGAATGGTTAAATGAAGGTGAACTGGCCCAAGTAATGGATTCATTTGTGCTGAAGCCATGAGTACTTACGTCCGTTTGAATGCTTGTAAAATATTGCCGGTTTCTTCGGTTCTTGGTGCTGGAGGAGAAGATAACGAAGATTTACAAGGCAGAAGTTTACAGAGTTAGGAATGGGGAAACAACATGGAAATTAGGAACAAAAAATGTGTCCTCTAAAGCAAAAACTGCTTTTTGCTCAAAATAACTGTGTGGGAGCAGTAATGCTAGCTAAGCAGGAGTAATAGCCAAACATACATGTCATCCTCAGGTATAAATAAAGGAATGATAAAACATCCCGAAGGCTAAAGTTCTAGAGAGGGAAGTCAACCACAGAAAATTGCCAATATATTCACCTTTGAAGGCAATGTACAAGATTAATCTTGACCAGTATAAAAACTATTTGATGGGATGTAATCTCCAAAGGATGACAGGAGGTGTCAAGACATTTAGGTTGAATTTGTACAACGTGGGTCTGGGCTAAAGTGGAGTTGGGTAGTCTGTGGTTCAGTGAGTTGTGGGACACCCAACTATTCTCTTAGCAGATTATATGAACCATGTCATTTATCTGTTTGAGCATAGCATGTTATATAAACAATTGAGTTTTGTTAATTTAGGTTTAGAGATTAGCATTCAGTGTGAACCTGATGGTACCTTCCACATCAATATTGAAGACACAGCTGTCAAAAATGTCCTTTGCTGTCACCTCACAGCGATAGTCACCCCGGTCTCCAATTACTACTTTCCCAATTTTCAGCCCATAGGTGTAAATCTTTGGGAATAAACAAAACATAAGCACAAAGAAAGTTCATTAGTAGCTATTTTTTCTGCCATTATATCTTTAGCATATAAGGGTTCTGAACTAGAGAAGGTCAGGCATCTCTAGATCCCATTGGTAGAAAACTGACTAGTAGGATGCCCAATTCTGCACCTTGTGGTCAATTCTTCTTTAACCAAAGTCCCACAGGTAGTTTCATTTATTTATGTATGTATGTATGTATGTATGTATGTATGTATGTATGTATGTATTTTCCAATCCAGGCTTTGACTGGTAAAAAAAGTGGGTTTGTCAGGTTGAAAAATAGTCTTGTTGGTGGAGAGGGTGAACTTGCAACAGACACAGAAGGTTTAAGCACTCCTACATTACTGATATCTCACCCAGATTTTTTTCCCTTCCACTGTGCTAGTTCCTGTTATTTTGGCAAATATGAGATTGAGACTGGCTATTTGCCAAAATTGGTCCAATTTTGCTCTCAGTCTGTTTAAACAGTTAAATCTCCAAGTTTTAAATCAGCTTAAAATGCCTTGTTTAGACTGAAATCAGTGACATTCTCAGTTATATTTAGATTTCTACTTCACCCATTTCAAAGATCTGAAGCTGAGGACATTTCCAAGTGGTGAAGAAAACTGGATTTTGTGCTCAGTGTTATACTCTGGAAGTGTTGGTTTACAAAAGGGCACGAGGAATAACTTGGTGCTAGAATTTTAAAACATTCAAGGGGAGAGATGAATGGTAGCACCAATATTATGAAATGTACAGCTGCAGAAATTTAAATCCTATTTTAAAAGGTAGCTCAGTGCTCCCCAAATGAAGGAGACCTTCCTAGTGGGGTTGAGGGCAACAGATAATGGTTCAACTCTTGGTGACTATATGGACACAACCATGCAGGGGTTTTTGGCAGTAGTACAGAAGTGGTAGGCCACTGTCCTTTTCTGCTATGTTTTTTTACTTCCCAGTCTGGTTTACAGCCCTGGAATTCCCTGGGTTCTCCCTCCTAAGTATTCAGCAGGTCTAACCCTTGTGCAGAGCTCTTTGATTACTTTGTGATTCAATGTACACACACAAAAACCTGTTGTATGAACACTGTCATAATGTCACACATGTCATCCAGTCAATTCCTCCAACAGTCACCCAGCAGCATCCTATACGGCAGGTTTCTCCCACCTGATGCTCCCCCTATCCTCCCCATGGCTTGGCATCCTTGTTCTGAAGAGCAGCAGAGGACTCTTTTTTTTAAGCTGTGAAATGTAGGCATTGGAAAACAAGCAAGTGCAGTTTTACTCGAACAAAAGAAACATGGGGATATTCCCAGCGAAAACTGATCACTGGAAAAGTCGTGCAAGTTCTCCAAACATACTAATACATACAGAGCTTCAAACTGAAGGTTTAGAACAGTGTTTCTCAACCTTGGCAGCTTTCAGAGATGTGAACTTCAACTCCCAGAATGCCCCAGCCAGCAGAGTTGAAGTCCACACCTCTGAAAGCTGCCAAGGTTGAGAAACACTGATTTAGAGAGTGATGGGTTTAGGAGAGCACCTAAGAGTATGTTTACAAGCCAAATCAGTTGGCTTGTAAGTTGGTTAGTTTTGGCAGAATTCTCAGCTGCTATTGCAAAGCATACTTCTCAGTATCCTTTGGAAATAAGCCATGGTAGTTAGAGTAAAGGAGTTTTAAGAATTAAAGATTTTAAAGAATTAAGATTTTGAGAGAGCAGGCATCAGCATCTCTTTCACCTCTTTTTCTACAGGGACTCACATTTTTATCCTTGTCAAAGTTCTCTGTGAACTGGAACCGTAGCCCGCTCTTAATGCCCAACTCCAGCCACTTCCCCTTGAACCATTTGATCGAGGGACTGCAAGGGAGCCGAGCCCCATCCAGCTGCAAGTTGATAGACACATCACCGCCTATAGAAAGGAGACATGTAAGTCAGAACATCTGTCTCCCCATCCAAACAGGCACTTTGTTATCCTATTCATCTAACTCAAGAGAATTAAACTTCTATAAGGTGTTTTTAAGTCAAGGACAACTTTGGTATGGCAGGAAAAGACAGACTCCCTCTGAAACCCTGGAGAGCCATGGTTTATTGTAGATAATACTGAGCATCACTCAGAGAGCCATTGCAGGCAGTGAAGTTACTGGTACTCTCTAAATGTGTTGGACTACAAATCCCAACATTATCAGACCAGATGGCCATTGGTTGTGGTGGCTGGGGATGGTGAGGTTTCAGGCCAACCTTGCTGAAGGTTGTTAGCTTCAGGAAGACTGCTCTAGTTGATACTGACCTAGATGAACCAACAGTTGTTATATACAGATTGTATAGAGCCAGAGGTCAATGCTAGAGTGCATACTTTGCAAGCAGAAAATTCTGGGTTCAGTCCTTGGCTTTCCCAAATAGGAATGGAAGAAGGAACTTACTTCTCCTCTACGAGAAGGTTCCTAGAAGTGTCCTGACTGTTGCTGATATGAAAACTGACTTAATATAACATTGTTCAGTGGCTTAAGGCGGGACACACCAAACCTTACAGCTTGGTTGTACACTAATCTAGCAGGAATTAGAAAAAAGCTGCTTGGTTCTCTTCCTGCTTAAAAACAAGCAACTTTTAGTTCTGTTACATCCTATCAGTAGCATTTAGAGATGAGAGGGAGAAAGTATGAATGAGAGATTAAAGAAAGAGTACTCTATCAGGTCTGGTAAGAGATAGTTGCTTTTTTCTCCTATACTTTGAAATATCCCTAGTGATTTCTGGGGTAGGAAGCTTTTGAAACTGTTTTGATCTCAGTTGAATGCTGGAACTGTAAATTTTCAGACTGGTGCCTGAGTTTAATGCTTTGGTTCTCCCTCCTCCTCATCGTTACTATTTATGCCATGTCTCTTATATTGCAAATGTCTTTTTTATTGATCTGTATGACATGTTCAGATCCTTTTCACTGGAAGGGCAAGGGGAAGGAAGGAAGGAAGGAAGGAAGGAAGGAAGGAAGGAAGGAAGGAAGGAAGGAAGGAAGGAAGGAAGGAAGGAAGGAAGGAAGGAAGGAAGGTTCTCTAAGAAAAGCACAATGCACAAGAAAAAGATAAGAAGAAATACTTAAAAAAAAAGTTCATGTGAATTTCCCTGGAATTTAGGTTATGTGGGGATCTGCCTGCCTTTCTACTTTACTGCTTACCGCAATGTATCAGTATATTTTCTGGCTTCTTGATGAAGATTCCATCTGACTGTGTGGAGGGATCCCCTTTGTTTTCCACAGGAGGGGGAAAAAAGATAGATTGATTAATGAACTAGAAGGAAGAAAGATGCTGGGGTGATTTGGGGTGCTGGGATAGAGCAAAGCAGGAGAAACTATTATCACTGCACTCAAGTTCTAAGGAGGAAGGACAGATTATAGAGCTCATGGCCAAAACATCAGGAGTGTGACTTAGCTAGGAACTTAAGGCAGCAACCTGTAAAAAGTATTCCATGTCCTCTACTGGCACAAGGACATCCTCGGGCTGCTTAAGTGAATCAGTTTGTTTGTTTGTTTATTTACATATCAAATTGGTCACAGCCCACCTCATTAAAACACAACTCTGGGTGGTTTACAAAGCAGTTAAAATCAATTAAAAATACAATATTTCCAGCCAAGGACCACTTGGAGTACCAAGAATTTATGGGTGGGACAGAACAAAAATTAAGTTTGATTAAACATAATTAAAATTAATTATAGTTAACATGATTTCTCTCCAAAATATTTTACTCCAAATTTGGGGGTGGATGAGGGAGCCAGGTTTATTATCTGTAGGTTCTGGTTAAAAATAGAGCTAGCTCCAGAGCTACTAAGTGTTGGTGATTCTTTGGACTTCTATATAGTGTTAATCATGATATCCTTCTGGACCAGCTAAGGGAATAGGGAGTTGGAGACATGATGTTGTTGTGGTTCTCCTCCTTTCTCCAGGCCCTGGTGGTAGTGAAGGAGAGGTTGAATCCTGGGGCCCTACTTTGCAGGGTTCCTCAGGGCTTCACTCTCTCCCCACTCATATTTAACATCTACATGAACCTGCTGGGTAAAGTCATCCCTCAACATGAAGTATACATCTCTGCCCTGGATCAGCAAGTGATGCTGTTGAGGTTCCTCAGTGTCTAGAGACTTGTGGAGGTCTGCTGGAGAAGAACAAGCTTCAGGTCAATCCTGGCAAATGGCTGTGGGTTCTAGGTCCCTCTGGATCCAAATATTTTCCATCTTTAGCTCTGAATGGAGTAGCATTTGAAGTAATTCATTCCTTAGTAATCTCCATTTGGATTACTGTAATGGACTATGTGGGGCTGCCCTTGAACAGCATTTGGAAACTGCAACTTGTCCAGAATGCAACAGGCATTTTTGGACACTTCACAATATGCCCATATAACACTACTTCTACATGAGCTGTACTGACTTCCAATGAGCTTCTGGGCACAATTCAAGGTGCTGGTTGTTACTTATAAAGCCCTGCCTGACTCAGAACTAGGTTACTTGCAGGACTGCCTGTCTCCAATGGTTTCTGCCTATCCATCAGAAGTGACAGGGTTGGGCATGCTCCAGGTCCCTCTATTAAGCAATGTCATCATACTTTCTCCGTCCCAGCACCTGCCCTGTGGAACAGCATCCCCCAGAGATCTAGATAGTCCCGACCCTGTTGGCTGTTTGCAAAGCATTAGAGAGCAGGTTGCTCCCTCAGGCATTTGGGCCAGGATGTCAAGTGAGCCCTGCTAGCTGATTTCTTCCGCTATTTTTCTAGGATGAAATATTCTTACCTCCTGGCACCTGCTCTGCTGGAGCCTCAGCTAGGGAAAATAGAAGAGAGGGGGGGAAAGATTAGTGTTTAGCTACAACCAAGGAGTAACATGGTACTTTCCTCACAGTTCCAAGTACCTATTCTTATTGCAACACAGCTTTTCTCAGGCTTGTAAATATCTCAGGTCTGGATATTTAAATTGTACCCACATTTTTATCCCATGCAGGATAGCCTTATAAAAAATGAATTAAACCTCTTGCCATAATAAACCAACAGCAGGGCCTTTTGTTTGAATGAAAGACAATGCATGTAACATAGAAAAGTTTGGCAAGGACTAGGACTTTGAATGCAACTTTTCTTGACTGAGTTTAAATCTAGCAATTAAGTGATTTCTTGGTAAGTGAACAATCTTTGGACTTGTGAGCTCACACACACATCCTCATTCTTTGTTCCTCTAGTGTGTCTGCAAAAAATGGATCAGTAAAACAAACCAGTTTCTCAAACCATGGCTACAGCTACTTATAGTTTCTTCTGCAGAAGAAATAATACCTTGGGCATAATGCATGGTTCAGTATAATACTCCAACATTCTGCTATGCTATGATTAGTCTAAAGCTGAAGCAAAAGCTTTCAAAGCAGAGAGCAAGAGCTGAAAATCACAGCCCAAGTGGAACATGGAGCAATTTTTCTGCCAGAATCTAGAATCTATAAAGCCAACTTGAATATTTTGCTAAGGAGATGACAATGAATTGAAACTTGCTGTGGCAGCTTAGCTCGCCTTGAAGAACTAGGGTTCAAACCTGCTTTGTACAACTGGATGTTTTAAACATGCATACTGTATAGTGTGACTTTGGGCTTTTATATTTTATTAGGCAGTAATGTCCTTTTCAATTAGGTATCAATGCCATGCTGGATCCCACAAAGGAAAGATATCAAAAGCAACAAAGGAGTCATTTTTTCCTGGACCAGTGTTTCCAATAAAGATATCATCTTACTTACTTGTCATCTTTTAATTAAAATGGTCTGTCAGGGATCAGCAGACTATGAGCTGGGAGCCAGTTTTTCTAGGTCAACATGCCAGCGTATGGAAGACTAATGCAGAAGTTAGCAAGCACTAGATCTCTGCTTAAATGTTGCATTACAAGGTATGCAAAGTCTTCCGCCTCCTCCTTCAACTCTGAGAATGCAGGGCCAAATAAGATTCAAGCATAATATATTCAAGTAGTCAAATGATGTTTTGATTAATTCATGCTGCTTTCCTGGGCCTTTTCACTGAATGGACATACAGTAGCACGTACAAGATTTCTAGGAAATCAAATGTATGGCTCTCAGTCAAAATAGATACATTCTGCCTGCATTTTTCTGTTATTACTGATATGTGAGAAGATGAAAAGAGAAGTCTATTAAAAGCAGCTTGATGAGTCCTAAACATCTTGAGATGTTTCCAGATCATGCTTTTATGGTCCAATTGTCCACCAAATTCTTATCCCCTCCACCCACCCACAATCATACTTTGCCACTGCTTTTTATCAGAGAATGTTTATTCAGTAGAAAAAGACAGAATGACTGTATAATGTGTTTTGGTTGGTAGTGATAGGAGCACCTTTGGACTCTATACTGACTCTGCCTTGGAATAAGCACTAGATTCTTTTTAAACTATTTCTTCTCAACCAGGGCATAATTATACCAGCAAGGTATTCTTGGGAAGAACAACTGCCCTAAGCATCACTTGTAAAGGGGCCCCATCCAAAAGATGGTACAATATTTGTAATGACCAGATGGATTAAATTCTTTTTATTCAGATAGCATATAACCTCAAAGTCTTTCACTTTGGGGATTCTCCACATGTAGAGGTTTACTGAGATACTGACTTCAAAGGGTGATGGGAAAACATTCTCAGATGAATATTCTGTCCTTGGCCTTTCAAGAGTCTTGAAAAGGCTTTGCATACCATTTCATTTCCATTCCCTTGGTGAGGCTATTCATAATCACTAGGAAACAGAAAGGCAAACAGTATGTTCTCTGCAGCTCTTCATTCTTCCAATCTAAAAAAAAATGAGGGATTGACTTTCTGCTGGCTAGTGTATGCGTGAGCAGGTCAAAATATGGCTCTTGGTCTTACTTTTTGGGCCATCTTTCTTCTCCGCTTTTGGCTCTTCTTTCTTCACTTCTTTCTTCTTTGCTGCTGTAGAGGAATGAAAACAGAAAAGTATGCGTCACAAGGCAACCCATGTCTTCCAACCATATGCAGCTATACTCATTTTGAATGGCATTATTTTTCTCCCCCCCCCCTTAATAGTTTAACAATTTGATCAGTAAAGTGCTTTGAAGTCCTGTAAACAAAGGGGAGATGGGGCATGACTTGGGGAGAAGCCACAGGACTTTCCCAAGCAGCTTGTAAGCTACATGAACCATCTTCAAAGACCAGATTCCCTATGCTGGTAGACAGATCCTGTAGCTGCAGGGTGTCAGTATCTGTTTATGGCCTGGTAAAGTAGAACATGGCAGCATGATTGCCATTGTTCAGAATTCCTACTGAACTCTCTCCTCTTCTCCTCCATTTTTTATCCTTCCAACAGATATTATTTTGTGGCCACTGCACGCACTCAGCCTTGGGTGAGCTATTTTTAGAAATGACCCCCTCTTTTTTTCTTTTTTAATAATTCTGCAAATCTTGGGAGTTGCTCTAAGCATACTAATGCTTGATTCTCCGCTGTGGGTGATGCTATTTTGGCTATATAAATAACCGCATCCCATCTGAAGATTGGAAATGACAAGAACTATATCCTGAGGATGTCCATAAAAACATTATTTTGAGGAGAAACCTGAAAGAATTCTATTCTAGGAAGAAATGTCAGTCATTAGGAGAAGGTTTGGAGAGAATAAAGTAATCTAAAGCTGTGGGAAATCTGCCATCCTGTGTTTTCAATAGACCTCAAAGCACACACTTGCATTGTGAATTCAAAATGAGCTCTTTACACCTCACATCATTTATCTTAATGAAGTTATTTCTACAGTCTTTAAAACAGGGCTGTGCAAAGGATAAGGTACAGCCTTTCAACTCTAAGTTGCCTTTAAATTAACATTTTTAACATAATGGAAAGGCAAAAATATTACATGCATCAGCTGTAATCATATTAATCATTCGAATTAACTAAGAATGAAAACTGTACTGTAAGCCTATGTTCATTCACTTAGTTAAAACAATGAACTTTATTATTCTTTAGTTTATTTTTTTAGATTTATATCCCACCTTTTATCTTCAAGCTTGGGTGGGTGGGGTTATATAGGGATCTCCCTGCATTTTATGCCAATAGCAACCATGTAAGGTAAGTTGAAAGAGAGAGAAAGACTGGCCCAAGGTCACCTAGTGTGCGTTTCCATGGCTGGGAGTAGATGTAACTTTGGGTCTCCCCAGTCCTATTCCAACACCATAACCACTACATCACTATTAAAATTTAATCAAATTCTGCTCTTCTTGGGGCCCATCAACTTTTTAGAATGCTACCCTGGACCAAATGATCTCTTGGGCAAAAAAACTAGCCGGGTAATGAAACGTTTGCAAGAAAACAACCAAGCTCAGAGAACCTCAAGGACTCTACAAAAAAAAAAAAATCTATTTATCGGAATGTTTTAAAGGGTGGAATATAATGGAAGACAGTATTATTAGTCATCTTGGAATGATGAAAATTGTAATGCAGCACATCTGGTGTAACCAAGTGGAGAAAAATTGGATTGTAACAACAAAAATGTCTATCAACCAGTGTATCCTGGCATACTCCATCTCTCTGATAATCAGCTGCTATATTGCTAATCTGACCTTTAATCAGACAACACAAAGGGCCTTCTCCCACTGCTGAGATGAAGTGTTATTCACCCATCCTTGAGTTAGTAGAAAAGTATACCAGTATGACATTGGCTGTTCCCCCTGCTGATCCTTATCCTGTCTCTAATGCTTCTGTTCCCGTAACTGCAGTGATCTGGGTTCCTTCCACAGTAAGGAATACATTTTTATATTCTTTGAGGCTGCCGTTGGACAATGTTGGTATAAGACAGAAATCACTACTTTAATACTAGCTAAAGACAACTTCAGGTTCTTTCACTCATGGCCTGGGGACAAGATGAAGGCAACGTTATGGGAACATGGTAATAAAAAAGGTTGTAAGGGCATGGTTGTGCTGTGGTTAGGTGTAAGTGGGGAAAGGCTCAAAGACAAATGTGAATTCAGAAAGCACAGGAACTTCAGAACAGTACAAACATTTGAGCTGCCAATAATAGTACGACGCACTGAGTAAAGCATGCTTAGATGAATTCAACAATTAAACTTAATAGCATGCCTCAGTAAGTCGCCTTTTATTCTTTTATCTCAGCTGGCGTTCTATTAATCCTTCCTAAGGGGAATATGCTTTTCTTTCTTTCATGCATAAGAATTGCTTTTGGCTAGATTATTTCTTTATTTCTGATTCTTTGATGTCTAAAGTTAAAGCATATAGCACTGTAATTTCAAATTATGCTCCTCTGAAGCGTATTGTACTATCTGGTGAAAAACTGCAAATACTCTTTAAGTGGTGTCTTTGCTACAAAGATCTGTCAAGCAAGTGGAACAGAAAATGGTAGATGTTTTCCTAAAAAGAGATTTTCTTCCATCGTTGTCTTTGGCATAAGACACTGCCATGGGAACCCACAGGGGAGTCAAAAAACTCAAGTTGGTGGTTGCAACTATACAATCAAACCACAGCACAGCCCCCTTTTTACATGCATCAAGTAATGCACTTAAAAACAGACCAGGACTTCAACTGCACCGTTAAACCTGTCATCTTGACTTTTTGGACACCCCCTGCAGATGACCTTGGATCCTGCTAAAACATTTATTCAGGGTCACACTATTTAATCACTTCTTATAAAAAGAAACAACCACTGGTTAAATTTACCTTTTTAAAGGAGAAAATAAACTAATTATTATTGCTTTATTATTCCCATCTACTTCTGGAAGGACAGAAATCTAATTACGAATTGAACAAGCTCTATGTTTCTAAGAATTTTACTACCTTGAACAAAGCAATGGTATTGGAAAAAGGGAGAGAAATCTTGCATGTTTTGCCTTCTAGATTTAAAAAGAAATCTTAAGCAATGTAATATTGTGCCATCTGTTGTAGCATCGTTAATCAATTTTTCTTTAAAAAATTATTCTGAATTGTACAATACTTGTTTTTGAAGATAAGATAAATTCCTTTATCCAGAAAGTGGGTTGACACATTTATCACAGAATCAAGCTACTAATTTTATTTCACCTCTTTTGCTTAAAGAAATTGTCCCTACAAATACATCCATCAAATGGAAGAAGATCTTGCTTTCTGATACTTTTCCAGTTGAGCGATACAGAAAGTATATTGGGTTTTGGTCTCTCTTTTGTTAGAGATCTATATGGAAGCCTTTTCAGATAAATCCCTAAACTAATACTAGAGAGGCAAACATTCCAGTTTTTTCTAAATCAGGCAATGGTATTAGTCTGCGTTCTAACAATTGAAAAATATGGATGCTGAGATTTTAACAGTTATTTTGTCCCTCAGAGGAGAGGCTACCCTTCCAGTTATAATGGTCCAGATCAGGCTATATTTATAGAGGGCTGTCAAGCTTCAGACAATATCAGATTTTTATTGCTGTTGCTTTAATTCAAAATAAACAAGACCCAGCAGCTGTAATCTCTGTGGATGCTCAGAAAGTTTTTGTTATGTTCCATTTGCAGTTTTTGCAGCCAGTTTTGATTTACTTGGGTTTCTGTAAAGTTTTATATTTGGGACTGATATGATTTATTCAGTGTCCAAATCATGGGTGATTTACTAACAGTATACCCTCACTGCAGTTAAATTTATGTTGAGGTATACCTCATGGTTGCCCTTTTTCTTCTTTTCTTTTTAATTTGGCTTTAGGACCTCTTGCCATTCACTTATATCCACCAGCACCCACCAGCTTCTACTCTACCACGTCCACTGGCTTCTGAAGGCAAACCCACATCTATATAACCAATCAGTCTTCCCCTCCCTCTCCCCTCTTGACCACCTTACCCCAACTGAAATCCTACATCAGTCTAGCCAGTCTATGCATCTGATGCAGTGAGGTACAGCTCATAGAAGTTTATGCCTTTAAAAAAAAATTTAGTCCGAAAAGGTGCTAGCAGACTCCTGGTTTGTTACCCATTTATCCTGGTGTAAGAATACCGAGGAACCCTCCTGTATTGCTAAATGTTGATTTATCTCCTGTTTTGACACAAATGAAAACATATAGACACCTTATCTAGAATTCTTTTGACTATTTGGGGTAATGCAATTAAGATGATTATAGATTCAATGTTGAATCTGAGATATTTGCTGTATGTTTATTCTATTGAATATTGACAAGATAGTATCTATAAATTCTTTAGCAAGGACATCTTGCAAGGTTTTCATTTCATAAATTACAGCTGTCTATTAAGAGAGGGGCATTAAACCTTCACACTTTCAGGTTTATAACTGAGCAGTTATCCTATCTTCGGTTACTGACTAGAGTAAGCAACTTTGGAGTTTAGCTCCTCCTTGGACTCAGCTTAAGAGTTATTATCTGACCCCACTGAAATCCTGGCAGGTATTGTGCAGGGATCAGTTTCAGCGTCTACACTTAATACTGCAGGACATATATAAAAATATTGGCTCTCAGCTTTGACCCACTTAGCCATGAGAAGGCTACATTATAAGCCTAGTTTTAAAATAGCTTCCAAATCTGTTCTTTGGATAAACTGGGCCACTCGTTATGTTATTACTTTTGATCAACTCAGCTCTAAAGAAGCTGTTCTTAAAACTTCCTAGAATTAAAAAATGAGTTTGAGTTCAATCTCCGAGTGCTTCTTGGCAGTGTATTCAACTTCATTACTTGTTACAATATGGTTCTGCATTCATCACTATTTGTTCAAGTTCTTGGTTGAGTTACCAGTATTTGGAATCTATCAAGGTATCAAGAACTATGGATACTTTGTGCAGGGGTTGGCTAAAGGAATTATTATGCAACCCTGGAAGGTGAAATCTATACTGAATTGAGCAATATTGTTGATAGTGTAGTTTATAATGGACTCTATGTGGGGCTGACCTTGAAAGTAATTCAGAAGCTCCAGCTGGTGCAAAATGCACCAGCTATAGTATTTGTGGGGCAAACCTACCACTACAGAATAACATCAGTATTACAGTTGGTTCCTAACTGGCTTCCAGACCCACTGCATGGCCCCACATGGCATAAGACTAGGAGATATCAGGAACTATCTGCCAGAGTTGACTCTGTACATCCACTCCAAACAACTTGGGGGATCTTCAAAAGTGGAGCAATATATAAACCAAAGTAATAAATAAGCTGATTAAAACCATCAAAATCTGATGAGAATTTGACTTTGACTGAGTGTGGGTGACTTTGAATGATAGTGGGTACTAGTTACTATATAATTTTATATTTGTCCTTTGTTTTACTTTGCTTTGTTGAACACCATCCCGGGCCTCAATTGCTTGGTTCAATTTACAAACAAATAAATGAAATATTCGAAATAATGTGTTTTCAGCAAAAAATAAGTCCTCCAAGCAATATGGACAACATTTTTGGAGTTCTGTTTACAACATTATTTCCAGACCTTTCCCCCGTCCGTTTTTATTGCTCTACTTATTAATTTCATGGTTGTATGGATCCTTTAATGCTGTTGCAGGAATTGATACTTTTTAATACATATAGATAATAGAATAAAACAAATAATATGCAAAGTTCAAATTCATTAAGAGTGAATAGAAGCATTAGTATTCCTCATACAACCTATAGCAAAGCTATCTTCCTTCCTCTCCTTCTATTATTTGGCCGAGTACTAAGCAAGGTTCTAAATGAAGCAGTATACAAATGCTAAAAGGATGTTTTAGGCAAGTTTGGATATTGTAGATTTTTTTTTTTTTTTACAAAGCCTGATGAGTGCCACAACACAACACACTAACCCCTAAACCTGACTTAACAAAATGTAACTGCTGTATTCACATTACTGTTATGAACATATATATGCTGCTGTTATGTATATGTTCATAACCCATTCTGTAATTTAATGAGATAGCCTAGTTCCCACCAGATGCCAAACCACGAATGAAGTAAACTCCTCTTTGAGTTAATTCCTGATGACTTGGAGACAATTTCTATAGTTTTCATGGCAACACTACAGAAATAGGTTTCCATTGCTTTCTTCTATCAACTACTCAAATCCCCTTTTAGCTTAGTCTCACACCATGTGCCATATTGATATGAGGTACACAGGCAACAGTACTTGGGATGATCAAAAGACAAGATTTGATCTTGCAACTAAATAGCACCCACACTAAGAGGATCATCCACTGTACCACTTATGTGGATGCTCTCAAATTCCAAGTGCCTCTTCCCTACTTCATCCTCACTCCCTTGCTGAGTTTTTCCTCAGCATTCCACACTCTTCATGTATAAGGACCTCCCTCCCAAATGACCACCTTTGGAAGAAACAAAATCAAGAAGGAATGAGTGAGATACGGATGTCAGGAAGCAAAGAGAAAGCCTGTAGGACAAGAGGATATGACTGATGATGAGATGACCCTGGAGGAATTGGGGGTGCTAGAGGTCAATCAATTAGGTAGCAGGGCAGAGCAGATGGAGCAATTGTCTGGGATTAAAGAGAGAGGAAAAACACACAAACACACACACACACGGAAACATAAGCAAGAATCTTGTGTTTGTAGCAATTCCACAGAAATGACTCATACGTATATATCATGTCTTTTGGAGAAGAAGAATGAGGAGGAGATAAAGTCCTCTTCAAGTCAAACTTGATTCCTGCTGATGTCATGGGTATACATGTGTATTTTCATTGGCAACAGCAGCCCACTGAAGTGAAGCTCACCCCTTCCCTGCTGTCATTTAGGAAGTCCCTCAAGATCTGGTTGTGTCATCAGGCCTGCGGGTCTTGGGAACCAGAGACATTCTTAGATGGCTCCACTTAATTGTTATTTTGCTCTCTCCGTGGGGTTTTTATATTTTAAAACTTAATTTTTAAAATTTGTGATAATGTTTTTATTATAATAACAACTTTTTATCTTTTTATATGCCTGCTTTTATTCACTTGTTATTTTATTAATTGTTGTACACCACCCAGAGTCACTTTGGGTGAGATGGGCAGCTATATAAATGTAATATATAAAAGAATAAAATAAATACATAAAAAGTGGTTTGCACTTTTTCAGACCTATTTTTCAACTACTGTATGGAGTTTAATCTACAGGTAGACCTTGCTTCATGACTGCCCTGTTTAGCAACTGTTCAAAGTTATGATGGCACTGAAGAAGTAATTTACAACTGTCTCAGCATCCTGCGGTCTCATGATTGCCATCTGCGTGCTTCACAGCTGTTTCCAACAAGTTGAGTCAATGGAGAAGCCAGTAGTAAATTGCAAATCGAGTCACATGATGTCTCACGTAATGACTGCGGGAGGTTGGCTTAATGACTGCAGTGGAAGAGAGGCTGTAAGTTCGTCGCAGTCACATGATGTTTCACTTAATGATCATGTCACTAAGTGATAAAGTTGCCAGTCCAAATTGTGGTCGTTATGTGAGGACTACCTGTATAACTCTGGGATATCCTTGTGGTCTCCCATGCAAGTACTTACCAGGTCTGACTGCTTAGCTTTCTGAAATCAACCAAGGCTGGCAAGGTATTACCCTATAGGCAGGCTTTATAGAAGAATAGGTACAGTTTTTTCTTCACTTTTTACCAAACTTTCAGCTATACATTGAAATCTTGGATGCAATTTTAAACAGACAAGATTAAGCCCAACTGAATTTACTTTTGAGAAGATATGTATAGGATTTCTTCTCCTATTACTTCTACCAGCATTGGTAATGGTCACTGAAGATGGGAGTATTAACTAAACATCAAAAGGCAACCAGTTTGGAGAGGCCTTAAGAGGTTTTGTGTGAACTGGTGAACCATAGACTAATCATCCATCACATCAGGATTTAAGCCACAGGTGTTAGAGTCTGCAAACAATAGTTTCTGCTAAATATGGGTTGGTGTGGATTTGAACTACAAGTAGACCTCAGGTTACGATGGCAATTGGTACTGGAACTGGTGTTGCTAAGTGACGCAGTTGTAAAGCATGATGTCTCGTGACCACATCACTTAGCGACAACAGTTCTGGCAGTCCTGGTTGCTGTCGTTAAGCAAGGGCCATGTGGGTCATTAAGCAAGGACCACATGACCATGATTTCTGACCTCCTGCTGGTTTCCCCTTGACTTTGTTTGTAGGAAGCTGCAGGGAATGTCGGAAATCACCATCACGTGACTGCGGGGACCTGTGATGGCCAGAACTCTGAGGATCCATCATAAGTCTTCCTCTTTCAGTATTGTTGTAAGTTTGAACAGTCGCTGAACAAGTGGTCATAACCTGAGGACTACCTGTAACACATCATTGAATGAAAGCTGTTATTCCAACTCCAACTACAGATAGAAATGCTGATAAGCTAGAAAACGAAAGCAGACAAGCAACTGTAAACTATAAGTAATTATAAACCTTAATTTGCTTATTCATTAGAAACTCAAATTATAATGTGATTTCTAAGTTCAAGACAGTTTAAAGTATTTTAGCCATATTTGTGGCCAAATCACCTAAACTCAGAAAATTGGATTGGGTTAACCAGGAATTAGTTAATTGTGAGTTTGCATGTCTTAACACAGTCTTAGGGTCAATTTAGGTGTCTACTGAATTCATTTACTCTAACATCTTAAAATAAATGCATCAGCTGAAGTGACAGGATGGGGTTTTTTTCCATTAAAACCATTATGCCCTCACATTTTGAGCAGGAACCACAGCTTGGACAGAGATGATTTAAATGCTTCCTTTCTTTCCCATCCTTCTAAAAAAAACCCCTTTCTATTGCTACTTGTTCTGAGTTATATTTTTTGGGACTATAGCCAAGGGATAAGTTGATACTCTTTAATCTACACACTGTGGTCTCAAATCAGGTACCAGACACACGTACATATGGTTTTAACTTTATTACTTCAAGCAAGACATTGAAATAACACATAATTACATAATGAGAAATTATTTCCCAAGTGGGGCCCTTTAAAATATTTCGAGCTACAAATCTCATCATTTCAAGCCATTGATAATCCTGTTGGGGCTGATGGGAGACATAGCCCAAAACACGTGAATCGGACCACATTGTTGCAGTGTCAATCAAAAATGTTAAAAAAATTGTACCTTCCCAATCTTTTAAGAAGCATTGATTTTTTTTTAAATCAATATAGAATAACTCTCCATGCATCAAAAATTATTATATCATCTCCTACTGACTTTAATGCAAAGGTAGTCATTTTCCATGTGATTCATTTATTTAAAAAAGCTCTGTTCAAAATCAGTCTCTTAAGAAAGAAGAAAATAAACGATGATGAGCAATTTGCCAGTTCCAGTTCATTTGTTGAACAACAAAAAATCAAGAGCTGTTTTTTAAAAGGTGTATTAAATATTAAAGCTAAGTACTAATTACATGATTTGCTTATTTTACATTTAAATGTATGTGAATTGGTTTTAGAACCAAATTTAGAAGTTCTACCTAAAGGAGTTTTATCATTCCATCTATGGAGCCCCCAAGCTTTTTAAAAATTCTTTTTTTTCACAATACTCCCCTCCTTAGGCCATTCAGTGTAAAATCAGCTTAAACTAGAGCAGGCTAAATTAGAAAAGAATTGGATTGTAATGTTTAATCACAAACCACCAAGATCCTGTTTTGGCTTAAGAACCTGAGATATGAACAATCTTCATTGTCAGGCATTTCTCTCTTTTTCCTTCCCAGACACAAATGAGTAAATAAGTCAGGAATTCTGTCTTTTTTCAACAGACCAAGGGTGATGGGAAACTGCTTTAGAACACATCAGGATATTAAGCCGTTGTTAGACTTAGGTATAAAATATTGGTTTGTTCCAAAGATCTTAACCATAGTTTCAACTTTCAGATGAAATGGGCCACTGTGGTAGATTGCAGTTACAAGTAGTCCTCACTTAATGATGATAATTGGGACCTGCAATTCGGTCGCTAAGTGCTGTGGTTGTAAAGTGCGGCGTCACATGACTATGTTGACTTTTGATGGCAGTTGTGGCAATTCTGGTTGCCATCGTTAAGCGAATCCCATGCACTCGTTAGGTGCAACACCATGTGATCGCCATTTGTGACCTCCTGCCAGCTTCCCCATTGACTGCTTGTCAGAAGCCGGCAGTGAAGGTAGCAAATGGCGATCATGTGACTACGGAACGCTGCAGCTGTTGTAAATGAGAGCCAGTTGCTAAGCACCTGAATCATGATCATGTGACTGTGGGGACGCTGCAATGGCTGCAACTACGAGAACCGGTCATAAGTCTCCTTGTTCAATGCCACTGTAACTTCGGTTGGTGGCTGAATGAGTGGTTGTTAAATGAGGAATAGCTGTAACGATGCCTCCAATTTACTAAGCAAGAGATTTTTGGGGAAAAATAAAAGTGTAAAAATTAATACTTTAAAAATAATTGTTATTTTTATTAATATTGATATGAACATTTTAACAGGATTTAGAAAAGATACAACTGGCAGACACCATCTGGAAAGAGACATTTGTTATATTGTTGTGCAGATTAATCTATTGATTTAGCAATTGATTCATCAAGCAAAATTCATACTATGGTTTATTTAACAAGGCAGCAACCCTTTCCGTGGGACAATATTTCATATGATCTCCTCCATTGAATTTACTTATTAAATCTATTATAATCCTTGCAGAGAAGGTGGGACATGGAGCCTATTCTAACACGTAGGAGTTTATGAACATATATTGGAGTCAGACAAGTGTATTTGATCGTTTTCTTTTAAAATATTGGTTCCTTAATTGCTCATCCTCTTATAAAAAGCAAAGAGTTGATCTCTTCCCCCAAGTCAGGCTCCATGAGATTCCCCATCTGCTTTTGGGGCACGGACAGAGAGCAAACCATGAAGCAACTGCAAGCAATTTCAACAGGCCACTCAGAGACGTTGGAGCCCGAGCACCTCTCATTTTAGAAAGCACGCTCTCTTGCACGACACTGTGCCCAGCCCATTCCCATTTAAGCGTGAAGTCTGCACTCCATACCTCCCAATAAAGCCACCACCGGGACTGAGTCCTTTCTCCCAGCTTGTACGGCCCCTAATATAGCCTGGTGCGGAGTGCTGAGCCATCACCCAAAGCGATCGCTCATAACACTGCAGCAGCAGCAGCAGCAGCAGCCCCACCCCCCACCCCCATCCCCTGGGAAGGTTGTTCCAGCTGTCGCCTGGACTCTGCCAGGACCTGCATGGTCAGCTTTGCCCCGAGATGCTTTGCATAGTTCCTAGGAGAAAGCAGGAGCCTGTCGAGAGACGTGGAGCCCACTCAGCAGTCGCCGGGAGCAAACTTCACCTCTCTCGGCAACCATCCACATGTTAAAGCTGGTCCCTTCTTTACTCCACCTCGCTGCTCCACATGCCTCCGTATGCACTGCACCATGTGTACACGGTGGGGAATAATTTGATGGGACTCAGATCCCCATTTGTTCTGGCCAGCGAAGCTGAATCTAACACACTTTAGCTTTTCCCTGTAGATCAGTTTGGATCGTTGGGGTGGCTTTGCACAGGGGAGGCCCACCAGATTTCCTGTGAGCGAGTCACAGGGATCCCATTTGACCCAGGTCCATCCTCTGTTTGGTCTCAAAGAGCTGTCCACTTCAAGTCTCGTTTAAAATTTTTTAAAAAGTAAGAAGGAAAGGCAGCCAGCGTGCCCAGAGTTGCCTGTCAACAATTAGCCTCTGTGCAGCTGGTCACTGCCTCATGCTGTTCCTGCCTTTATTTATTTAAATACATTTAAATTGCAGCACTTATGTTCTACATTTGCATCTCTGTATAGAGAATAGCAGATCTGCATTTTATGCAATTCAGTAGCCTCTTTGGCAGTGCTGGCCACCCTAACAGGCAGCGCTGAGGAGTGCTGCTGCTCTTAAAATTGTACGAGTGTCATGGAAAATATTTTCCACGATGCCATTACTGGGGACAAAAGTGTGTCTGAATCGTAGCTCTGTGAGTCAGCACTTGGAAGAAGAGAAAGTGGTGGAAGTGGATGGCGCATGTGTGTAAAACGTGTTTAGTTGGCATACTGTGGGAAAAAGAGGAATATCAGCCCAGGCTCCTGGAAATTCAGAATGATTTATATTTGTCCAGTGGCCAGAAAGACATACATATACACACACTCCAGCCTGACCATTTTCTTTTTAGCTATTCAAAATGGTGGTGGTAGTTTAAAAAAAGATTGCTTGATTACTAGGAAAAGAAAAACCTGATTTTTTAAAAAATGGACCTGAATACCCAGCAGGCCAATGGTGCTTGGAAAATAAGAAGGGTTGGTTACTACTCGGATGGGAGATCCTCAAGAAATACTAGGCCTTGAACCCAGACTAAGAAGATGAAAAATGTCCCAGAAGAAGACGATGACATCAAGAAAGTTTGCAAGAATGTAGGAGTCAAGATGAACTCAGGTTCATAAATAATATATTAATATAAATAATAAATAAATAAAAATGAACTTTCACTTTTTGCTATCTGATTTTCATTGGGCTGGCAGGGCAAAAATTCAATCTATGCCAGTGTTGTCCAAACTTGGCCACTTTAAGATGAGTGGACTTCAACTCCCATGCTGGCTGGGGAATTCTGGGAGTTGAAGTCCACTCATCTTAAAGTGGCCAAGTTTGGACAACACTGGTCTATGCACTAAGCCATGGGCGTCTCTTATTTTATTGGGCCTGATCCATTTTGATGGGGGGGGGCAGAATTCAGAAATGTTTAGCAGAATCCATTTGCATTTGAACAAGGACACATACAATTATAGAAGTTTTTTTTTTTTTTACAATTCCTAAAGAGGAAGAAGGAAACTTGGGGTCACAGTGTCTAACTGTAAATTCCTCCAACTTAATCATTTACTTCCCAATATAAAAGTTTGTGCCCCCCCCCATTCAAGAGGGTTCCGCCATGCATACCCTGCGAACATGAAGCAGTAAACAGGGATAATGTCTATGGTTTTACCTGCCCATTAATTAGGAAGAAAAGACCCACAAAACTTGACTTGCTAATCTCACTCCTTCATCTGCATGTAGTGCCCTGTAGCCTGCCTGCCTCAGCAAATGTAAATTGAGGTTATTGCATCTTGGAGATATATATTCCCTCTCTTTAGCTTTTAAGGATCTCAGTTTAGGTTCTTCCATTTAGATTTGGGGCTGGACTCATCAGTAAAACACTGTTGCTCCCAGAGGCCTTGTTTGGAAGTCCTTAACCTAGGATAGTCCACCTATAGCTATGGTGATATTTTCTTGGGAAAAAAATAAAGGACAAACCTGAAAAAGTCATCAGGATAAAAACGTTTTAATTGTTTATGTCTTAGCTTTGCAAGAAAAATTCAAGAGCAAAACCAAGAAAAACTTTACAAAATTGCATATTCAAATAAAAATATATAAAATCAAACAGTATATGTGAATTTATTTAAAAAAAGAAAATTCAATTTCCATATTTTTCACATGAATGTGGAAGACTCTGCATTAAGTGATACAATTTGTGCAGTAAAAGTTAAATGATCAAAAATAAAGGGCAAAAGTGAGTTTTTGAAAAATAAATCTAAAGGACATCCTTCTGAAGTAAAGGGCTGTCCTTTATAATAAAGGACGTATGGTCACTGTACCTGCATCTCTTCTATCCCTTCCTGTAAGTGCCTCTATGACCTTTCATGGGCTCCGTCTCATATTGCCATTTTGGGGACCCTATTAGGGGCACAGAGGGAGTAGGGTTTTCTGCTCCAAGAAAGCAGGCATGGCCAAGTTTATAATTAGCTGCCTGGCTTTAAGCTGCTTTTGCTCAGCCCCAAAAGTAATCCAACCCACAGGCTGAAGCAGAATCTCTTGGCATCAGCACTCTGATCAAGCTGGGCCTCTCGGTTTACTTTACTTGCTTCTTACCAAGGAGTTCGCTTTCACCATGCAAACTCCAGGCACGGCTCCTTCAAACCCAGAAATGCAAATTCTCCACTATGCAAGTCTTGAAAGGGAAGGACGCCCCCCAAAATGTGAAGATAACCCTCAGCAGCAAGCTGTAAATTCAACAAAAATATATAACTAAAAACATGCAGTGCTTCCCTGTATTCTCTATGCAAGCACACCTCAGTGTGTACTCTGCCCTTACACAGACACACAACTATGTGTGAGTCCACTAAGCAGAGATGAAAGATGCAGATCATACATCTTTAGATTCATTTCCTAGAATCTGAAAGTAATGCATATTTGAAAATAAATGTTATCTGCATTCAGTGTAGTTCTTATATGCATAAAATGAGTTATAATATACATACTCCCATATGTTTCATTATCAACAAGATTGATCCTAGGGGACACCACTATGTACATATACCCAGAATGCTTATGATAGTATGCTCAGAAGTGAGAGTCAAAGAAGCAGAATCAAAAAGCAGGGCTCCCCCCCATTCTAAAAAGTATTTTCAAGGGTGGTGACTTAGATAATAAAATAAAATAAAGTAATAAAAGTACATTAGAAAGTTCAAAACTAGAAGGTCTGTATGCCTCACTCTTAAAAATCTTGTGGTGCTATGCCCTCCCAGCTAAGAGGTAGGATGAAATGTTGTAGATTCAGATGTGCAACATAGCACCAAGTATTCTATTTATTACATTGTAACTCACCGTTGGATTTTCATTTAAACATTTTGAACAGTCTCTGTTCCAATATCTATATGAAATAAAACCGGGCGTCTACTCCGTGGGATGCCCAAATCCCATTGCTGAAAGTCCAGTCATATAAAACACCCCACATTCTTCACACTGTCCCAGTATATGTTACACAGTTAATGTGCAGTTACCAACTTGACTTTCTCTCCATATCAAGAGTGGGATTCTCAAACAAACGTACCGAGCACACATGCTAGCATCCCCATACACATCCACAGGAATTACAGTTGGAACATGGTTAGTACTTTTATTACTTTATTTTGTTTTATTATCTAGGTCACCACCCTTGAAAATACTTTTTAGAATGGGGACGGTCTATATAAATCAAAAAGTAAGTATAAAACCCAAATATAGGACAACGTGATCTCCAATTCAGTCTTGCCCAAATAGGAATACCCAGTTTACCCAGCATGGCAGAGCCACAATGAACAAAAAATCTGGGAAATGAAATGTCAACACATCTAGTGGGGGATAGAGGGGAAAATTTCCCTGTCACTGCCAAAACTCACCCCCTGTCCAACTTGGATACAGTGAACAGTATAATCCAATGTTATGGCTCCATATAACACTGTTCCACCAGTTTCACAAAATAGACACAGAATATAGACTGGGTTCATAAATTAATAGTTGAATGCATGGTTTAGTTACATGGTTTAATACTCATGGAGTATTGAATAAACCGTAATATATGGGGTTCACACCACACACTGTAATGGGTGTAATCAAGCCATTAATTTGCAAACTATAATGGATGGATTCACATCGCCATCCAAACTAAAACCAAACAAGGTAGACACAAGATGTGTGAAGCAGGTTATAAAATGCATTCTAGTCTAATCACAAAATTCTTTATTCACAAATATACAGGCATAGCCTACATTTACAAAACACTGTATCTTCCTCCACATTTCAGGGGCATCCGTGGAGGGATTAAAAAAGGTCAAGGTGGCAGGGGTGGTCATGTGATTGCAGCCATTCCTCTTTTTATGTGTGTGCTATGCATGTAAAAAAGAAGCAGGACTTCAGTCCTGTGTTCACACCCACCATCTTGACTTTTTTGATTCCCCCTGTGGATATCCCTGCCATGTTCCAAAATGGAGGAGGTTAACAGCTGAGCATAATCATAGCCTTACACATGTAAGGATACCTACATACAATGCTGAGCAAATCCACTGTAAAGCAGCAGGTATGGGGTCCACTGCAACTTAGGGGATAAAATGATCAGTTCCCAGACTGATAAGGATCCAGGAGATGGTTTATAAACAGCCCCTGCAAGCTCCTTTGTTATCAGTGAACAGACCTGCCCCTTTGCCAGTTTACAGAATGGCAAGAAAAAAGAAAATGAGGAAGACACCACCCTAATGTACTCTACCGGTTGTAGAAGGGAATCGTTCAGTTGCGGGAATTCTTGAACCCTCCTCCTTTCTTCTTAATAAGTATTGCTGAAAAGACTTTGTGAGATAAGGACTTGGATAATGAAATACTTTGAATTTTAGACAAACACCCTAAGACACTGGCAAAGAACTTAAGTGAATCTACTTTCAGGCACAATGGCAGACATAACCCCCCTGTGATGCATACAACTTTGCAAATATGATGGTTTCATATCAGGTCATTTTTTAAAAAGCACATCCACTCTAATACATGTAATACTACAATCAGCATTCCTAAGATAGATAAATCTGTGTGGCAAAATAAATCTCAGACAATTCTATACGGCAGCACAATCACGTTTCAGCATATGATCTGGAGAAGATCCAGAATATTTGGAGAATCAAAGTCTAGATAAATTGAGTTAGACAATTGAGTTAGACAATTAGGACTGAAACTGGGATTGAAACTGATATCATGGCAAGACAAAAAGTCTGGTTGGAGTGTCTGGTATGACAATAGGAGACCTGATTATGTGCTCCTTTCATGCAGTTCTTAGATTGCTTCCAAAGCTCTTCCAGATAAAAATATTTATTTATTTATTTATTTATTTATTTATTTATTTATTTATTTATTTATTTATTGAATGTATAGCCACCCATCTCACAAAAAGTGACTCTTAGGCCATAAACTACACAATAATAATTTATGGGGGCATAAATCCCTGAAAAATAAACATAAGAGTATAACCTAGGAAGATACATTAACAATGTAATCACATGGATGCCTACTTAGAAGTAAATCCACTGAAGTTAATGGGATTCACTTCTAGTAACTGCATTCAGGATCATAGCTAAAAGAATAATCACTGAATAATTGCCATCAACAGCTTTTGAACCGTGTACTGGAGAGAGATAGCTGGGGCAATTACTGGAAATGAGTAAGAGAGACAAGAGAAATGAGAAAGAATGAAAGCGTTCATGGATTTGCCTTAAATTTCCATCGCACCTTATCTGTAAAAATAAGAATCCTTCAAGGTGACCTCCATGTAGTTTTCTGTGCTACGGTACAGGCACGGTTTGCCTTTTTTCAGGCTCCTTCTTGTAAAAAAAAAAAAAAAATCTCAGTCTAGCCTACAGCCCTGGACTTTTCTGGTAGTCTCCCATCCAAGTACTGATCAGGTCCAACAATACTTAGCTCTTTTTGAGATCAGCCAATTGGGCAGATGTATATTTAGAAATAGTTGCTACTGTCTTAATAATAAAACAAGTGCCAACTTCTGAAGGACAACTTCAAGGCCCTGCTTTCCCTCTATCAGTCTTCATCTAGAACTTGAATTAGGCAGCCTTTCAAATAGGAGCCTGTAGAGGAGGAATATTCAGGTACAAGTTTCCTGATTTACTACCTAAGTTTTTCCAGGGTTTGACTTTCTTGAAAGGACTGAGCAAAAATGATTTAATTTGAGGGTGTGGAGGTAGGTGGTAGATCTGTTATCCTGCAGCATCTGATCTCCTGTACCAATCTGTACTCACAAGGCAACTTTGGCTCAGATCAACCTTTCAACCCCATCTACTGTGTTGCATCAGTCTCTCTCTAAAATGGGCTTCTTTTGCATTTCATATTCATCTCTTTGCCAACATAGTTATCCAGCATCTTTTCTTAAAAAAACAATCCCTTTGACAAGATGGGCACAGCTTCATCGCAAGAGTCAGCCAAAAAGCTTTTTCTCTGACATGTTCTCCTGAAAACAGGAAAAAGTGCTTGTTCTAAGTTTAATTTCATCAACAAGTATTCACGTTGCACCTTACATCAATAAATGTGCTTTCTCGGTTGGCTCACAGTTCAGGTTGTATATTGGTCCTCAGTCCTTGTGGGTCCATAACTGAAGTATGATCTAAACAGATGACTGAAAGTCCTAGCTCAAAGTTCACAACTTTAGCCTGTTGTTCCAACTCCCAAGTTTTCATCTCTCAACAAGCCACTTAGGACTCTTTTTTCCATCATAGATACTTGAGGGTTTAGCCAAAGTTCCTAGATCATAAGTTGATGTTTGATGATAGTGATGATAGACTTAAAGCCGTCACAACCATATACACATGAGCACCCCCACCCACCAGTCCTCCTACTTCAAATCAGCTGACTGCGCTGCCATCTATCCATGGCAACACAATGCCTCCTCTCTGTCCTCATATACTTCTCACCTGCTTATTTCTTTATGCTGGGCTGATGACACCTGTTAGGTGACAGTGATGTGCAACGCATCCAAGACCTTGGCAGTGAGGTATGGAAAAGTTGGCTCATCTCCTCTCTTGGCACCACAAACCTGGTGCTGCATTTCCATAGCCTCATCTACATTGGGTTCTTTGCACTAATGTCTTCTCCTTCCCAGCCCTTCTTTGCTATGCCACATCCTGTAGTAGAGGTTAAAAGTAAAAACACTCTAGACATCTGCTGAAATCCAGCTCCAAGACCAGCCATAATACTGGGCAAAAGGAGGCAATGGCCCTGGTTGGGAGATCTGGGGGGCAGCAGTTAGAGCTTTGTGCCACATGTTGGTTCCTAACCTCCCTAAGTTGGCCTGATGCCCAGTGGAGCTGCTTATGATCAGGTTGGAAATACTTAATGGTCAGTCCATTTGACTTCTTTCTCACAAGGAATGTAACAAAGCACCATTTTGTACTTGGTCTCAGGGAACATATTGTCTTTGGATAAGTCCTGCTAAGCCTCAGTTCCTGTAAGAAAAGGAACATAGGCTGCATTCTGTGATGGGCTGTTGTGGCCCAGGTCTGGAGGCCACAGCAAAATCAATTCCCACTTCTTGCTTCAGTGATCATTGCCAAGAGTAACGGTACACTCCTTGGGTCTGCAGAACAGAGAATTCAAGCAAGCAAACCAAGTCAATGTTCAAATGCCTGCTTGGAGTGGAATCAAGCCATTGCATTGCTTCAGACAATTGAGAGGGCACATTTCTGGATCCCATACAGGATTAGGAACATGTGTGATCTATTTTTTTTAATTAATCTCCAAAGCCATCATTCAAAATTATAATGCAAAGCAAATACACAGGTTTAACTCCTGTTAGATCAATCTGAGCCTGGAATTTTGTTCTGTATTAGGATGAAGGTTAGGGGTCTCGCTTTGCTGTTTCTACACAAAAACCCATAGCTAGGTATCCCAATCTTTCCTGATTTCAGCAGAATAATTTGGAAGAGAGGCAGTGGAGGAAGGAGAGACCTTTCCTGCTGGCCTTGCTAGAATCCTGCTGGCTGAGGGGCAGGTACTTACCATCCTAACTGGAGGGTTCCAGTTTGAAGAAAGCTGTCCTTAAGGAAAGAGAAGATTCCTGTGACAGAGGTACCAGATCCCATCCTGGTGCAATTTGTAACGTCAAGGCAATTTCTGCTGGGTGGGAGGATGGGATAAATATTGCTGCATTAAGGGCAAGGGAATCCTTGCTGCAAAGTTTGCCCTTAAGATGTTGCAAGGGTGAAACATAAGTGATGTCACAACATACATTTCATCAATTTGCCATCACGATGTTAGGAACAGATACTTATGTTCTACAACTGAACTAGCAAGTCAGGTGTGTAAGTGGCAGGGGTGAAGGTAGCATAGGTTGGAGCCTGGTCCTAATCCCCTTTACTCACTTGCTGCATGAAGTAGTCATTTGGCTTTCCATAAAGGGGGAAGCTGAATAATATGTAAAGTAAAGTGTTGAACTATACATATGGCAGTGGTAGGCAATCCAATTTATTCCTGTCTCCATGGTAAATGTTTTCCCTAATCTGAGAATAGTTAAAAGGCACGAAGAAAAGATTCCAATATGCTGGATTGCAGATGCTCCACTTTCGGTCAACAGAAGTACTAGGTTTCTTCTACCTTCTATCTTATCTCAACAGAGTGACATTTGGTTCACTTGGGCAGCACACAGTGCAATCCCTGTCCTTTTATACTGCATTTTCTTTTCTTTTTTCTATAAATGTTATTAAATTTCCAAAAGATTAAAATACAAAGTCAAAAAGAAAAGAAACCTCAGAAAAGAAGAAGCATAGAAAAAGAAAAATAATACTGCACTTTCTTCCAATTCAGGTTTTATTAATTTTTTTCTGGGACTATGATTGCACTATCATAGTTAGCATAACCACTCTAGAGGGGGTGGTTTTCATACATTTTGGCTCCATATTCCCTTGATCTAAGCATGATTTTGATTGTTTATCTGCAATGAGAATGAGGAGGGATTTTTAAATAGGATATCTATGTATGATCTGTGTTTTTTAAGAATGTCTTTTTATTATATAAGTGCTTAGTTACTGTCACTCGATCTTTTTTTTTTTTAAGCATTTAAAAAAAGCTTTGCATGTGTACAATATATGCAGTTACCAGATTTAGAAACAAGCCAACCTAAACCAGCAGCAGTAGTTCCCCCTTCCACTGTCCCAGTGCTAGATACCAGTTTGCGGCATGAGTTTATGCTATAAACACCAAGTGACCAAGTGATCTTTCAAATTCTGGTCTATTTCTGCCACCACTGCAGAAATAGTGCATTATGCATTGGGTTTTTGGCACGGGACTGTGTTATAAACACAGCAGACCTTAGACTGCTTTTATTAACACGTGTTCACAAAGCCACAGTTCTGTTTGGAGAAATATATTAGCAAATATACTGCTGTCTCCAGAAGCTGGAGGGTCTCCACTGTAAATTCTGCTCAGATTGTTTTATGAGAAGTGACTTTGCTTTGCATATTTAAAACCTGAAATTAAAAACTTCCTGCAGTTAGACTTTTATAGTAAGCATGATGTCAGCCAATAAATGACACCTAAGCAACTGTGGTTCTTCATTCATAACCAATAAATCATCTCTGATGTCTATATGCAGCTATTAGAAAGGATTAATTAGCTGTGAAAGAAGGGATAAGATCCAGGCAAACAAGTTATCATAAATGATGTAGCCATCTGGTGAGAGGGTGAGAGGGCAGAGTGTAAGCAAGCCCCTAGTCTTATTAGCTTTGCACACGATTCAAGGTGTAGCTGTAGAAAATATTAAAGTCTGACTATTTATCTATTATTCAGCGTTATCACATTGCCATCAATATTTATGCTTTCCAAAAAAGCATAGGAGAACAGGAAGAAGGAAATCAAGAAAACAAAGAACTTTTCAGGTAGGGTGGGAGGGAGAAACAGTGGTTCTTCAGATATTTTTGATCTCCAGCTCCTCTCAGTCCCAGCAAGTGGTCAGTGTTGGTGATGGGAATTGGAATCCTACAACATCTGGAACATCATAGGTTCTCTACACCCTACCCTAAATTGCACTAAATTCTAATTCAGCTTTCACCAACCAGCTGCCCTCCAAAGTGGCTGAAAATGTTGGGAACTGTATTCAACTAAAGTTCTGAAGATCAGCCAGTCACGGGAAGCAATTACCGTACAACTACATTTGGCCTGAAAAGGTTTGATTAAAATCTGCATCAACAAATATCCCTTGTTCTTGGGAGTTTTCATAAACAAATGGTTCTGAATGCTTGGTGGGCTCAATAAATCATGATGTAGTGCACAAAAAAACCAAACCAAACCAAACCATACATATAAATGAAAAAGGATAATCTTTGGACCCCAGGGACATATAGTTTAAGCTAAGTTCCCACATTGCGCTGTTTGTTTTTGAGTATCTTGTGTAAAACCAGCCATTGTGGTCTATGGCTTATTGTGTTATGTATGAACCCAATAAAGGATGCCTTTGTGCAATGTGTTAATCCAGTCCAAATGTAAGAGAAACAAGAGAAAGAGAGGAGGGTAACAAATGATGAATGCAACTGCATATACGTAGTAACATTTCATAGAAAATATTAATTTTGAGAATGAGTGTTCACAGTTGACTAGTAATTAGAGGTGGGAGTTCTCCCTGATCCCTGAAGCAAGAACAAAGGCTACTGAACGGAGAGGAGCACTGCAGAAATTATGACATATATACTTCGTTAGTTTATTTATATTCCACTGTTCCGCTAAGAAAGCCCAATTGGCATAAACGTCTCAATATGCCGTTTTATTCCCATAATAAACCTATGAGGTAGGTTAGACTGAGAGAAAGTGAATCAGTTTAACCCCTAAATCAGCTTAATTTCCATAGTTGGGCCCATGATCTCTCTTTACAAGTCTTTTAGTGGGCCAGGTAGAGCTCCTGCCTGAAATAATTGATCCATTAATTTTATTTTCTCCTTGTTCTCTCTTATTTTAAAACATACAGGAAACAACTAATTCCTGCTAACCTGAGAAGATCACAGAATCACCTAATATAATGGAATCTAATATATCATAGAATATAATGGAATCCTAGAATATAATATCCATACATTGGAAAGTTTTAAGCCTACAGTTTCACCCTCGTGGTCAGCACTCTATCACACACTCTCAGCCCATCACCATTTTTATAGCCCCCCTTTCCACCACTTCTTGTAATAAATTCACTTAGGTGATGGGCCTGAACTATTATCTCCAACCATTTCCTGTGGCAGATTGAAGCAAAGTTGCTACTGCCTGAATGTCCTTGTCAGGTCTCAGTCCTCTCTCAGTTTCACCTTAGCAACCATCACAACACAATCAAAACACCAATAAATGGCACATTCCTATCCATCCATTAGCAAAATTCAAGGACAGAGTGGTGGGGAGATCAGGGGCCAAACGCACCCATTGCAATCCAGAAAAAGAGCAAACTGGAGCGGGTACAAGCCCAAATCAGTTAGTATTAACCCTCCCTAGTTTAATATCCCATTTCATCTGTAAAGAAAGAAAAGGGGAGGGGTTGTTATCTTCTCTGCCCAGATGGGTTTGATGACAATTAGCTCCCTTACCAGGTTTTGCAGGCTCAGGCATGGTGAAAACCACAGGAGAGATAAATGCTGGGTCTGCTCGAGGTTAGGTTCTCCCTGGAGAATGCACTCGAGCTAGTCGCTTTAAAGACCCAGCAAAGGGGACACAGAAGGTGTCACCTGACCCCCCAGGGCCTGGTGCCAAATTCCAGAGCTGTGGCATAAACATCTTCAAATCCCCAGCTTGGCCTTACCAAAAAAGAGAGAGAAGAGAGAAGAGAGAAGAGAGAAGAGAGAAGAGAGAAGAGAGAAGAGAGAAGAGAGAAGAGAGAAGAGAGAAGAGAGAGTGTCCATATGTGGGAGACAGGGGAAAGAGGGATGTACAATCAAGAATGGGTTCATACTTGAGAAAAAAGGGATCCTTAAATATAGCAGCATCTCCATTAAAGTACACATTATGAAAGTTTTTGGAATCATGATCCCATAAAGACCATAATTCTTGGACCAAAATCATGCATTTGATTGATTGGTTTCAAAAATGGATAGCCTGCCTTTATACGAGCTAGAGGACAAAGAGGGGGCTAGGAAGCACACTTTGAAGTCAGTGGACCGTACCATTCATTAAAAAGGAAGATGCTCTACACCCTAAAATAAATAAGCAGACAAGGAGACTCTATTATTGATAGAGGTTGTAAAGGGGCTTTAGGCTTACCAAGGCAAAGAAGATCTGCCTTTCCTAAGCTGGATCATATTCCTGGGTCATATTAGCTAGGAATCAGGAGCATGTGGAATAAGGTTCAAAAAAGTCAAGATGGCAGCTGCAACCACACAATTGAAGCCAGGTCCCCTTTTTATGTACATTGCCCATAAATGGATTGAGCAATTTTCATGCCATGCACATAATTGCCCCCCCACCCCCCTGGCTAACCACTTCATGGTCGGTATAGCTAAGGTTTCATACATGCAAAATCTGAAGAGGATGATCTCTTAAAACGGGGACGTATTTCTGTTTCTTACCACCTGAAAATCTGTGTGTGTGTGTGTGTGTGTGTGCACGTGCGCATGTGAATTTATCTAGCTAAAGATTCCTTTTATACCTGAGTGAAAGTACAGGCAGATAGTTTATCATGACTTGATTAAAAATTTGATAACCCTGTCAAAGAACTGGTAAAATTGCTTCAGGAACTGGAACTGATCTATGAGCCACATGTTAGATGGCTGTACTTAAAGGTTATAGTAAAAAAAGCCCTGATGTGGTCTTATATCATCCTCTTTTTCAATTTAGTGATTCTTGGATTCCTATTAACCTGTTCAAGCTAGGAAGGGAAGGAATCTGTCACCATAAATCAATATAAATTATCGTTTCACCTTGCCTAATATTTTCCAGTCCAGTCTACCATTCCCAACATGCTACTTTCCAAATGTGTTGACATTATAACTTCTAGGTTTCCTAGTTAATGGGTCAACTGTGACATTATTTAGGTTGGATTTGAAGGACTGAAACCAAGGTCTCGAATCAGCAGAATGAACAAGACGATACCCAACATAGGAGGGTGCTAGTGAATGATGGAATACATATTACCATCAGGTGTGGGAAATTTAAAATAGTTATGCAGCTGCCATGTCTAGCCCCCAGATCCCTGGAAGATTTAGACTGTAGTGGGATTCCAAAGAACACTGAAGAGCATTTCTGATTGCCCAAAGTTCCATCTCTGATGTTGTCAGTTATAAGAACAAGTCCAGGTAGCTGGTGCCTCCCTTTTTCCAAAGACTCTGAAGGGTTGCTGCCAATCCCAGCATACAGCAGCACCATGATGTTGATGTTGTTGTTTTTTAACAAGCCATAATGCTAAACCAGTTCATTTACAAATTGCAATGACGGGGTTAATTTATGGTTCAGGGCATTGTATCAACCAACCCAGAAAATTAGGGTAGTATCAGCCAACCCAGAAAATTAGGGTAGGTAAACCATATTTAAGTTAACCATATGGAAATGTATCATATAAATATCACTTATACTCACCAGAGCAGACATGCTAAAAAAACCCAAAAACTACAGTCAAGGCAAGAATCTCACACTGTTTTGGATCAGGTAGTTTAAAAATGTAAAACTTAAATAAAATAAATGGAGGTTGTGTTTGGATTCGAAACTTCCTGCGGGAGGGAGGCAAATACCCCTCCGGTTTACTGGTCAAGGCAAGGCAGCAAAGGTAGAGGACAGATCTGTCAGTATTCGCACCCTGCCAGGATCTAGCAATGAAAGAAGGAATCCTGACTGTGAAATGCTCAGAAAATTGGGGGCCTCTTTCCAGCCTTCCTGGAAGATATGGTGGATTCTAGACTTCTCAAAGAGATTCTGTCTACTTAGGCATTAGTGCCCCTATGTGGCCATAGGAGGTAAACATCCCTTTGGGAAGCCATCAATGAGTAGAACTCACCGGACTTATGTGCCAAGCAAGCTATAAAGCTCCTTTAATAACTGTTTATTTATTTCATTTCTATTTCCCTTTCATGTAGGAGCTCAAGGGGGCATGCACGGTGTTCCGTTACCCTATTTTTCTCCCAACAAAAACCCTGTAAGGTAGGTTGCCCTGTGAGAAAGTGACTGGAAATGACCAAAAGTCATCCAGGAAGCCTTCATGGCTGAGGGTGAGTAGAACTTGGTGTCCCTGTTCCAAGTCCAGGAACTTACCCACTACACCCTAGAACAGTGTTTCTCAACCTTGGCAACTTGAAGATGTGTGGACTTCAACTCCCAGAATTGAAGGCTGGCTGGGGAATTCTGGGAGTTGAAGTCCACACATCTTCAAGCTGCCAAGGTTGAGAAACACTGCCCTAGAAGCTCTCAATATGTTAATCCAAGTGAATATGCTTCAACCAACCCTATTTATCAGAGACAATGCATAGCTGCTTCAATTTTGCATTTTGGGGAAAAAAGGAAAAACAAAACAATGATAAACTATTGCTGTTATATCCAGATAAAGACCAGAGGTCAGCAGAGTGATACAAGAAATCCAAACTTTGCTGCCATCTAATGATTGCCCATTTTTTTTTCCAACCTGAATATTAAGCTTCCTTTCCCACCCAAACTGATCATAAGTTTAGCGTTTGGGAAATGTTGCTGATTAAATTTAAGAGCAGTGGAGTTGGTTCAGTTCATATATCACACTAAGCCAGAATTTATTTTAACTGAGGAATGACTCACAGTTGCCTGAATCACACAATACAGTAAACCATAAAGCATGGTTTATCAACCCTAGTGGCTGGGTATGTTCTTTCTGAGTTAAACCAAAAAGTCATGGTAGGAGTTAGTGTGATGAGTAAACCCAGCAGAACCATTGTAATGTTCAGCTTTCCACTGATTTTTCTTAAATTTAACAGAAACCTAGTCTTACAGGGAGACCCAGTTTGGTGTAGTGGTCAAGGCACCAGACTACAAACCAGGAGACCGTGAGTTCTAGTCCCATCTTAGGCACGAAGCCGGCTGGGTGACCTTGGGCCAGTCACTCTCTCTCAGCCCTGGGAAGGAGGCAATGGCAAACCACTTCCGAAATCTTGCCAGGAAAACTTCAGGGATTTGTCCAGGCAGTCTGACTCAAAGGCACAAAATAAAAGTCTCATTGGGTGCCCAAATAGGAGTAATTGTAGACCTGACTTACTACATAGCAAGGTAACACCCAGTTTGCCCCACCCTCACAGGTCTGGGCTTATGTGTTCAGTGAAACAGAAGAAATGCATCACATCCCCCTGTGCCAAAAGAGGACCCCCGAGTTTTGTTTTCTGCATGAAATGTGCATATGCAAATCCATAAGCGTACACATGCCAGTTTCAGTGTGTATGTGTATAGGGTTATACATGGCATAGGGCCTGGTTACTTGAGGGAACTCCTGTTTCTTGTAGTATCTGCTTGGCTGATCTGATCTGGCCAGAAGGGTTCCCTCAAGCAAACAATGCCCTGTATCGGGGGCCCGGAAGCATGCCTTCTCTGAAGCAGGGTCAGCCCTTTGAGGTAGTCCAGACAGGAAACCAAAACCATGAGCACTAACACAACCTTTCTTGTGGAGTTACAGTAACAGAATTTTGCAAGTCTGAAAGCACTTCCCCATTCCCCTACCTTTATTTTCCAGAGAACTAGGGAGGGTCCCTTCTGAGACACTTTCTCCACCTCCATCAGGACTCAGATTTCTCTTATCAGACGTTGTCTACACTGTGGCTCTTCCTTCTGCCTCCCATGGTTATTCTCACATCCCATTACAAGCAGTGCCTGCCTTCTGGAATGAGGCTCCCCCTGAGATTCAAACAGTCCAAATGCTATTGGTGCTCTGAACGGCCCTGAAGACCTGACTTTTCATCCAGGTCTTTGGTGGGCACGACTGAAGCCCGCTTTTCTTCTTTTTCTTTGTTCCCATCTGGGTTTTTTTCTCTGCCATCTTTGCTCTTTTTTGTTTGGTGTTTTGTTTTAATGCTTTTTAACAATTTGTAAACCACCCAGAGTCCCAGGAGTCAGGTGGCATATACATTTAATAAATTATTATGATCATGTGCAAATTGGTATAGAAATACATCCCTATCAAGGATTGTAACTGAGTGTCCTAGTTACATGGTCACTTAATTTCAAGTGCTCAATGTTGATGATCAACTTCAAGTTTCAGACTCCTCTCTCTTATGATGATGGCTTTATCTTGATACCAGCTTTTGTCCTTGGTCCTGAGTGACATGGGGTCAAAAATATCAAGTTGGCAGCTACAACACTGTGAACAAAGCTCTCTCCCTTTTTTTATATGTGTCACACTAGGAAGGATACGGTGGAGTTCTGAGAAACCATGTAAAGAAATAAGCAGAGATTGGGGGGGGGGAATCTAAATGAAAAAGAAATGCAGTACACCAGCCTTTCCCAAGATGCTGCTTTCCTGATGAGTTGGGACTGCAGGTTCCAGAATTCTCAGCCAGCATGGGACTTGTAGTCTAAATTCATTCGGTTTGCGAAGGATGCTATATATTAAAACCAAAATTATTTTCCCTAGTTTACCAAAAAGACAGAGGGAGCAGGTTCAGGAAAATTTTGGGATTTGTAGAGGTAGATTAAATAGAACAGGGGCAAGGTAAAATGAATGAGCCCAATGTTCCTTTGCAGGGAGGGATCAAGAAAGGCAAGATGGTAGCCAAGACCACATGACCAAAATCCTGCCCCTTTTTAATGCACTGCGATGTGCATAAACAAGAGGTGGGTTTTTGATCACATGATTCCTGCCTCCACCTTGATTTTTTTTTTTATCCCTCCCCACACACATGGATGCCCCTGGTCTGACTCTTCTTTCATGTCGTCCCTTCCATCTGGCTGAGAGAGGCTGCTTCAAAGTGCAGAGAGCTTCACCCACCAGCACCCTTTCTCCCAGTGTTAGAATAACTACAAAACAATTCAATTATAATTAAATTCTCTGTTGTTGTAAACATTTATTAGCAATTTCTAAAATATTTACAAAAGATATCCATTTAAAAATAATCAGATTTTAACCAAAAAAAACACTCTGTAGTATTAAATAAACATTTCAACTCTATATGTACACACTCAAGTCTTGGGCCAGAGATTTGGGTCCCCCCTCTGCTGCCACCCAACCCCCAATCAACACTGTCTTTTTCCACTACTTGAAGATCTGTTATGCCTCCTCCCTCTTGTTTAAGCTGCCTGTTCTTAGACCCAAGCCCTATGAGTCTCGTCTTGTTGTGTCTCCGCCAGTTACAAAAGGCCAGCCCACACAACTGGGGTTGCACACCGCAAACAGCTGTAACTCAACAAACCACAGTGATTTGGTTACACAACCAGTTGTGGCTAAGCCAGAAAACGGTAGCTAAAGAAAACATGGCTTATCAAAACTGGTGAATCTGTCTTGGCTCCCGTTATCTCACAGAGCAAAAGGCAGCTGCCTGGAAATTCTCATCCATATAAATAATCTACCCCCTTCCCATCAGGATGCTCAAGTGGTGCTAAATCAGGCCATTTCCACACCCCCGTTGCTTTCACTTCCCAGTCCTCAGAAGCAATTTGTCGGTGATTGCTTCCACCAACACAAGAACAAGAAGTAAAAGTCACTGCCCTGATCCAAACTCTGCTGATCCTAGAGCAGTAATTTTCAATCTCGGCAACTTTAAGGTGTGTGGACTTCAGCTCCCAGAGAGGACCTTCTGGGAATTGGAATCCACACATCTTAAAGTTACCAAACACTGTCCTAGAGCAACAAATATCCCCTTACTGAACTTCCATTCCATGCAAAAAGGGGAAAAAGTACAGAGGGGAAAACTGGCAAGCCACAAGTTGTAGTTTCTTGTCGAAGGGAGAAAATGAAAAAACTGAGAGGGAGCTACAAAGTTATCAAAGTCAACATTCCCTTTGATGGACCTGGAACTCAGGGACTGGGAGGAAGAGGGTAGTAAGAATTCCTTCCAGTGGGAAAAAAGAGTGACAGCTTCTCAATAACAAACAAACAAAGAACCCAACAGTGATTTCAGCTACAGGTGGTCCTCAGGTTATGACCACTCATTCAGTGACCTTTCAAATTTGTGATGCTGCTGAATGAGGGAGACGTGTCCTCGGAGTTCTGGCCATGGCAGCATCCTGTAGTCATGTGATTGCAATTTCCGACATTCCCTGCTGGCTTCCCACAAGCAAAGTCAATGAGGAAACCGGCAGGAAGTCAGAAGTTGCAATCTCACGAGGCTCTTGCTTAACAACCTGCCTGGTCCTCACTTAACAATGGGACTGCCAGGACTGCTGTCGCTAAGCTCTGCAGTCACATGATGTTGCACTTTACAACAGCGTTGCTTAGCGATGGCAGTTCAGGTCCCAATTGCTGTCATAACCCAAGGAATACCTGTACACCAGGGATGAAATGGAAATAAATTAGCTCAGCCCTCCAACACCGTCAACACTACAAAAATGTGAAGGACTGGAGCTGCTTTCAAACTGCTACAGAATCCTTGTGTGGAAGTGCCCTAGAGAGTCACACCAACCCAGAGAGTTCATATAAATGCCAAGGTGCATATCTGCCTCTGGTTTTCTTCCAGAGTGTTTGCTGGATCTAAGGAAAAGAGGTGAGTATTTTCTCCCTGAGGGGCTGATGCTTCTTCTTACCAACTTTCTTTTATATTCTTTCCAACCTAAGAGAATGTTGGAAACAAATTACTTAAAGAAGCTCAGGACTCTGTCCAGATTATTTTCTGAAAACTGAACAGAACAGGACCAAATTTGGTGTGAGGGAAGAAGCTGGCAAAAGAAAGACCAAGTTCAAAAATGGGTTGGATCTGGGCAGTGGCTCAGACTGTGGCTGGCTCTTCCATTCTACGCCCCCACTCCCTCTTCCTTCCTGGTCATATGAGTGGAACTGCGATTAAGAGGTTGGAAAGAATTCCAGAACCTATGCTCTGCCCAATTTCCCTACCTTGTTTATTCCTAAAACCATTTTATAGCTGAAGGCAGCTGGCCAGGAACATATAAAGTTTTACATGGGAAATTTTTATTTTTATTTTTATATATATATATATATATATGTAATCATTCTCTCCAACAAAGCAATACACATTTCCAAGTCAATTGGCTTCAGAAGATGGTTTTAGGATTTAAGTGGTTTTTAAGTATACCACTGTACATACTTGGGGAATTTCTTCGTTTTTAATCAAGATTGGCCATCAGTTTTGGTTTTGGCTTGTTTGATTTGGTCTGCTCCAAAGATCATTCATGTTGATGAAATGGTAAGGCATGGAATGGTGAGAGAGTAAGAGAAACATTGGATCGACTCCTGTACAATTGTAGGGATACACCACGAATATTTTAAGGAGGGGTCATTACGCCATCAAGGCCAGGGTCAAAAATAACCTAGCAGCACTGCTGCTGTCTCACCCCTTTTTCATTCCCACCAAGGATCCCTGAAAGAGTTGACGAGAGCACTGGTTCCCAAACCATCCAGGAAAGATCAATCCAGGAACCCCAGCCTGATCCATCTCTGTTGGACCCCATTTCCCCACCCCACCAAGGAAAACCCACTAGTCCTGGTCCACAAACCTAAAGTGCAGATCCCCCCACCCAAGAGAGGACCTCATTGCCTTCAGACCCACCCTCCTTGCTTAGTGCAAAGCAACTGGCAGGTTCTCTCATACAGCTAAGCTGCCAAATGCCCAAAAAGGTTTCAGGAAAGCCAAGAATGGAAGCATGTCATTGGAGGCTATCCTGGCCAGGGAGTCCTGGGGAGGGCTCTAGGAAGAAGGCGACGGGCCCAGCAGTGAGGTCCCAAACTGGTACGTGAGCTTCTTCTTCACCTTACGGATCTCGCCTGTTTTGCCATAGTTGCGCAGAGCTCGGGCCATTTTTTGATAGGTCATTTTCTTGCGGTTGCCCTTCTGCTGGCCCCAGCGGTGTGCCAGGAGCTCCTTGTGCTTTGAAGAGAACTGGAAGATGCCTGCATCACGCTGCACCCACCACACACATTCCTTCATGTCACCACCTTCCAGGAGCTCTAGCAAGAACTGGTAGAGGCGGAGTTTCCGGCGAGAGCCTGCAGAGGAGACCAAACACCTGGATGATTGGACATGTCAGATGCCCCCCACCAGCTGCTGCTTGGAGGAAAGTGCCCCCAGGAGGGAACTAAATTGCCATGGCTGCAGCATCTCTTGTTCTCAAGGTCTAAAAGGCCTAAAAGAGAGGACTTTTCAGCATGTCATGAGGATTAAAAATCTCTGAAACAAATGTAACATTTATCTACATGAATCCGTGATGGTGAATTAAACTAAGAACTAAAATCTCTTCCTGGATTTCCCCCAAGAGCTAGGATATCACAGGGAAGAAGTAACACTTTTTCTTGTGGGGGTGATGATCAGAATCCTGACATTTTGTCATTCGGCTCTAAGAGACTTCTCACAAGCAATGGAGATTCACACTGATGCTGACTTTGTTATCCAGGTGCACACCTGCCCTTAGCCTCCCTCCAGTTGTTCAAAAGGTAGCAACAGCCACTCGGGGCTTGGAATAGACAGGGTTCTAGCATTGTATCACAGGGCTTCTGCCACCCAACTAGTCATGCAAAGCAGCTATTGCTTCTTTTATATACAGTGATACCTCGGGATACGAACGCCTCTGCTTGCGAATTTTTCGGGTTACGACCAGCTCTGGCCCCAAAATTTTACCTCGGTTTGCGAACTCCGCCTCGGGGTACGAGCCATTTTCCGCCCGTGCCACGTGGTCCGCGGCCATTTTCTGCCCGTGCCACGTGGTCCGCGGCCATTTTTCCGCCTGTGCCACGTGGTCCGCGGCTGTTTTTCCGGCCCTGCCGCGTGGTCCGCGGCCGTTTTCGCGCCGCGCCGGGCTGTTTTCGCGCCGCGCCGCGCTGCGCCGGGCCATTTTCGCGCCGCGCCGGGCCGTTTTCACGCCGTGCCGCACCCGGCCATTTTCGCGCCGCACCACGCCGCGCCCGGCCGCTTTCCGTGTGGTCCGTGGACGCCAGAACGGATTAACGGTAATTACATTGAACCTTATGGGAAATTGCCTCGGGTTGCGACCAAATTCGGGCGGAGGGCGGAACGGATTAACCGGATTTACATTGAACCCTATGGGGAAATTTGCCTCGGGGTGCGACCAAATTCAGAGGGCAGAACGGATTAACCGGATTTACATTGAACCCTATGGGGAAATTTCCTTCGGGTTACGACCAACTCGGGATACGCCCAGAGTCACGGAACGGATTAAGTTCGTATCCCGAGGTACCACTGTACTATGCTGGAGAAGTCAAATAAGAGACTACTGCACTGTTTCCTGCCTGTGACTACAGTGACTTTCCGCATAATATCACTACAGTATAGACCTAATTTCATTAAAGAGCACCCATGAACATTGCATCAGGCTAATGCCATGGCATAATAGTATTAATAACAGTGCTGGTAGAAGAATCGTTACTATTAATTGTATCCTGAAGACCAATAGTTTACCATGACAAAAAGTAGGGCCACCAGCTTCAGAATGAACATAGAGCTGATTCCAAGATTGGGGAGCAAGGAGGTTAAGAAAGGAATCCCTACACATACATTTAAAACATGAGCAGGCAAAACAAGAATATCCAGCTACCTTGAGATGGCAGAAAACTATACCAGCCCAAAATTTATTGTTCCCATTGCTGATCCCCGTCCTGCCTCCACTGTATTTCTGGTCCCTGTAGGCACCTCATTTTCCTCCAAGGTGATGAGTGACAAAGCCTCACAGAGGCAGTTCTTGGATAATTTCAGAATAAGAGGGAAAACACCATTTAACCAGGACAGCTAGTGACAGTTTAAACCTGCCTCACGCATGGACTGGGAACAAGATGAAGGCAATCTCATGGAGGGTGACAACACGACCCAGGTGTAAAATGTTGTGTATGGGACTGGTTCACTTCAGCTATCTAGTTATTATCTTGAGTTGCAATATATCTTTGAGTTGAAAACAGTAGAGATGCCTAGACAATTCATTTCAAAACTGCACTCCATCTGTAAAATAGAAAATCTGGCCTGTCTTCCAAGGAGGACTGAAAAAAATATACAAGTCTACAAATGCTTAATTCCTTGATAAAGGACTTACAGGAAGTCCTTATTTAGCAACCGCAATTGGGACTGGCAACTCAGTTGTTAAGTGAAGCGGCCACTAAGTGAAACTGCAACTATGCTTACTTCAGTTTTCCTTTGCTTTACAGACCTGCAAAGGCCATAAATGCGAAGATTGGTCGTAAAGTTACTTCTTCATCACTGTCGTAACTGCGGTTGCTAAAAAAGGCAGTTGCTAAACGAGGACTACTTGTACATTTAAAAGATATATCAAGCTCAACTTCTCTTAACTGTAGCCATGCAGTTTTCTTGGCAGTGCTATGGCATGCTCCTACTTGCTTCTGGAATGCTTTTCAATCTCTCAATCTAGCCCTCATATTATGCCTTCTAGGGTTTAGTGAGCAAGCCACATTCCCTCAACCTGATGCCCTTTGGATGTGCTGGGCTTTATCTGCTTTCTGAGTTAGGATTCTTACCCTCCACTCACCAGAATCAAACCTAGATAAGAGATTCTCATCCAAATCACTGTCAGAAGATACTTCCAGATTCCGGCCATCCTTGTGAAATTCCTCCTCTTCAGACAATGGGCTACAGATTTCCCTTGGAGCAGAATATTGTTCATATGGGAGGTAGATCTGTGGAGATCAAACCAGAAAGGGCAACTGAATGAAATGAAACATTTAAATAGCAGTTCACAGCATTAAGTTAGGACCAAATTACAATTACATAGATTAAATGGCTCTCCAACTTTTCTGTCTCTTTTCTTTAAATGAAAGGCAGCCTTCTAACCTGAGCCTTTTAATGTTCCAAAACAGTCCAGAGAAATATTTTTGGAGGACAGGAAAGAGGATATTTTTCTCACACTTCCTGCCCAAATGATAACCTCTAAAAACCATGTGTAGTGCCAGAAGGCCTCCATTTTAGGCTGGTTCGATCTTAAATAAGAATATACTGCCATATTTTGTTGATAGCTTTTCCTTATAGTTTTCTAAGGTCCAAAGATCACACCATGCAGGAAACTCAAAACTCTATCTCCTGTCATTTTATTTATGTATTTATCTTCCATCATTTATATCCCACCCCAAATATGAATGATATAAAATCAATCCATCACTGAAATGAAATGAGATGGAGTGAGGTGAAGTGAAGTGAAATGAAATGAAATGAAACGTCAGGAGAGAAAGGTGGGAAAGTCTACCAATTTGATCAGCGCAGTGGTGTTGGGGAGGAATATAATTTTCTGGATGCCATTGTGCTTTATAAAAAATGTGGGTCCCCCATAGCCTGTTTGACCAATGACTGACAATGGGAAAACTTCAAAATACAGATCACAAGGCAAATAATACTCCTACCTCATTCCCAGTCTAGAACATCAACACCAACAGTATTTTCTTTTATCAACTGACCCCATTCTCTTGTCTGAAAATTCAAGGGTTCAGCCTTTCATCTCCCTGTCTCAAGCAGCCTTCCCAAATATGATGCGTAGACTTCAACTACCCACAGTTACTAGCGATGACCATGCTGGCTGGGAAATTCTGGGTTGAAATCCATATGTCTGGAAATAACCCGCATAGGAGAAGGCTGATCTAGACCTCATAGTCTTTTCAAGGAGATCTAAGGGACCCAGGTTCTTTCCCCCTCCCCAGACACTAAGGTTTTGCCCTCACCTCAGTGTTGTACTCTTCCTTGGATCCCATAGTTGCATTCTGGGCAGGCATTATCCCCTCCTGGCCATAGAATGGTTCCAGAGAGAGCTGCGGCTGGGGGTAGGTGCCAGGGGGGTAGGAGACTTGGACATTCTGCAGCTGAGCCAGGTGGCCTACCTCGAAGGGTTCATATCCAGGTTCCTGCATTTCTAGCCAGTTCATACAGGACTCTGAAAGGCAAGCTACTAAGTCAAAAAGAAGGATCCAAGAGACCTGGTTCTCAAATGAAAAGCTCGCAGTTAAACAGCATCCTATTAAAAACTCATCATCATCAGTCATTAGTCATCATCAGGTGTGGGCAAACTTCAGGCTGGCAGGTGTTTTCTTTGACCTTGCATGGCAACCAAGGTCCACCAACCAGAAGGGATGATGAAGTAGAATGGAAAGGAATAGCTATTACCATTTTTATTCCCACTAGCCACACACTAGAACAACCACGGGCCCCAACCTTGTAGGCCTTTAGAAGGCAGTTGAGATGTGGTTCTTTCCATGGACATTTGGGTCAGGATGAGCAGAGTTCCCATTGGGTGGGATATGACACATTTTAGCTTCTGATTGCCATTTAATTGTTTATTTGTTTTGGTTAGATGCACTTGTTTTTCTCTTGTATTTTTGTCCACTGGTTTTTGCATGCTGCCCAGAGTCACTTGGTTTGAATTGGGCAGCCACAAAAATGCTTTAAATAAATCAATAAGCAAATAAACAAACCTGCACATCTATTAGAAATCAGTGGAGCCCCATCTAGTTTTTCACCTGCTCATGTTCTTCAGATGCAGAAGGTGTGCTTAACAAATATTTAATTTGATGTTTTTCAAAGAAAGCCTTAGATCAGTGTTTTTCAACCTTGACAACTTTAAGATGGGTGGATTTCAACTCCCAGAATTCCCCAGCCAGCATGGCTGGCTGGGGAATTCTGGGAGTTGAAGTCCACCCATCTTAAAGTTGTCAAGGTTGAGAAACACTGCCTTAGATCCTTATGACCTTTGTTGAAATTTTTTGCACACCAGCTTCATACCAGCCTTGTATGTAATAGCCAGTCTGGCCACATCAGCTACAAGAAATTCCATGCAAGTGATCTGAAGACAGGCAGAAGAGGAAAAGAAAGATGGCATGGTTCTAAGGGTTAGGTGATGGATTAGGATGGGGGACATCAAGTCTACCCTCCACATGGGAAAGCACTAGATGATTTGAAGCCAGTCATTGTCTCTCAGCACCCTCTACCAGCTTTAGGGAAGAAATGAAAAGCAGGAGTTCTATATACATTGTCCTGAACCCCAAAAGGGGGACAGACATTGAATTAATAAAGAAACATGACAGAATGTCACATCTCTGTCTTCAAGTCTACTTGCTTTCCATGCTGGACACAAAGAAGAGAAGGCCCTTCCCACACAATCAGCATGCAAAGAGCAGAGCAAAAAAATAGCAATTAAACTGCTGCATCCCTAGATGGACTGATCAAAACCAAATTCTTGATGGCATTTCTCTACTCCCCTTCACAGATATCATACAGTTGCAAGCTTCTAGCTTCTTAGCAGGCTCAGAAATCAAATAAATAAAATAGAATTGCAGGCCAGTTACTGTCTGTGGGCTTCCCTTCAAGGCTGTTTCAGATTCTGCCCTTTCTTTTGCTTATAAGGCTGGCGGGGATTCTTGTGGGGAGAGAGAAGGCAGTCCCTGTCCCTATCCATCATTTGCACTCATGTTCACTACTTGTTTAGAAATGTGATTCTGCCATTGACAGGCGAGGTTTACTATGGGAGAGGATGCCTGCAGAAGGCTGCCCTACCCAATGGCATGACTCCTGAAATCCTTGCTCCAGCATCTGCTCGGTTTGCTCAGGTGCAAGGGGTGGATGAGGCCCAGGGCTGACTACAAAGAGCTCTCTGTGTGCTGGGCAGCTGCAAAGTACGGTCTGTGCAAATATCTGACACCATGAATTTGCATAGGGATAGGAAGCCTAGCCCTAAGGCCCATTTGCAATCTTGCTTCTCCCCAGCAGGGAGCGAAATCTGATAAGTCAGTAAGGGGAAAGCTAGGGCTCAATGAATTGCACAGGAACGTGTTTTTTAATCTGTTTTCATACAGCAACATAAAGAACACGCTTGACTCCTATATCACAGCAAACTCAATTTTTGAAGCATGAATCTCTAACCAGACAAACTAGGGCCATCTATTCTCAATGAAATAAGGGTTATAATAGGGGGAAATGTGGGATGGAGCATTTTGAAAGAGGCAGGCTGGCTGGCTGGTTGGGTAGGACCCCAAACAAGAATATTCTTCACTATAATATTTTGTTGCCAATTCTACTTGGGGCTCTGAACCTCTTCTCTCAGACAAATTGCAATACCTAGTTTCCCTTTGGCTTCCCGCTAGTATAATTCTTGCATTTGTATCATTTGTTATTGATTATACTTTCCCATGAAAAATAGGGCCCGTGCTTAAAATAGCGCCACGCACCTACATTTTTCAAGCTATGTAAGAAGTGTGGTTTTCGTGAACCTGCTAACAGAAGACCAAAGTAGAACCAGTGAGGATGATGTCACTCACCAGGAGTGTTATTTGCTAGCACATAAACATGCTAGATACATGTTCACAGAATGAACATCCACATTTCCATTCACATTTGTCACCATGGCAGTGCATGCATTGCACACTGGGGAATCAAGGGTCATTGTCCCCTTCCAGGAAAAATGTGAACAGCCCTTCCATCAGTTGCAAAGATTGCAGCCAATCAGGATGAAAAGTAGCCTTTCAGTAAAATGGGGAAGACCAAATGCTTTAGGGTTTTATATTAAACTGAAGGGAGCCTCCTGCACTGGCCTTGGAAGATTGTCCATCACAGCTCCCCCAAGGCTAAGCCTGTTGGGTGAACTCAGCAAGGCAGCCATTAGTTCAGCCACTCAGTTGGGTCACAGTAGCCCAGTAACAGATGATCAAGGTAAGTAAAGGCTCCTTAGAGTTGACATTGACTCCTGGTGACCACATGGATATGTCCGTGCTATTTTTTTCAGCAACAATACAGAAATGGCCTTTTACTTTCTCAGTCAAGCCTACAGCTCAAACAAGGTCATCTAGGTGCTCCCATGGACTAACAACAGTTATATTGTTATTGAGGAGTCACAATAGTTACATTAGATTTTTATCCCATGGTGAACACACTGAATACTCCAGCCTCCTATGTTGCCCACATCCACCACCCTGTGAGGTGGGTTGGGCTGAGAGAGTGACCGGCCCAAAGTCAACAGCCGGCCTTCAGGCCTAAGGGAGGTCTAGAATTCACAGGCTCCTGGCTTCTAGCCCAGCATCTTCACCACTACACCAAAACGGCAGTGTCATGCAATGGTTAAAGTGCTGAATTTGAACAGGGAGATCCAGGCAAGTACCCACTTGACTGCGGAGCTCACTGCTGAAATAAGAACTCTTTCAGTCCACTCTACCCCACAGGAGTGTTGTTGTTGTGGGGATAAACCGAGGGGGTACTCCTAAGTACAAGTCTCAGAGAACAGATGAGAAATTTAAAAACCCAATCGTTACCAAGCATTCCAGGGCCTGAAGACTGTTTACAATAAGAGACTACCATAAGACTGATCTCTTGCAATCTCGCAGGCACCTTCCACGCTCCTGAGACTAAGAACCCACCAAATATGAGATTGCACATATTCTGGCAGGCTCTCGTGGATGTTAACTATGCAGAAACGTCCCAGAAGTCAGGTGGCAGTTAGTTACACGACTAAATCTAAATTGCGCAAGCAAGCAGAGCAGAGGGGAGGGGAGGAAGCGGGAGAAGAGAGATCAGCAGCTGCGAAACAGGAAAGTGAGTGCTAAGAGTTGCTTCTCAGAGCTCTTCAAGGCTGGGCAAAAGTGTCACATGCAAATTAGCAAGCGACAGAATGAGAAACAATATTATTTGTGAAGATAACTGGGATACAGTTGATTTCTATGGCAGCTTATTCCAAACTCCTGTTTTCCTTTCTTTTTTAAGTGATGGGATTTCTCCTCTATCAAGGCCTTTTAACTGATTGGTTATCATTACAATTCTGCATTATATTGTAAAATACTGAACCATTAAAACAGGTCTTACCTGGGGAGCTCTCGGGATCTGCAAGGCAGGGAGGAAATGTGGATTCTTGTTTGTAAGAGTCCAAATCACTGATGAATCCAGTGGGGAACTGAGAAGCACAAGTGGGCTTGTAAGTATAACATAAACTCCTCAAATGTTTCCCAAGGTGGATCAGGAAGACAAGAGATCCTGCCTTGTCAATCAATCCAAACCCTGCTTCAAGACTGACATTCTTCCACCATGAATTCTGCAGTCGTGACTCCCAACACCCCATTATGCATCAATGGAGGGGAAATTATGTGCATGATGAAGTCATCACACAAACAGTATGACTTGTATCATACTTGTATCAGATGCCATAATGTCATTAGATTAGAGCAGTGTTTCTCAACCTTGGTAACTTTAAGATGTGTAGACTTCAACTCCCAGAATTCCCCAGCCAGCATGACTGGCTGAGGAATTCTGGGAGTTGAAGTTTACACATCTTAAAGTTGCCAAGGTTGAGAAACACTGGATTAGAGTGCCACTGTGTGATGACATCACAATAGACATGTCTTCAGTTGACATAATTGGGGCTTTTATGGAGGCCACTAGAAGAACAGAGGGACACCTTTCATGAGCCAATTCCTTCAGGCTTTGCTCTGGTCATTGGCTTCCACGTGTGTGTGTGTGTGTGTGAATGCGCACCAAAAAAGCCAAGATGACGGCTGCAATGCAATTGAAGTTGCTATGTTGGCTTTTTTTTTAATGTTCCCCCTTAAGGGCACTCTTGCTCCTACCCATCAGAAAGTTTCCCATCCAGAACTGTGGGTTATTTGAGAAACCATGGTTTAGTATGATATATGAATCTAATTTCTCTCTCTCTTCTTCTTCTTGTACCTGCCACTCCCACTCTCCCTGATAAGTGAAGATACCCTTTTTCTTTCAGTCTCTGGCAACCTCCTTCGCCTTTGCCTCCCTCTTCCTCCCCACCCAACAGGCAAAACATGTCCGGGCCAGAGATTTGAACCTACCAAAATTAGGTCAGGGGCCTCAACATGTCTGGGCCAGAGGTTTGAACCTACCAAAATTAGGTCAGGGGCCTCAACATGTCTGGGCCAGAGGTTTGAACCTACCAAAATTAGGTCAGGGGCCTCAAGTTGCCCACCCCAGTTCAGAATTCAAGAATTTGAAACCACATGCTTACCACATAGCCATACTGGGATCCATCAAGCCTGTCAAGAGAGAAAGAAAATTGGTAAACAGGTATGCAGGCTGCCCTTACTAATCTCATGTCTCCCAACATGTCTTCTCATGTCATGAGCAAGCACACTGAACAATGATTAGAACAGCCAATGCTGAAAAGTTAGGCGCAGAATGATGGAATGAATTATTCTTAGTTGTTGTTTTGGTAGATAATACAAGGTTTTCCTTCACAGATCATGCAAATCTACAGCACAGTTCAAGCCATGCTTATTCAGAAGGAAGTCCCACTTAGTTCAATCAGCTAAAACTGGAAATTAATCAGTTAAGATTTCTTTGAATAGAAGAGCATTTTATAAATCTATTTAATAACTTTCATTAACACCATTTCAGCTGGAGAGGTTTAAAGTATTTTGAAATCGCCATCCTATGCACATTGACCTGGGATTACAACTGAGTAGATATATATACTGTACAACAGTCCTATAATTAGCCTAGGAGCCTTTCCTCCTTAGTAATTAATAGTGTCACCCCCAGAACGGGGACCATGATTTATGTAGCCTCATCCCACTGTTTTGTGTACTGCCAAACACTCAATCGTGCCTGGCTCCTGATGTTGCCACAGCATCCTGGGGGGGGGGGGGGGGAACCAACTGGGCTGTCTGTGGCTTTCACCTGTTGCCTGAATGGATGGGCAAGGGAGTACTTTGAGGGCATCAAAAACAAACTACATTGGACTATGAGGAAAGCCACAACAATATATTGTTATGCTAGCAGGATATTATTTCACCACAGCAAGGACTCATGTCTGGTAAGGCTCCCTGATGAGGAAAGAGTTATGTTTTACATATCCCTGTAGTGACTTTTGGATCAAGTGAAAAAAATGCAAGATATATACGTGCCAACAGAAGAGAATATATGTAGTTCAGGGTTGAACTGTAGAGTCCTTGGTGCTCTCTGAGCTTGGTTGTAGACCAAGCTTGCAGACATTTCATTACCCGACTAGGTAACATCATCAGTGCTAGTGAGTGTGGAGTTTTCTCCCTGTTTATATACAGTAGCTTGCACTGCAGGTGTGGGTGAGCGTATGGCTTTCTCCGTGGTAGTTCCTTGATTAGGGTATTGTTTTCTGCTTGATTGTTTGTCTCGTGTTAATCCCTGTTTATTTGGGTGTCGGTTGCTGGAGAGGATGTGTAAACATAACATAAACAGGGAGCAAACCCCACACTCACTAGCATTGATGTTACCTAGTCATGTAATGAAACGTCTGCAAGCAAACAACCAAGCTCAGAGAGCACCAAGGACTCCATGTACATGTCCTTCAGCAGGAATAAAACCTAACTCTACATGGTATAATCCTACAGATTTTTCATTCAAAGTAAGATTGGAAAGTAATTATTCAGAGAAGCTCTTTTTTCTCCCCCATTCTCTATTACTATTAATGCATCGGAAACAACATGACCTCTTCCGCTCCAACCCCACAAATACACCCAAATCACTCAACTGTCTGTCCTTACCAATTGAAATTAATCACCATTTAACACAAACTTTAGCCAAATAACCTATTCTTTGAACCAATTTTCCCAAAATCAAAGCTCCCTCAGATGTATTGAACTTCAGTTTTCATAATTCCCAATCAGCATGGGGATGTTAAAGTTTACCCATTGGGAAGATTCTAAGGCAGTGTTGTCCAAACTTGGCCACTTTAAGATGAGAGGACTTCAACTCCCAGAATTCCCGAGCCAGCCATGTATATCAAGTACACAAAAGGATGAGCATTGTCATTTCTGCACCGTGTTGATGTTAGAGATACAATATGCTAAATACAATGGCACAACAATGCATTGTCATATTTCCCTACAATCCCCATGCTAGCTGGAAATTATGGAAGTTGAAGTTAACATGCCTGGGAGGTATAATTACAATGATGATGACGATGATGATGACGATTATAGCTACTACCAAAATAGCATGACCCATTCACTCACCATGACATCACTGTATCATGGCCCTGCCCATGATAGAGAAAGAGAAAAGAGAAAGTGTGACTCCTAACGCTGAACCCTAGCCACTAGTATCTTTAAGGAAAGAATCAGGTTAGTGTTTTTTCCACAAAGGACAGGCAGACAGGGGAGAAAGAAATAAGAAGTTCCCCCAACTTGCCTCTTCAAATGGTTTGTTCCAACAAGCCCAACCAGGTTCCGTCACCCTGGTTGTGCTTTTAACTGAACACCAGTGTGGGGCATCTGGTTGGGGAAGGCTTCATTTTAGAGCAGAGATAAGGAACTGGGGCTTCCCAGCGCTGTGCGTTACACATTTGCAGCAGGAAGGGTGGTGGCAGAAGCTGTCTCACCATTAATTAGAGCTGGTCAGCTCTCTCAGACCTCCAGTTTGGGGTGGTGAGAAAGGACAGTTATTAATTCCTTCATTTATCCTGGCTATGATTATATCGCCACGGAGAGGGAGAAGCACCTGCCAACTTTTCCGCCAGCCACATCAACTTCACCAGCTGAAGCAATTTTATAATTTTTAAAAAGGGTGTGCTACACTACAAAACCAGGTTTTCCCAGGGTGGCTTCTAGCAGACTAAAATCAAGCATGGTTCTAGGCAACAAAACACTATAACACTGAAAGAATAACGCCAGCAGCCCAAGCTTCAACAAAATGGACCAGAAATGGGCAAGAATCAGCATTTTTGAGTAGGACTACTAGGAAGGGAGCTGTGTATTGTCTCATTGTCACACTCTTGTGCTGGGGAAATATTCAAATCTAATGTTCCCAACCTTTGTGGGCCTCACCGTTTGCATAACAGCAACAGGAGGGGAAGAAAAGTGAGAGGGAGAAAGGGATGGGGTGGACAGGGACCTAGAATACAGAGCATCTGATAAGGAGCAGGACATGATAGGGGAAAGATAGCTAAGGCTGCTAATTTGGAGAATAGCTGGCAAACTATGAAGTTGTTCCTATGCTTAAAATGGTTGCATATTACGACAGAAGCAGTTGCAGAGGTCAATTTTCTAAAACGCTTCAATGGGAGAGATAGCAGCCAAAATATTCCTATACAAATAAGACAGGCATAAAAATGCAAGAGTCAAAAGTGAAGTCCACTTAGTGTATCTGGCATACACTTAGAGAGATGATGTGAAAGACTAGATTGCATTAAGCTTAAAGAAGTGAAGTACAGAAGAAAAATGTCTCAAGTTGAAAGCTACTCCTGCTGATTATATGTTGATGTCCATCTGGGAGTGGTTTCCCAGGGCTTTCTTCTGGGAAGTTTTTCAAATTCCAATGTAGCTCTTGGATTTCCAAGTGGTCTCCCATCTAAGTACCAATCAGGTCCAATCATGCTTAGCTTTTTTTCTAGAGCCAAGATCACGTCGGGGCTACCTAAATTCAAATCCCAGGTCAACTATAGGGCTGAGTAAGTAATCTACGGACAAGTCATTGATTCTCAGTCTGTCTTCACTGGGTTGTTGTGAGAAGAGAAGGAAAACTATGTATAGTGCTTAGATATCCTTTTAAGTAAAAATGGGATTGAGTGTAACAGAACTTAAATCAGGTCTGCTTCATGTATGCCAACACTGCCAGCAATGAGATTTTAATTACCTCTGTATTTTCATTTATGACTTTTGACATTGTTTTATGAGATGTTAAAAGCATGTTGCTTTCTCAGTTTTAACAAGAAACTATACATGCATGCATACATCTTGTTTTCTAGCAAGAAAGAAAAACTTGTTTTCTAAGTCTCTTTTTTGGCCCCCAGATTTTTGCTTTGTTCCTCTTGGAAGATCTAGGGGGCAACTTTTGAGTGGCTGAGGGCCACCCTTTATATTTGGGGCGGCTGAGGGCTATAAAGCGGGTGCAGCTGGCTTTGGTGGGAATGTCAGAATTTGTTTTTTAACTGTGTGATAGGCTTATTTTAGGATTTTATATTGCCATTTTAACCTGTGTAGCACCTCAACATCTCAGGAAATTTCGTCATTCATTTCCAGCCACCCTGCTCCAAAGGGGACTCCGGGGGTCCCCAAAAGGAAACGTTGGGGATTTATGTGGCCCTGGGAGCCACAGGTTGGCTACCTTTGCCAGTGGGCATCTGTCTTTCCCAGGCGGTGGGTCTCTTTTGCAAGCGCAGCGGGGCAGAGCCTTCCGAGTTCCACAGACGCCCATCTCTAGCCCCTCGGCGCCGGTCCACCAAAAAGGGTGGGCAGCCGCCGGAGCCGGTCGAGCCGAAAGCTTCTCCGCCTCCGTGGCCAAAGTCTACAAGCCCGGTGAAGAAGATGCGCGCCTCAGGAAGGCGCCCCCGCCCCCTCTTCTCACGCACGGACCCGCGAGTCGGGAGACACGGCGATCCCCTCCGCGCGCGCTGAGACGCCGCTATACCGGGCTTCCTCCATTCTTTGAGCAACACTAACACCTGGAATCCGCGGCTCCCGCGGGAGCCCGCTTCGCCCCGCCCTCCGCTCGCCCCCGACCCCGCTCCCTCTGGCACTCACTGCGCGTAATCCAAGTCCAGCATCCTGGACGGGCGACGACGGGAAGGGAGTGCCAGCCAGCCAGCCCGCCGAGGCGCCTTCAGCGGCAGCGACCAGCTTTCTCTAGCGGTGCCGCCAGCACTTTCGCCGGCAGGGGGGCGACTTATATAGCCTCGCGATTCGTGAGGCGAGGGGGGAGTGACCTCAGGCAAAATTCCCCCAGATGGGGTGGGGCTGCCCTTTGGCGGCTCTTGCGCAATGAACTGCCTACCAGCGAAAAGCGTCGTGGGGACGGTGTGGGGATGGTGCGGTCGATCTCACGCCACCCCCACTAATGCATGCACCAAGGGCCGGGCCGGGCCGGGCCGGGCCGGGCCGGAGGTGGCGGCGGCGGCGGCGGCTCCGGTCTTCCCGCTCCAGCAGTGCCGGACCCCGCCTTGGGTCCAGATCACAATGTTGCTACCCGCCAAAATCTCGGGCGACGTTTCCTTCTGTTTTGGCCGAAAGCGACCCAAACCCAGGTCTTCTCATCCCTAAAGGACGTAAAGAGCAGTGATAGCCTTTTGGGGCCATGAGAGAGAGAAAAAAAGATAATTCGAAATACTTTTTCTTAGACCAACTGAAGTTTTATAATCGCTGTAAACGTTTGAGCCAGGGAAGAGAAAAAAAGGCACAGATTGGTAAACGTTAGGAGAAATGAGACTACAGTACCACATTCACCCTCTGCGCCCCCAAACTCAGGAATTCTGGGTTTTTTTCCCACAGGTATTTTATCAACTTCCACATGTTTTGGACTACAGAGCCCCTCATCTGCTGTGGTGATGGACACTGAAGATCAATGTATTGTAAGGCACCAAGTTGGAAAAGACTTTGGTGGGGCTGGAACATCACAAAAGTCAAGTTTAATTCATTGTCCTTATAAAGAAAGCCCCCCCCCCCAAAAGGTGTCCTCTGGCACTGTAAAATATATTCCCGAATTGTAGCATTAACAGACTCGCAGTCCATCTTATCTTGTGCAACTAGAATGGTCAGTTTGGGGAGGTGGAGGATTGGAGCAAACCATTGGATAAAGTAAATCAAGATATCACCAGAGGTTTTCAAAACATGGAGCTGCATTTAGATATCACTGCCAGGCTGTACTCCAACATTTATTTATTATTTTTATAATTAGATTTATATCCCACCTTTATTTTGCACAACTCAAGGCAGTGTGCATAAAGCTCCCACCTCTTAATTTCCCCATAACAACAACTCTGTGAGGTGGGTTGGGCTGAAGGAGAGTGACTGCCCCAAATCACCCAGTCACCTTTCATGCTTAAGGGAGACCTAGAATTCACAGTCTCCCAATTTTTAGTATGGCAGATTAACCACTACCCCATATACAGAAATCTTCAAAGATACAACATTCATATCTAAAATATATGTTTTTGCTGATTTTAGCACTGAAGAGTTCTAATATAAAAAGGAAGATATAGCTACTCCTGCTCTGTTGATAGTATTGTTGTTTCTGAAGAGAATCTAACTTCTGACCAGAGCAGGAAATCTTCAGGTAAGTCTCTTTCCAGCCAAAAATGTTGTTATCAACATTTGCCAAAAGTAATAGAAGAACAGCCTCTCAAATCCAACTTGGGTTCTCTTCACAAAACACAGTGGACTATAAACTATGACTAACAAATTATAATATGCCTCAGTAAACACAAACCAACCAGAATCTGGCTTAATGGATCACTGGCTTCATATAACACTCTAAAACAGTGTTTCTCAGCCTCGGCAGCTTGAAGATGTGTGGACTTCACCTTCCAGAATGCTGGCTGGGGAATTCTGGGAGTTGAAGTCCACACATCTTCAAGTTACCAAGATTGAGAAACACCTAAAATATATTGGGGTTTATTTGGCTTTGACTCAGCCAATGTGATTTGTTAGTCATGGCTTATGTTTAGCATGTTGTGTGAACATAGCCTGACTTACAAAAATCCAAGCATGCAGGAAAAGTAGTGGGGAATGGTATTGCAAGAAGAATAAATATTCTTTTTAATAATATTCATGCAACAGTCACACACAGCATTTCTTGACATAATAACCAGCCCTGCATTCTGTGGCTTTGATTCCAGGATTTTCAGTGCTAGACTAGAAAACAGAGGCAAAAATGTTCAGCAAGTAAAAAAGTGTCTTTTCCCACAGACCAAATTATTGCAACCAGCCTAGAAGGTTTGTGCATGGTTTTGCAGGACAATGAGTCACCTCTGCACACCATTGCTTCCTTCACTCAGTCATTGCTTCAGTGCATTACTGTCATCTTATTCTTCTTCTTAAGATTATCAAAACAATGCACGATATTCACACTACCCTATAAAATAGGTTAGTCTAAGAGACAGTGAAGTAGCAAGATTCACAGGGAGAAAAGATCTGAAGCCAGTCTGCTGAAGCTCTATGCCATGCTGACAGTAATTCAAACGTTACATAATTTCCTCCATCAAGTTCCTTATTGCCCCTTCTCAAATGAAAGGGAGGGGTAGCTTACAGGAAGCACTGTTGCCCCTTTGAAGCAAAGACAGGTATGTGTATTCATAAGTCACCCGTTGGGGAAGATGGGCGGCATACAAGTTTAACAATAAATTAAATAAATAATTATTGCAATTAAACTGTACATTTCTATTCTTTTTCCATTTCACAGCAGCCCTGTGAGGTTGGTCCTTCATGATTTCAATCTACTTCTAACTGCTAGAATTTAGTACAGTAGCCACCAGAAACTCCTTCTTAGGGATGACACCATGGAATTGTACTATCTTCTCTAATTCTTTTGTCTTCTGCTTTCATGAGCTGATTAGATCTTCTCTGCTTGAGCTTTTTATTATCTCCCACAGGAGGTACAGCTGGCCCCCACTTAAAACAAGTATTAAAAAACAACTGAACTATGTCTTCTCTTGGCTTCTGCAGGCAACAGTTGCTCTGGACCAGACTGCCTCTTAAGGGAATCTTACAATTACTGTCCTTTATTACTGATTGATAACAACAATTTGGTAAAATAAAGATTCTTTTATTCTTTTTTTTAATACACTTTTGGGATGATGATGATGATGATGATGATGATGATGATGATGATGCTGCTGCTGCTGCTGCTGCTGCAAACTAATAACCATTTAGCCCATAATAAGCCAGACATGACTGTATGGATAATTGGCATTGCAGTAGCTGGAGATGGAAGAGTCAGTCGAAAGAACTAGAAAAAATAGGGAAATATAAAAACCTTCAATAAAGATCAAACAAATGTGGGAAAAAATAAGTCATGGTGGTGCTAATAGCGACTGGTACACTTAGTCCCATACCAAAATATCTGGAAAAGCACTTGGACACAATAGGAATAGATAGAATCTCGTCAGTTACAAAAAGTTGCATTATTTGGAACAGTGCATACATTACAATGATATCTTTAACTACCCTAGATCCTTGGGAACAACCCAATAGTCAAAAGTACCAAATCCAGTCAGCATTGGCTGGTAGCCTATGTAAATAACAACAACAACATTTAACTTTTTTTAGATCTTCTGCGTTCCCTTTTTAAACTTTGGAACTCATTTGCTCTCATTTTATCATTTGTTGCTATTATACAGCAGCTAAGAAAGATTAGTCATGTTTACAAAAAAGCAAGATATACACATTGAAAGCAAACGTTTTACAGGTAAGGCATTAAAACAAAGTTGCTCAATCAACCAGGTCCATATGGAGGCTTTGCATGTAACCGAACTGCATTGGGAAAATGAGGAGGCAGACTTGTGGTTTCTCCCTGGTGTGATCACGTGAGTTTTCACATCTTGCAGATACTGGAAAGGAAAAATACGAGGGTTCCCATATGCTTATCACTGAAAAACAAGTCTGACACCATAACCAGACAAGAAATCCTCATTTACTCTAGCAAACCTCTAGTTCTTAAGAAAGGTCACTGAGCAGAGCTTGACTCTTAGTGACTTCATGGGTTTCATGTTTCACTGAAACAATGTGGAAGTGGTTTGCCATTGGTTTCTTCCAAAATGTTTTCGTAAACTTCCCACCTAGCTTACGGCCTGGTATTTCCTGGTGGTCTCCCATCCAAGCACTAACTCTATCCCTTAGCATTTTTGCGATCAGCTGTGGCTGGCTGGGTGCTTACACAGCCACCAGTCTCTTATTCCTTCAGCCCCCCTCCCCACTTTCTCAGCAGGAGGCGAGGGATTCCTGCATCCAGAGATAAGTACAGCCTGTTCAAGGGACTCCCTCCTTCCCACATATCAGCCTCAAGAGGGGAGCTCACATGAACAACCAATCATGACTTGTGAAAGAATCAGAAAGACTTTTATCTCTTTAGACATCTTTCGCGGCTATCTGGGCTACCCTGCCTCCACCATCTGGAGTGGGAAAGGGCTCTTACTCAACAGGGAAAAAGAGAGCCCCCCCCCCCCCCGCAATCATTTGCTCTCCTGCAATACCTCCTCCTCCGCCTGGCAGCCAGAGACCCACAGCTGCCCTCTGCAACTTCCACCCGCTTGCAGTTTAGAAGGAAGACAGGCACATGGTAATACAATACAGCTAGCATTGCAGCCTGGGGGCACGTCTAACTGCCCCCAGGTTGCAGGAAGGAAAGGATTTAAGTTGCACACCTGGAGAGTATCAAGGAGCCCAGTTCTTATTTGAAGGACACTACTGTACATCCTCTGTAACAACACAAGGCCCCACATGGCAATTTTAAAACCTGGATTTAGTCCTCTGAACCATTCCGATGTCCAGGTTATGCTATTCAGTTGCAACATTTGCAAAGAGTAATTCTCTTTCTTCCCTCCACCACCACTGTAATACTTACATGTTTTCTACCTGTTTCTGCATGGTCTGCCTGCACGGGTTCACATTTTACCCTCCCTTAAATCATAACCCCAACACGACTGCAGGAATAAAGGGTATTTTTTTATTATTATTTGGCATTAAGCATTGTGATGTTGTAGAAAAGGATAAGATATATTTTAAAGGAAAAATAAATTGAGGATCAGTTTGGCTCTCCTTGTGACTTGAAATGCCTCTTAAAATCAAATGAAACAAAAATACAGCTCACGCTGGGGCGGTGTGCTACTACTCCATCAGCTGCCACTCTAAGGAGGATCATTTGCAAAGGGGCCTCACCCTGGGCTGTGGGATCCTGGTCTGACCCACCTGCATCACTGCCCGCTGCTCACAACCATCCTGTGAGATTACGGCCTTCTCCAGATGCCCTTGAGTAATCTAGCCAATCTACGCAAGGTTGTTGTGTAAATGCAGGGGAGGTTCATACAAGGTATGAAAGGAGGATAAAATAATAACATTACAGTTGGGGACATGCGGCTAAACTCAGTAAACAAAATTCAGTTGCTGGGTTGCATAGTATGCAATGCCTAAATAAATCTTATTATTAACTTGATGCGTTGTTCACCCAACGCACAATGACCCTGGTGAGCTTTCCCAGAATATCCAAAATGGCAGAACTGCTCATCCCAACTTTATCCTTGTCTTGGGTAGGACATGAACCCGGCCCCTGGATGCTGCGGTGAGGTTAGAGAAAATCACTGAGGTTAGAGGAAAAAATGGCGGACTTCAAGGAAATGCTGCTACTAAGCCAAGCTGAGAACATATTGATGGAATGGACCTCACATCATTAGCATTCATTCTATTCTGATATCACTCAATAATAGATAGGGTACGTCTATGGAAGATATGACCTTACCATTGCTAAATAGTTTTGCTAAATGGCTTTGCTAAAGAGACACCCGTGTTTGGAATGTAGCCACAGCATTACTCTAGTCCAAAGTTTTTCAACCTCAGCAACTCATGCTGGCTGGGGAATTCTGGGAGTTGAAGTCCACACATCTTAAAGCTACTGAGGTTGAGAAACACTGCTTTAATCCTACCCAGTACTGTAGCCACTTAGAAATATAGTAATTGCAAAATACTAGGGCAAAGTATAGGAATGAAGGACCAGCTGCGGCACCTTCTTCCAAAGCCTCTTCAAATTTCTAATCCAGATTTAGGACCTTAGAAGGACAATCTTATTCCAAGCTGGCTCCTCTTTGTGTACCATTGTTATCCAACCCATCCTTGATGTACTTGTATGATATTAGATGATTGTTATTCTCCCGCAATCTTGGCTCTTTTATGTTTTCATTTTTATTCGTGTTTCAGGGTTTTAAGATTGGTTACATTGTTTTAATGGTTGCTGTGCCTGTATACCCGAGTCATATTGCTAAATCAATCAGTCAATCAACCAACTAACTTAGAACCATTGTAGCTTAAGATGCTGCCTTCCTTGTTATATCTACTAGAGGTTTAAGCTTTTTTAAAAAGTATTTTAATATCATTTTGGAGGGGAAATGCAGGATATACATTTTTATATTTATTTCATTTATTCAAACATACATGTTCATTTCTCTCATGGCATAAGACCACGATCTACCTAAGTCAAGATAATTCCTGAGTTGGAATTTGAACCCATATCCATCTAACATTCTTTCGTAACTATTTCACTGCTTATACTTGCATTATTTTGGTCTCACTGTTTGTTGACACCTATCTGATCAGGGACTCCAGCTGGGTAAGAGGTATTAAATAAACGATCAGTGATCAGAAGTAATTTATGGGGTTTTTTTATCTTGTTCTGTGAATACATGAATTGGTGGTAGATAATGAGTTACTGGAATTACAGAGCATGACAAAGTCAACAAATGGAGTTAAAGGGACAATTAGGCATCATAGAACATAGCGTCTATATTGAATAAAAATTGTGATCTAGAAAACCAATTCAGACCTATATGCATTTGAAAAAAATGTTTTTGTAGCTACACTTTTCTTCAGAAGCAGAAATAAATTCATCTGAAAGAAAAGCATATCTCAGAATTTCAGTTAGGTAACTAAATTATTCAGGAAATTCAAACTGAATAAAACTAGATGTTCATTTTTTCTCATGCTAATGATTATTCTACTACAGCCCTGTTTTGCATAAAATGGTAGACAAGACCAAATGGAATTGGGTAGTTTGGGCTTCAATGTGTTGTGAGACCCAATGATCGTCTCAGTAAATTGTACAAATAGGCTATCACATTAAGCCATAAAATGGTAATTCGTTTGAGTAGCATGCTAGAGAAGCAATAGGAGCTGTGCTTTGTTAACTTGTATTTAGGATGCTGCACGAACACCAACCTTTGATCATCTAAACAGGTTGCCTTCAGTGGACCCCGCATCTTATTCAGGTATTTCCCTATTTCTTCAAAAATACAGGGAACTCTCAGGATTGGTCCTCAACCATTTTTTTTCCTCTTTGCATTACCTTTAATGCCCAGTTTGCTCCAAGTTGTTTTTAACTGCATCAGTAGTATACTCCATGATTTTGCTGCAAAATATGCATGCTTGGTTTATTCTTGCCTTGTATGATCATGCACGTGCACTCATAAATCTGATCACAGGCACTCTTTTACACTACTATCTGGTGCTGAATGAACGCTGATGTCACGAAAGACAAAACCCAAACAATAGGCAGTATCTGAGTGTGCAGGTGAGTATTACTGGGTTTATGAAACTGACACTTAAATGTTTGAACTGTTTGCTTCAACTGCTGAGTAAACAACCCTTTTTGTTTGGTCTCCTGAATCTGATGGCCCCTGTAATCATCTGAAACTATATAATAATTCTTCCACAAAATTCAGAAGCATGTGACTTCCAATAACGTGTAAGAAAAAAGAGCTAATGTTTATTTATAGAAATTTATATTACAAACACACAACTCTATAAAGGAGTTTTTCTGGGCCAAACTATATTTCTCCTGCAATATGCAGAGTCTGTCTACTCCCGATTCTGGCAATGGAGTCTATATCCAGAACAGTGCCAATGCCCATAATTTTCTCTGACAGCTTCTTAGATGTGACTGTGCCCTGATTCTTGTTGTAAAAAGGGGATGGCTCTATGTGGTTCCCATCAGACGAGGAGAACAAGAGGACAAGCAATCACCAAGTGGGAGGGCCAAAGCGGGAAATCAGCAGCTCTTGATCATCAAGATCCTTCTGCACTTTCTTCCGCATGTAAAAGATGGGGCAGTCACGACTGAAGAAAAGGAGAAAAAAAAATTAAGAAATTAGAGCAATGGAAAAGAGCTAGCATCTTTTATGAGAATGGCAAATGCTGTCTATGCTTAAGGACATCCAGAAATGGGGAGAAGGACAAAGATGATTTCCCGCAGGAAAAGAAGAATAGAACCCACATGTTTTGGCTTACACAATCTTTCTGGTCTTTATCTTGATAAACCAGCTTTCTCCTTCAACCAAGAACATCCAGGACTGTAACTCCCAGAATTCTTAATCAGCACAGCCAACAGCTTGGCTGGGAATTCTGGGGTTTTAAGTCTCAACACCTCCGAAGGGCTGCCAGGGGGGTAGGGTGGGGGGAAGGCTTTAGTAGCAATGAGAATGAAACGGAATGGTCTATACCAGTGTTTCTTAAAGTTTTTGCTCTCAGCACCCCTTTCCACTTTCAAAAATTATGGAGGACCCCAAAAGAGCTTTTGTTTGTATGAGTTATATTTATTGATATTTACCATATTTAAAATTAAAATTGACATATTTGTAAAATATGTATTTATTAAATTATGTAAATATAACAATATCAAACCCATTAGATATTAACATAAATATTTTTTATAAAAAATGATGTATTTTTTAACAAATAAAAATAATAATGAGAAGATTGGCATTGTTTTACATTTTTGCAAATATCTTCAATATCTGGCAAATAATTTTGATTTCGCGGACCCCAGAGGTCTTGGGAGATTCCCCAGGGGTCCGAGGACCACACTAAGAAACACTGGTCTATACCATCATTTCAGATTGAAGCTAGAAGATTCTAGTTCTAAAATAATCCTCCATTGAAATACTTCTTACAAGTTATAACTGTAAAATAAAAAAGAACAGCCAGGCCTGAGTTTAGCACAGCCTAAGATTAAAGCAGGATTAGGTAATTTATGGTGGAGCATACTGTGGGAAAACCAGCCACTATATGCTTTGTGGTCAAGGCTATTACATTAAATCATAATACGGTTTATTTGTTTGAACGTTACAGGCAATGTGAATGCAGCAATTATTTAATTAACTCAATTTAGGATATCATGCGCTATATGAATGAGAAAATCAGTGCCAGCTTTTTTTTGAGGGGGGAGATGGTGCTGATTATCTATTTGCACACGATAATGTACTTGTTTTTAATGTAAAGGAAAGTTTAAATGGTTGCTCCCACTGCAGTCAGAAGCCTATCTATCCCCTCAAGACTCTGCTACCTAATTTCTTAAGTTCTGGGGGCCAGGCTTTGCTTGTCACAATCTCCCATGTTCAACGTACTTCTCTTGACTCTTCTCTAAATCCAGACAACCCAGCTAACAATACGCTGACTGCTAGAACATGAGGTTCTATCTTTTCCCTCCCAATCCCTTTGCCAGCTGGCAGGTGCTATATTTATAAAGGCAATAAATGGTTTCAGGTATACCCCGCCTCCTACCTCTGCGTGGGAGCCATCTGTTTGCTGATCCTGAACCAGCTTGATAAGCAGCTGTAAACACTTGGGGGGGGGTGGCATAAAGCCATATTTTATCCCGATATCCCGTGGGAACAGACAAGAGCCTATGCTGCCATAAGAGGGTGCGGTGGGTGATCAGCCCTCACCTGGTACACAGTACATCTTCATGTAAGCTCCCTTGGCAACGCTGACACTGTGTCCATAAGCGGGAGAACTTTTCTTCCAAACAGCTCAGATGGGTCACCTACGAAGAGGGATAAAAATTTGGGAGGAAGAACTGCAAGATGACGGAAGCCAGACATTCTCCCTTGGATGTGACCCAGCATTTAGAAAGCACTTGCAAAGTCTCAAACTACTCTGAACGTATTATGCTGTTGTGATCCTCAAAGCAGACCTATAAGGCAGTACAACATTATTACATCCATGTTACAATGGGAAGTGCACAAAAAGGCTCAGATCACTCATGCTAAGCTGTAATTTTGGTCTGTGCTTTCCATTATGTACAAATCTGGCCATTACGGCCTGTTCAACAACCAATGAGGTTGTAGCATGTGTGAATTCAAAGAAAGAGAAGAGAGAGAAAAAGAAGCCCATAGAGATGGGGAAGAATAGGCTAAGGTGGGGTTCCTCAACCTTGGCAACTTTAAGATGGTTGGACTTCAACTTCCAGAATTCCCCAGCCAGCAAGACTGGCTAGGAAATTCTGGGAGTTGAAGTCCACCCATCTTAAAGTTAGCAAGGTTGAGGAACCCTGGGCTAAGGAAGGGAAGGACAACCTTTCTGAAGACAGGAATCATTTAAAATTATTTTGTGGCCACCATGGGCCATGGGGAACACTGCTGTGATGCCTGTGAAGTGGCATCTAAATTTTGACTCTTTTTTTCCAGTTTAGGTGGTGGTAAGGTGGGTTGGAGAGGTTTAAGTTAAAAAGTAGCACATGATTCAAAAAAGGAGCTGGAGGCTATATGTGGCTCAAGAACTACACGTTCACCCCTGACCTAAAGCATTGGTAGTTTATGGCAAAGACAACTTAAATTAGAGATTTTCTGATTCCTATTTCAGTCTTTTGGTCATTATGCTATACCAGCAAATTCTGCTTTCAAACTGCCACCAATTCCCAAGTAGGTAGTCCCAAGCTAATTCCTCCCCTGAGTGAAATCAAGTATTTCTGATTTGTAAACTCAACATTGCTTCCTTTTCCATGGATACAGGCCCATCAATCCTTAGTAGTGGATCATAAGCCAGCCAAAGGGTCCCACTGAGATGCCTGATCAGGGATCCATTTACCTCCTTCTGGTAGAGTTCAGACTGGCGATTCAGGCAGAACTTGCATACAGCACCTGTTGAAGAACAAAACATCAAAAAAGCATCTCCACCCACCCTGTTCCACCACATGGGATGACTTTCTCAAATCCATTCTGAAGGAAAAGTGCAACCAGAAAGACAGAGAGGCATCAAGCTAAATTTCATTTGCAAAAATGGGGTGGATGAATTTTACTTGTGTCTAGAACCTGAATGATCTCTGCCTCTGGATGTGGAAAACACTTTTCAGACAGTTCTATTATCTTAGAGTGTTTGGTGTGATTTGGCCTTTGGCAGGAAAGTCACTTAAGCCACTTGCTTGACTAATCTCAAGTTATTCATTCTGCTGGCTCATTAGCATTACGCACCTGTTTTCTGATGCACTGTGGTCTACTTTGCAAAATAGTGAGACCATGAAGAAGACACCACTCCTGAGGACCTTGAGATACTGCCCCTTGTACAGAGTGTTCAGGAAATCATCTTTAAGCTCCCCAGAGAATTCAATAACTTGTTCCCAGACTTTCTCTATATTAGGAATACAAAATGTACAGCCCACCAATAACCCTTTTCACAGCCCCAGAACCACCTTCCCCACCACAAATGGGTAGGCTTAAAAATTTCACTTTTTTTTTTTGCACCGCTTTTGGATTCTGTAGAGTGTATAAGGGGCAGAATGGATACTCTAAGTCTTGCGAATGCTTAAAGCACCCATTTCATCCAGAAATGTGTTCCCAAAATAAGCCCTGACTCCTCCCATTTTTGGACTGCATCCTTTGACATGACGTGTAAAGCTTGCTGCAGCCCTTCAACCAACGGAAGTTGCACATGTCTGTTTTAAACCACATTCCAGAAATCAATCCCCTCCCAGAGAAGCCTGGAATCCTGGCTGAGCTTTGCTGTCTGCTAGCTTCATAGACATTCAAGGAGAATGCAGACACCTGAATGTTCATCCCTTTTTCTACAATGTGTAGTTTTCTCCCTCCTATAACTCTGGAAGAGGGAGAGTGAAAGAGACAGAACAGAGAGAAAGTACTGGGGCAACAGCAGAGGTCACAAACTGTGAAGTATGTTAATCTATTGCAAGAGTTTTCCTGCTGGTAACAGAGGCGTAGCTTCTGTACTCTGTGGCAAGTTCCGGCAATAGGAACTTGCAACATGCACTGCTGATTAGACATGAGGGATGGGGGAAGGGAAAAAAATTAATGGGCTCTGAGAAGACATGTGGGCAGAGGCAGGATCTCACCATGGTGGTTGAGCACAGCCCGGCAACCAATGCAGGTGCTTCGTCTGGTAGCAAAAGCCATGAGTCCTCCAACTTTGGCTGTCAACACTGTTTTGCAGCGAGTGTGTTCTCCCTCTGCAAGGGAAAGACATGAAGGATCAAGCACATCACAGTCCGTATCTTTATGCATATTAGGGAAAATATTGCTGATTTCACATGGCAAATAGTCAGATTCTTCCTGCTGTGAAAAAAAGGTTGAGCATCCAAGTATCCAGAGCATCAGAAAAAGAACATTTGTTCATACAACCTCAGAGACAGTGTCCTTCAGTCAAGCTTGATTCCCAGTGACATGCCCGTATAGTTTTCTTGGGAGCAATCTGGGAGGCTTTGATTTTCCAGTCTAGTCTGAAGCCCTCATATTTCTCCCATCCAAGTACTAACCTAGCCCAAACCTGTTTAGCCTCCAAAGCTAAACAAAACTGTTACTAAACGCCCAGAGAGATTTGGGGGTCAGCATCCTTCAAAGATAATTCATGCTTTTCTTTTCACTGACTTATCCACGCAGCATGGCTCAAGTTTGGAGACTCCATCTGAGAAAAGTTTTTTTATGGAATCAAGAACACTCAGTTCTTTCTCCCTTACCTGAGAATTTAGGTCACTTCATCCAAGTAAGTAACATGTCAAAAAAAACAAACAAAAAAACACCAGGCACCCCATACTTTGCAGTCAAGAAGTAGCAGTTCTGCTCTGTTCTTTCCCACAGGTGTGAAAGGAGATTCTGCAGGACTATGAGCAACAGAGCCAGGGTTGGTTAAGATTCCAGATAAATTAATCCCAAATTAAAAGAGCTTGACTTCAGGGCTTTTGCTTCCCTGAAATAAAAGATTTATTTCCCTCTCTTCCAAGGACTGGTCCAAGAGTACAGTCAAAAATCATGGCCCCGTTTTGCTTTTTGTTGAAGGCCAAAGATCACACTCACTCAGTAAGACATTCTGGGCTTTGCCCTCTCCCAAGATAGGCTCAAAGATACGCAGGAGGGGCTTGGCAAGTTGTTGCTCAAGGTAGTATTGGGTGTCAATGGGCAAGTTGTTCTCCAGCACATAGATGGGATCCTGAAAAAGCAAATAAAGGAAAAACATAAGCAGTGAGCATTGCTAGGATCCAAGACAGGAGCAGGGCTAGATTGCCAGGGCACATAAGAACAAAGCTACTCTATCCCTTTACTGGAGAATAAGTTTAACAGGCTACGGGCACAAGTGCACATGTATGCATTCTGATAATAGTAGAGAAGAGATATTTACTCCTTGACTGTGACACAGTATCGGTCATCACAATAGCAAACCTTGATAGCCTTGTCCTCCACATTTACTCCTCACCACCTATCATCATTCTTCTTGCACACTTACTTCAGATTTCATGTACGCTGCAACACCCTTGGCTGCACTGATAATGACATAAGGCACTCGATCCCCCAAGTTGGGAGCACTGCCAGGGTCCCGCCGACGCATCCTAAAGGGAAAAAGGATAGGAAGGCCACATAGGTCAAAGTGAAGGATTGCATGGAAGATGGAGGCTCACTGAAACTCAGTAATCTCGGGAGAAGGTGCTGCAGATCAAGCCTGAGCAGTCAGGATGGACTGAGGAAGGGGGAAGAAGAATAAAAAGGTCTGGACAAGGTGAAGTTTCAGACATGAGAGATGGAACGTCTGACATATCAGCTAATAGAAAACTACGGCAAAGGCAGTGGAGTATTTTCCTTGAGTAGAGAGATATCTGAGAAATAACCAAAAGGGGCAGGGGGGATGGAGAATGGCACAGAAAATAGAGCACAAAGTATAACTGGTGTTAACTCTCCTCTACAAATGTGGCTCCACCAGGGCACTTTCACCTTCTAAACTTTTGTTTATCGAGAGGCAGCGGAACAGCCAAATGGGCCCTGTTACCGCCCGGGTGCCTCTGGGTGGCAGATGACATGGCTGCAGCCAAGACAGGAAGCCCAGAGCCTAGAGGTGGGCGTCAAAGAAGTTCCACTTGCAGCTGCACTCACCACGGCTATTTCTGCCTTTCCCCTCAGTCATGCCTGGCTGGTCACCCCACGCCCACGCACCTTTTTCCGCTGCCCTGAGAGCAGACAGGGTAGGTATCACTTAGGGCAGCAAGACTGTGGGGAGGGACAGATGAGGCAGCCCCAAACCTTCAATACTGCATGACAGCCTCCCTATGAAATCCCAAGAGACTCAGTGGAGAGAGCACGTACTCTGTATATGCAAAAGGTGCCAGGTTCAATCCTTGGCATTTCCAGCTACCCTAGGGCTAGGAATAAGCCCTTGGAAAGTTGTTGCTAGGCAGAGTAGACTAAGATAGACCTAGTGGACTGGTTCAACAGAAGGTTGTTTAACAGATTTAGTCTACCTGCTCTAAGTCTGGATACAGAGTGTCTTAAAGTCAGAGGACTCTTACTGCACTCTTAAAGAAGAAAGTGAATTAAGGCATCCTCTCTCACTTTCAGCTCACCTCTCGGCCAACTCCACATGAGCCTGGCGCCCTGCATATTCATCCGCTGTGCGGGTCAATTCCTTGGTGATCACCAGTTGCGAGATGTCAACTCTGTTGCACAACAGATCCGAGATCACTTCCTTGGCATGGGCCACAGCCCCAGCAGGGTCCCTGAAAAGTACAGTGCATATGACAATTAGGAGCGTCCTCTTGAGTAGGGCACTAACCGAGAGCTTTACAGATAGAGAAAGGATGGAGTGGGGGTGGAGGACAGCATCTCAAATCAGAGGGGCAATGTGTCATTTTAGGAGCTAATGTAGTACACTGCTCAGAATGTTGCACGAAAACTGGGGAAACCCCGCTTTAATTTGTTCCGCTCAGCTGCAAAGTTTATTGTATGATTTGAGGCCAATTACACTTTCTCAGGGAGCTGTTGTGAGGACAAAAAAGGGAGGGGAATGGAGGACCTATACTGAAATTCCCACATTGCCTACCCAAAAGACACACTACATGGAAGTCAGAAATACAGTAATTAGAAATATAGTTCTAGCAGTCAGGAATATAATCCATGCTTACGCTGTCCCTGTGCAAACACATTACTCAGAGGTGCTCATCAGACACAACAGTGGTTCGCATTCAAAAAAGAATTTCTTCTCAAATCTACAGACCTATCTATGAGCAGTTTCTCCAGACAGGTGTTGATGAGGTTGGCCACCAGGGGGCAGTTGTCTCGACGCACAGTCTCAATACCCTTGCAGTCCATCTTGTCATGCATGTCAGAGTTGGAGGAAAAGTACAGGCCAGCATATCGCTTCTTATTGATCAGGAGATAGGGAAAGTATACCTGATAGAGAAAACATCACAGCTCTGTGTAGTTCCCAAAGCCAGATTCCATTCCAGAAGGTTTATTCAACTATTTAATTGGAATAGGATTTCAGGAACTGAAGGAATAAAGCAACGCTATTATATTGTTCTTCTTAATGGAAATTTCTGAAGTGGACAGATAAGATTTTCAGCTGAAAACAAATTTTACCGTTCAATGACGTGTTTAAGGGTTTCTAGTAGTCTGAAGGCCACTAGCACATTCTGAAAAATGATTTTTGCCCAGGCAGTATAGGTAACACAAACGTGCAGGTTAATTGTGTTCTCACAGTTAAAGGTTATATCTAATTTGACATTTGAATATTCATTGAACTTCTTAGTGTTGGTAATTTTGATGAAAGCTTCTGAACATTTACTCTCATTCCATATCTTCTCATTTCCTTCTCATCCACCACTATGTTCTGTCTTCATTATCTGCTTCTTAACAAAAAATTCCCAGCTGGGTTGCAGTCCCCTAGCCAACTTTGGCAGATCTCAAAGAGCTAAGCAGGGTCAGATGGGAGTCCACTAGGAAATTCCAGGACTTTAGGCTAGACTACAAAGTTGAAAAAAGGAATGGCCAAGAAAACTACATAGACATATCTATGAAGTTGCCTGGAAATGAATACAAGTAGGAGATTTTACCTTTATATAATGACACCCATTGGTGGAACCTTCCCCAATCAGATGTTCTTCAGAGGTGTAAGAACCATAATTCCAGGAGTGCAGCTTAGGTGCATTTGAAAGGACCACATTGGAGAACATCTTGACAATCTTGTGTCAAGGACTTGTTCAAACCTATTTCAGTGCTCATCAAACATACCTTCTCAAACTCCAATTTGATGGGTGGAATGAAATGGCTGGATACCCAGGCTGCTGCTTCCTTGCCTATTTCCATGGCTTCAGCAACTGATTGCACACCCAGGCGGCACATCACTGAGTCTGTGTCCCCATATATAACCTTCAAGGAAAGAATATTAAATGACAACTTCAAGAATTCTTGGCCTTCTGTATCTCAGAGCTTCTTGGTTGCAGCAAAGACATATTAGATTCCTTCATCACAAGACACCTCCACTTTTCCTTTTGTCAGTTCTGTCTCTCCCCCTTGTTCTACTATGGTGGGAAGATGCAATTCTCTCCTACAATTCTTACCCCACAATCCTTGAAGCCATTGTGAATATGATCACATTGTGTCAGCCCTTCGAGGTAGACCAGACAAGAAGCACAAACCATGAGTATTAGCACTACCTTTATTGTAAGATTACAGTAATAGAATCTTGCAAGTCTGAAAGCATTTCTCCCCTCCTTTATTTTTACTTTCCAGAAAACTAGGGAGGGTCCCTTCTGAAACACTTCCCACGCCCCCTCTGTTTCTGTGGGCTGAGATACCTTTTGCATGACAGTTGTCTAGTCTGCAGCTCTTCTTCCTGTCTCCCAAAGTCATTCCCACATACCATTACACATTGCTAAAAAAGCGTGTGAAGTGATATGCAAGAACAAGATCCCAAAAGATGGCAGGGTAGGCTAACCGATACTGGAGTACATCATAGGCTCTCTTCTCTAAGACAAGCATGGGCAACCTGTAGTCTAGGACCAGAAGTGGACTTCAGTTGAATGTCACATGACTTCTGCTTAATTTCAAAATCTCTGTACAAGCAAGCAATTCAGACTTCTGGCAAGACCTAGTGATTTCTCCCCTGGCAGCCTACGGTTTGGGAGGTGTTAAAATAATTAAAAGAAAAGACCAGGTATCCAGTTTTAGCTCTGGCATTACTTACTGGTGGTGTCTGCCCTTCCCACCATTAATGTACACTACCCATTCCTCAACAAGAAAAAAGCTTCCTGCTGCTATTCTACAGAAGTATGTTGCCTTTTCACCTTCTCTATCCATCCACTATTGAAATATAAGTCTGCCCTTTCTTCCCCTCACCTTTGCGTCAGCACTATATCCATTGGCAACAGTGTACTTGGATTCTACCAACTGCTTTGTTTTCTCAATCATTTGACGCCCAAATCCAGTCACACTCTGGAAAAGAGGAATAAAGTTGGCATGCAGCCTTTTTGTCTTTTGGGAGACAAACAAAAGAGCTTAGTTGCAATTACTTTAAATTTCAACTTCCCACGTTCAATCAGCAGTTTTCATCAGTCTCTGTTACCATGATTGTCAAAAACCGTATCTGATGTTACCATCTTTGCCAAACATTATTAGAACCTAGGGCTTCCTTAATTTGCTAGGGGAAGAAATTATTGTTTGAAAAAAATCTATTTTCTACCTTCCCTCACAGATTAAATTAGATATTTTTATGAAAACCATTTTTGCTAAAAAGTGTGTCCATCTGTAGTAGGCAATGCCAGGTAAGATTCCTGAAGGAATCAATTAGTCCAGGAGAACTTTCTAGCAATATATACCCATAGAAGAGAATATATGTAGCTCTGTGGAGTCCTTGGGGTTCTCTGAGCTTGGTTGTTTTCTTGCAGATGTTTCATTACCCGGCTAGGTAACATCTTCAATGCTAGAAGGGAGTGGGGTTTGCTCTCTGTTTATATATAGTAGGTTCTCCTTGGTAGTTCCTTGATTAGGCTGTTGTTTGCTGATTGATTGTCTGAGTTGGCAGTTCCTTGATTAGGGTATTCTTTACTGCTTGATTGTCTGGTGTTAATCCTGGTGTTAATCTCGGCTTATCTGGGTGTTGATAGTATCTATTATCTATTATCTGGATGCAGATAATAAACATCTACCCAGGAAAGTGTATTGCCTGTGCAAAACTTGTATAAGTAGAAAAGTAATCAAGGCTTATTTCTAGCTAACAACTTTAACTAGAATGTATTTCAACTTATTACAACTACAGCACCTGTTTACAAAATATGCTTTCATTTTTCCTTTTAGTTAAAGCAGGAGGAGGAGGATTTTTTGCAAGGGGAGGCAATTTTTGACTCTAAACCAGTAAGTTGGCTTTTATCACTTCCTCTAATAGGAAACCTAGTTGGTGAGTGGCAACAGGACTGTTAATATTATATTGCTCAGAGGAATCCCAATGCTTGCAAAAGGACGATTTTAAGAGAATCCTGAGTAAAAACTGAGCAGTCAGTAGGACTCTGAAAAAATATGCCACGGCTTCAAGAATTGCATTAATGAGTAGACTATTCAAAGCAGTGGCATATTTTTTTAGGCTCATCTGGAAGTCAGGAAAAGTCTGTCTGCTTTAACAAATAGTAGAAGGGTGCTGTGCTTGTGTTTAGTATGAAGCACTTCCTCTGAATCATTTTCTAAGCGTGCACCTCCCTAACAGTCAAAAAGTTATTTTTAAAAACTGCTACAATTAAAAATGCATATATTTTATAGTGGCAATGTTCAACAGTACTCAAAAGCCAATAAATCAGAGAATTTAAAAAAATCTTTAATTCTCTTACAATGTTCACTAGAAAATAGTGAACCCTGAGATTTGATTTCCTGATATTAAACTCTCCATTTAGAAAGCATGCTTAGTTTCCAAGCAAATATCTGCTTGCTATCTAACCAGACTTATAGTATTATAGCTAGAATAATCAAGATGCTAAAAACTGAACATTTTGTCCTTGAGCATAGACAACCCTAACCTTTGGGCTATCCCACATAGGCCATGGGCTTCCCCTTGCTTATCTTTGGTCTTTTCACAGTATTCAGAGAAAGCGCATCCATCTGTCACAGTCTTTGTTTAGTTGTCATAATTAATTGTCACCATGCAAATCTTCTCCAACATCACTCCCTCCAGATATTGCACAACTATAGCTACCATCATCCCTGACTACTAGCTCTGTCGGTTGAGGTTGGTGGAAGTTGTACTCCAAAATGTCTGGAAGGATCCGAATTGGAAAAGGCTATTTTAGATTATCTTGTCCTCCAGGAATTTGTCTAATATTTTAAGAACTCATTTAAGTGGGTGGCAATTTGTTACCATTTTGTGGTAGCCCCTCACATGAAGTTAACATATTCTTCTACTTCCTTCTGCTTGCCTTAAAGCTTCAGCTGATCAACTATAGAGCACTGGTTCATTTTAAAATGTAAAAATTATTTTTAATAATTTAGCACAACTTATTAGCAGACAAGGTCAAGGAACAACAGAGGTTTTATCTGAAATCAGGTTTAGTGACAGCTAATGGGAAATACTTTATTGAAACATGGATTTGCCCTGTGTAGATACACAACTGCCCTGATAAGAGCATAACAATGGCTTCCAGCATTCAGAATCACATCCTAAGGAACGCCCCTAACTTTGAGACAGGTCAGGCTTACCTGAGAGATTTCAAGGCAAGGCAGTTTGCCTACTTGGGCCCCCGTGAATCCATAAACAGAATTGGCGCTGACCTTGAGAGCCAACTGCCGTCCATCCAGCACCTGTCGCTTAAATGGGTCAGTCTCCTGCTTCAATTCTAGCTTTGCCCTTAGCCAAAGAAGGAACAAAATGAGGTAAAACCACCAGTTCTTCTTTACTAGCTTCCCTTACCAGCTCTGCCTCTGTTCAGAAATATCTATGGATTTCAGGCTCCTGCTGATGGCAATGTGTTCATATGAAGCAGATTGTAATCCAAGCCAATAAATGTCCACTCTGACTGGAGCAGCCATCCAGTGCTTTAGGTAATGCCCCCTCTTCACTTACAGCCCTACTTCCTGAGATTCTTTTAACTGGAGACAGTAAGACTGAACAGGGATATTAACATGTTCTATTCTGTTCAAGTATTCTATTTCTGTTCCTGTGTTCTACCTGCTAAGCTATGACCTCTATTCCTATATTCTCCATATCCAGCTGCCTTAAACCCTGCAGATATTCCTCCCTCTTCACCTTTTACGAGCAGCCAGTAAGTTCTCCAAGATCTCAGGTAGAAGACCTTTACAAACAGATGCCTTCACAAAATGGTCCCCCGTAGGAGTGCGAATGAACTGCTCTGGGGAGAGCCTAGTGAAACAGGAAACAACCTGTCAGATTATAAACAAGCCAGAAGTCCAGACCCCTAATTTAAACATCACCATCTCAGTTTCAAACTACATCTTGCTTCAATAACATACCTCAGACATCTCTCATCCCTACTTAGGTTCCTTGCTTCAAATCCCTTAAGTTCACCTACAGTAAGACTTTGCTGGGGAATATTTGGGGTATCAGGGCTCTGAATTTTGATGAAACAAAATTGCAAATTAAGAGGCTTACAACCAGTGATCCACCTTTTGGGGAAAATTATTCTGCCAAGCAACATCAAGCATCAAGGAATCTCTCTTGTCCCTCCAACTCCACGACTGAAATGCGGTCACTGGATTCTTGTCACTGATGATATCCCCTCAGGTAGCTGAGTAAGAGTTAGCAAGATACTAGTCCTTCTTCACTCACCCATAGCGCTCAACTGCCCCCTGTTGCAAGAGAGTAGTATAGCACAGATTGTGAGCCATCATGATTGAAGGGTACAATGAGGAGAAGTCCAAGGTTGCAATTGGCACGTCATAATAGCTAAAAAAGAAATATTTTTATTTAAATGTTTGTGTGGGTAGGGTTTGTGTGTGTGTGTGTGTGTGTGTACACAGACACATACAAAGAGGGAGGGGAGAACATACATACATACATACATATATCCCCCCTTCTCCCCAACGGTATTCTCCAAAGATCTTGGGACTACAATTCCCAGAAATCTCAGCCAACATGCCCTTAGTTGTAGTCCCAATGAATCTGCCAGGCTAAAGACGACTGAAATAGACAAAACACTATTCCTGGCTATCCCTTCAGAAAATCATTTGATCCTTCTTCCATCTTTTATCAAGGAAGGAGTCTGGGATTCAAGTCAATTTCATGGGAATTCCCCCTCAAAGTAGAGCCTGCTTCTCCATCATCCAAAGCTGGAATAACCTGGAATCCACCTCTCTGATCCTCACCATGATCCTTTTTCCACTTCTATTCTATGTTTCTGAACCCAAGATTCATACTTGAAGAAAAACCCAATAATTAGATTCACACATAATGCTATTATGGCTTCTTTTAACCATGGCCTGAACCTAGTTTACACATATTTGCAAAGCACAAGGTTCATGCATCTCACTGAACCAAACCAAATGAAAAAGGCCATGGCTTAGTACAATCTATGAAGCTAGTTTAAGTATTTCTGCATCAGCTCCCAACCATGGTACACACCACACACACACACACACACACACACACTCCTTCCCACCCTCACAGTCTACTAATGTAAGAAAAAACTCATTTCACCAGATTCTGGGCTTATAAAATTTACCCTTTCAAAGGTTCAATGACAGTAGCACCAGCATAGTCCTCCCCACCTTCTGACTTCACCACTGGCATCACCAGATTCTGCTTCATGGCCTTTGAATGAAGAAAAATATCAGCTTTAGAACTTCTCTTATCACTCTCCCATTAGGTGGGACTTCTTCCATTAAATCTTGTCTTACTGGTCTACTGACCACACTTATTTTTTAATCTATTGTATTTAAGTATTTTCAATATACCTAGGAAAAAAAAGTTCAATTCCCTATACCCACCCAGCAAGAAAGGGGTGGGGAGGGGAATAGCAAAGCATCATCGAAGCATTTCCAGCAAGGCTAGACAAGCTAACTATCAAAACTGTCCCATTTTCTCACAGCCTTATAATTTGCTATACATTTAATTACTACTGATGAATAGTGATTTATGCATTTATCTTTTTTTCATATTCTGTCTTTTTACACATATTCAGGGTAATATTCCTTGTGTGATTAGAAACAGCAGATCAAAAAATAAAATGCAGTATAATGTTGACATTATTTTTTGAAAAAAAGAGGCCTACAATCCAAGCCTACAATCCAAACAATTATAATTGCCAGGCTCACAAATTAAACTATGGTAAGTTTTAATCATGGTTTGTTGAACCACCTATGACTGGCCTGGTTCGTGGAATATTCTAAGCCTAAACAACGGTAGTTAGACTAAAATGGCTGGATTCACGTATCTTCGTAAGCTGAAACTAAACAAATCACATTATGGCTTCTACGCCCAGCCAACAGGAAGAAGAAAGCGATGGAAGACAACTGGAAAGGAGCTGGAAGGAAGAGACGTCTTGTAGAGGTTTTATCTAAAGCCGCAGAGAGTCTATTCATGACTGCAGCAGGTCATAAATGTGATTGATAAGAAAACCATCATGGTGGTTCATATGATAACAAGGGGATCCAGATTCAGTCAGTCACAAAGCTTACTAGTGAATTATCCATTAGCCCATCCCATCTTAAAGAACAGCTGTTGGGATAAAAGGTTAGATAGTAAGAGAATGTATGCTACCATGAGTTCTCTGGAGTAATGGTGAGATAAAATAGTAATTAATAATGGTAGTAAAGTAATAAAAATCGGACTGTATATCGATATCGTACTTGTGCTTATAATTCTTCAGCTGTGCATTGAGTTTTACAGCGTGCTTCTCAGGAGGAAATACTATTTTACAACAGTTCTATGTATATAGAACTAAATAGATATAAACCTCTTTCTATTGAACTTGTTACCAGTTAAGTATGGGGATAGCTGAGAGGTACCCCAGCAACTCTCGCCATCTTCACGTAATTGATGACACACATGGGCTTTCCCAAAAGTCACAAGTGGCAGATAAGCATCTTCACAGCTACATTCTATAGTGCTTTGCGTGCATTTCATAGTAAAAAGCTTCCAAGATTTCAGCATCTGATCTCTCCCTCTGCCTGCCCATAATCTCCTGGCCTTGTTGGAAAAAGATCAGTCTCCCCTTACCTGCCGCAGAAGCTGGGACACCACTTTGATTTGTTGCCCCCGGGCTAGGAGATAGCTAAGAGGTACCCCAGTGACTCTTGCCATCTCCATGTAATTGATGACACACATGAGCTTTTCCAAAAGCCGCAGTGGCAGATAGGCATCCTTGAGGCAGTACACAGCTAGTCGCCGACGTGACTGATCTGAACCATTCTGTAAGGGCAAAGGAAAGAGGTTGCAAGTGTGGTGGGTATGGAGGAGAAGGAAACATTCTTTCAGCTCTGGACAAATAGATACCAAAGTGATTAAACTCATTCAGTTGGGGTTTTTAAAAAAACAACAACAGCAGAATTATTCACTTCTGAAAATACCAGGAGCCAAGAAATATATGCATATGTATGTCTTTAGTATCAAAGCTGGGCAAATTTGTAGGGAAACAGGAAAACTCCATGTAGCAATGGAAGCATTGTTCATACAGTGTCCTCCAAGCTCCAATGGAAACAAAGTGGTAGAGGCAGCAAATTGGTATGGGAATGGAGAAGGGTGGTATAGTCCTCTGACTGCTGTTTTTATAGATTGACTGAGATCCTGCCCAGGGAACACTCATCCCCACTCTTTTAAGACCTAGAAGAAATAACTTTTTGATAGTTATTAGAATACTATCAAAAGCTATTCTAGATAGCTACTAGAAAGGGGATTGTCCATGATGACAATCCCAAAATTATCCTGCTGGTTGAGGTTCACTTCAAGGCTAACTTCTTCATTTGCTGTTAATTTTTAATATGTAAATTTAAATTAAACAGAGATGTTAAGATTGGATAAAGAAGGAGAGGGTGGAATGGGAAAGAACCAAGTTATGAAAAGAAGTGGATGAGGTTAAAGAAAATTATGTGCTTTACTCTGAACATATGCACTTCCTCTTTGGCCGACACCCACTTTTCACCTTATTACGTACAAATGCAGCCTTAACAGAAAATGATATGAGAACCTTGACCCAAAAAAGATTGAGCACCTACTCTCTATGGCAGGAATGAGGAACTATTGTTCTGCCAGGCTGACACCCCCCCAACAAATGGGCTGCCTCGTCACATTTCACCTCTGCCTCATCACATTTCACCTTTTTCCTTCTGAAAGAGAAAAGGCAAAGCATAGGCAAAGCTAGCAGGATCACTGAGGACCATCTCACATTTTCCTTGATCAGGGAAAGGTAGCTCCACCTGATTTACTCAGAATATGTCATCCCCCTTGAGAGAAGACATAGGCTGGACGAACCATTTCACCAACTGTCCTGTATGTTCCCTGATCAGGAATGGCATCAAATGGCTGTTGGGTTTTTCTAGTTCATCTGGCACAGATCCTCTCCAGGGGTGAAAGGCTCATGCTAGACTTTCAGAGTGAAGGCAACTGGTGTCCCTCACTCTCTCTTCTGCACAGAGAAATAAAGAATGGCAGCCTATTAAATCCTGACACCTGATGTAATTTAGCCTCTCATAATACACTGACTTTTCCATCTCTGATCCACAGGATTTAAATAACCTGTCCTATTCAAGATAACCTTTTTGTATGTTGTGACTGTGCCTTTGTTTTGTTTAATTTTATTATCTGAAGTATAGGCATTACTGGCAAAGGTATAGGGGTTTTTTCCTAGTTATCTCTTCTTCTGAAAAGTTTATGGCTGTTTGATAGTTGATTTTATTTGCTTTTCTTTGGAATTATTGTCTTGGAAAAGCATATTATAAAAGTTCTAAAGAAAAAACTCTTACAGGAAGGAATAAGGAAGCAAAGGATATGCACGAGAATATTAACTGGGCCAAAAAGAAGGGCTTTCTGTTGTCATAATGCACACAAGTTAGGCTTAGGAAACCTCCAGTCCATGGGGCTTCCCTATTTCCCTATCTAACCCTGGTTGCATCTAACCTTCAGCACTGCGATTTGGTTTTCTAAGGGTGGCTTCCTTTAAAAGCTTGGCTGTGGCATGAAATCAAGACAGGAATGATAGAGAGGAAGACATATGCTATGTAAAGCCTGGATAGTCCTTTCTATGCACGAGAGCCATCACTCCATTTGCCATGTTAGACAGCAATTTTAAAGGGATTTTTTTTCCAAATGTAAGTGCTCCACTGGGATACAAGGGCGGGGGAGGGGATCTGAGAAGAGAGAGAAAACATGGGCAGAGAAACAAAAAGGGAAAGAGAATAAAAGTGCCACTGCAAGAGGAGGACCGCTCTGGCTCCATTCACTTTTAAGGGAGCCCTGCACAACACCAATATTTGGTTCCCTTGTTCTTACTGGAGGAAACATGAACTGCTAAAGAGGTATCCCACTTCTGACCTCAAAACTTACACTACCTCAAACAAGGCTGGGAAAAAGTGAGAGAACAAACCAACACTTCAAGGAAAGTGTCTTTAAGCAGTTACTCCCTGAGGGGATAGGCTTTAAGGATGGAGACCAGCCTCATTACAGGCCTAGGAGGTTTGAGAGAGAGGTCTGATGGATGGATTAGACCTATGGATTTCCCATCCCTGTTCTACAATGTATCACAGACACCACGTTGTTTAGTCGTTAAATCGTGTCCGACTCTTCATGACTCCATGAACCATATTGCGCCAGGCCTTCCTGTCCTTCACTGCCTCCCTGAGTTTGCTCAGTTTCATGCTCAACAGACACCATGATAACCATCCAAATCAATCATGCAACAGATAGAGGCCAATAGGGTAACAAAACCAGGAACAACTACAAAAGTGTGTTCGTATCAAGGAAACAATAACCAGTTACAAGATTTGGCTATGAAGTGTTACCTGCAAGTCTGTAATAATGGAATGCTGGACATCTTCCTTCTGCTCCTGCAGGAAGTGATAGCTGACAGCATTCAAGGTGTAAGAGCGTAATTTGTAATCCCTCAATAGAACCTACAGGGAGAAGAAAAGCTGAATTATGACAGCCAGCACAACTTCACAGGCAAAATACTGGCCTTGCATCTGAGAGACTTCAGCTGTCACTGCCTCTCAGTTTCTCCTTTCCCATCTGTAAAATGGAACCATCAGGGGTTTTTTTGTTTTTTTTTTCTTACCTGAAGTAGATCAAATTGGGCTCTGCCTTCCATGTTAATGATTTTATTCTCCCTCCGTCCCATCTGCTTAGACTGGAAGGAAGAGTCACGGATGACAGACTTGCAGACAGGAATACGGCCCAGGAAGGGAAATGTGTCGACCTGGGAATGCAGAAAAACAAACTGTGAGGCATGAATGAAGAGTATGGGCAGGGCTAGTGAGTTTATAGGTAAGATTATAGTGTTAATTGATTAATTTATTGAGCATGTTAAAATATGAAAGAATGGATTCCTGGTTCATTTAGAAATCACTTTTTTAGATTGGTGAAATATTTTTAATACAAATCATTTGAAGGAAAAAAAAAGTGCCACCAAAAGGAAAAAGGCAGATTACCTTGAGAGTCTGGGCTCTGGTGATGAGATAAGGAAGGTCAAAGTTCTGGATGTTATAGCCAGTGATGATGTCAGGATCCACAGTTCGTATAAATTCTGCCCAGGTCTGGAAGAAAGTTGATGAATTATATTGGGACAAGCATCCTTTTTAAGCCAAAGGGCATATTTCCATCATGGAGCATGAGGGATGCTCTTACAAAACAGCTGCCACAGATGGCTTGCCTATTCACAAAACAGCATGACCAGTCACAAAACTTCATCCTTAAAAACTTCATAAAATTCATCGAAAGTCAAATGGGTAAACTTGCAACCTACCACCTCGTGCAGCAAAGGGCTCTCTACCATTCCAGTTATTTTTATCTTTTCTTCAGAGCAAATGGGCATACTTCCAAACCAAGCGCTGGGCTGCAACCAACCACCATTTTAATTTTCTAGAATGCTTAATGGGCCTATGTGGAGCTCTGGTGCATGCACATAAATAAAGCTGATACTAGAGGCTGATGCTTTGATTTGAAGCGCGTCAACTTCAGATTCATCAAAAGAATCTGAAACAACTGAAGTCATATACAAAGACTGTCAGCCCATCTAGTCCAGAATTATTTACTCAGTTCAGCTTAGTTCTCAGCTCTGCAAGAGCTTAGGCAGAGATCTTCTACAGTCCTACTATCTAAATTCAGGAGAGACATAACTATTCTATCATCCCTCCCATTCCCAAGTTCCTAAGTGTCTAGGTCAGAATGGAAAGACTTTATGCTTATGGGAATAACTATGCTATTCACAAATGACAACCTCATAAAATAGTTTCTTGGATCTTAAAACCAATGCCTTTTTAAGTCTTCCTTCTCATGATACTGTGTTTGCTCACCTCCAATATTTGCAACTTTTTTTCAATTCAACAAACCTTATTTTAATGGACTAATTGGGGGGTGGGGGGGTGGGACTGTCTGTTATAAACAAATGTCCATTCAATTGGAGAGGACTCACTTCTGATGTGATGACTTCTTTACCCAAATAAAGTCAATTAATACAGAAAAGTTATCCATTCCATATGAAACCCGTTGCACCAAGGTGTAAATCAAAGTTTCACTGTAACATGGTGAATAACAAAGCAAGCAACAGGCCAAACTAAAAGAGGGAAGAATGAGTAGAACAAGCAGAAACTACATAACCTATTCAGTCTCTTTCCTCCACAAGTTTTATTGGATGCTTAGATTGAAAGATTATGCAGCCCAGCTCCCTCCAGTCAAAGCTATTATATTCCCTACTTTCTATGTCAGATTTTTGATCCATTCCATGTTTTTCACATCTGGGATAGCTAATCTTTCTTCTTTCATAATCTGGCACATAAGAACTGTCCTGTCTTACACATTAGGTCATATATACCTTCCTTATCATCACTTTCACAGTCCACATTGGATCTTGGTGCAGGATTCCATCTTATTATCTACAGTGGTGCTTAAATGTTTGTGTGCCCTTTTGAATTTTCAACACCTGCATAAATATGACCTAAAATGGGATCTGTTTTCCACACAAGTCCTAAAACTAGATACATATTATATTAAGCATGCTGGCTGGGGAATCTGGGAGTTGAAGTCCATACACTTAAAGTTACCAAATTAGAAAAACACTGCTCTAAGCTCACCATATTTCACAGGCCTAAGATAATATAATAATTACCTTGAGAAGTTCCTTCTCCTTTGAAAAGCAGAGCACCTGAGAGCCCACAATAGGGGCACAGTTTTGCAGCGTGAAGACATTACGCACAAAAGGATCCTTCTCACCCTGGCGTAGAACCATATTGGCAATTTGGATTACTGGATCCTTCTCTGGTTCAGGAAAAATGCCTGAGCAGGTACAGGAGAGACAATTAATATAAAAATTGCTTCAACCTTTTGCTCTGAAGGGCATCTATTATTGAAGCTGAATTATGAGCAACTTATTGTCATAGCTTAACCAAATGGGGAGCCTTGGAGTTCATATCCTGAGCTGTGGATCTGCTTCTTAACCATTCTTTTGATTTGCAAAACAGAACTTGCATCTGACAGTATAGTAAGTAATTGGCCACTCTAATATCTAATGAATAAGCATTGCACAATTAAAGCACATATTCACATGTTTATCCAAAGGATTTGTTTGGTTCATATAGCTAAGACAACCTTGTAGGTCTGCTATATGAGCCTTCTGACAACCACCCCGTGTTATGTAGGCTGGCAATTATTCCCACTTCTAAGCTTAAACTGATATATTTCCATACCAACTGAACATTTCACCAAACGTGTCTCTTCTTATCAGGGTTCTTATATAGCTTATATAGTGATAATATGTGGAGTTACCTATAGGACTCTGGATGATTAGCCTACCCACTTCCAGAACTACATCTATTTTACCATGTCACATTCTGCCCTCTTCAAATTTCCTCAGTACCTTTACGTCCAGCACATTCAATATCAAAGCTGAGTACACGCAGGGGGGCTATACGTTGCCATTCTCCCTCAGGGGGATGACTAACAAAATCCATCCAAGCCACATCAGCTTCCAGCTGACAGAGTGATACCTAAAATAGGATGAAAAGCAAATCTAATAATCCAGATGTTCCTACAAGAGGCCTTCAGCCCTTGTGTGTTCCCAACCTAAGATTCATAGAGTTGATGTATTCCAGAAAATATCTCTTCTTCTCTAACAACCACACCTATGAGCCTATATACCACACTTTGGCTCCAGTACCAGCTCATCTAATCCACTTATAAGAGGCTCTTCTTACAGGAGGGAGGTACAACCTCTACATAGAATATATAATATAGTCATCATTACAGTGTAATACTGAGAAGATCCAGATTCAAATCCGTATTATGTAATGAAGCTTGTGGATGACTCTGGACTAGTAATTTACTTTTCAGCTCAACCTATTTCAGCACAGTGTTGTTAGGATATAATGGGAATGAGAGTGGGGAGAAATCATAGAGTTGGAAAGGGCCATTTAGGCCTCTGAAGTACCCTAAAAGATGATTGTCTAGCCTCTACTTGACTAATCAAAATCTGTCTTCCTGTAATTTGAAACTGTTTTTCCATGTTCTGCACATAGGGATGACAGGGAATGGTTGACCCTTTTTTGTGTGACACCCCTTCAGGTGTCTGTAACAGCTTGCATTATCAGTCTTCTGTTCTCAAGACTAAGCATTCCTAGTTCCTTCACTCTCACTTTATAGAACTATGTTTCTAGTCCTCCAATTGTCACTCCTTTGTGAACATGTTGTGGCTTTTCTCACTCTCCCCACCAACACCACCTTGGGTGGATTCTCCTTGTCAGATTCTCCAGCTGACTGTTCTTGCCGCAGGCGATACTTTCCAGCAACCAATTCAATCCAGTTACAGCCAACAACATCCCGGTCTACCATGAACCTAAGTTTGGAGACAAAGTTGATGAGAGATGAGGAGAGATACTTGGTCCTCACTACCATCAAAAATTATTGCTTCTTCCTTCCTTTTTGGGATTAAAAGAACAACTCTCAATACACTTCAAAAATATGATCATAGCAATTTCCTCACTGTAGGATAGCTAATTAAATTATGGGAGTATGCTTCAATGTCTAGAATAGTAAGTCTGATATCGAATTCAATTCAAAGGAGAAACCATTCCTTAACTATGACTTAATGCATGGATTTGTATCATACCCTAAATGTGGGTTTCTCCATACATAGAGTTCAGTTTTGCAGGACATCTAAATCAGAGCAGACTCTTAATAACATGGATTGAATTTACTGTAGCACATAAACTTATTTGTGATTGATACTGTGTTTACCATGGGTCTTGACAGTTATGTTTAACTTAGAGCTTAGTAATCATTTTTAATCTTTTAAAGCAGTATAATATATTCAGCTATTCATAATTTACTAATGATTAACTGGAAAATTATGACATGTTTAATACCTCATTTATTCATTTGTATTTTATTCATTTATCTTGTTTCTTTATATCTGTTTATATTTTTTCTTTAAAATGTCTAAATATATTACAAAACAGTCTAGGATAGCCTTCTACAACCTGGTGGCTTTCAGATGCAATAGCTAAGAATTATGGAAATTCAACTTATCTGAAGGTCACCAGGAGGAGAAATTAGAATAGGAGCAAAATCCTAAATCCATTTAGTTGTATCCCACTTCCAGTTATTGCACTGAAGAACCTTGGCTAGTAATTTCTGGTAAACAAAGCTTCTTCATAAACATTTGAAACCATATGTGAGCACTGAAGTCTCATTCTCTTCACTAAAAAAGTCAATTTTTAGGCCTCCTCCAAAAACCATATACTGTAATTCCAAGCAATCTTGAGAGCTAGTTACTTTATCCCACTGAAGTATTATATTCTAGTAGAATAGATTGAGAGTTTTAGCCAGGTTCTCCCATTTTTTGACCAAACAAAGTATATGATGCCCATGGTTCTGAAGGATTTCTTGGGATAGAGAGAATGCCTGGTAAGGACAACAGTCAACTGCATTAATAGTAAGTCTCACCTGATTTCAAAATCAATATTGGATTCATAGGCTGGAAAATTGTGTGTTCCCAATGTCCCACACTGCAGCCCTTGTTCCAGCAATCTCTTGGCAGGAGCAATTAGCCGAGGCATTGCCATTGTAATTTTCAGGAAGGATAGGAGATGTGGCCCATGGAAACCATACATGTCTGAAATGAGGAGAAAAGTCTTGGGGCATTTTAAAAAAGAAAAGCTTTATTTAAAAACTATCACTGCCAACTTATCAAATCCCCATCTCTTATCCAATCAATGTATATCAATGACGTTCATCAATGGCTTTCATATTTGCTCCTTGTTCCTTCTCCCTGCCTCCTGAAACTTTGCACATATGAGTAAACTACTCAAATAGTAAATTCAAAAAAGTTACTAGCCCACAGAAAAAGAAAACAAAACATAGCTTTTGTAAAAGTTCCATATTTAGTGCTTGAAGGCACAGAGGAAAAATTAGAGTGGATTGATTCCCTATTTTGGAACTCTTAAAGGCTTTTATGATTTATCATACAGGCACTTCATTCTAATCTAATTATACACAATCATTACAACAGCTTTGGGGAGCAGCAATGAAAGCAACGTTACGGTGATTCAGTGTGAGAGCACAACACTGTTGTTGCTACAATTGAGTTGTGATTTTAAGGCCCAGCAAATACCCCATATCTAGATCTAATCCAACTCCTTGTCATCCAGAGAGGATGCCTGTACACACACTCTTCACAAATGCTCACTCTGCTTTTTGCAGATTTCCACTGCCAGTACGGCTTGGCTCAAACCATCCTTGTTGGACCGCATGTCCCGGATCACAGCTGTATTCAGTTCCCGCTGAAAGTCAGCCAGGTTCTCTGCTTGGAATCCTGGAGGAAAAACAGAGGGAGTGGGAAGTGAATGTTCTTGCAAGGATCAAGTTCAAGACAGCCCTTCCATCAACCATAAACTTTTACTCACCAGGTGGGGCAGGCACATAGAAATAAGGAGCAAAGCCATGGATATGACAGCAGACACTGTTGCCAGCTGCAGTGACACCAAACATTCGCAGGACAGGTACAGGACCTTGGGTACATCCTGGGAATCCAGGGATGTGAGAGCCTGACTCAGGAACAGAAAGAGAACATATTACTTGATGAAAAAGCAATATTGTATGTTTCTCCAATAAAAAAAAAATCCAGAGTGTCTTCTCATTATTTAGCTTCTATGTAAAATAAAAGTACAAATAGGAGTTCAAGGCATGCTTCAGGCTTCACTTGCTACTTACAAGCTGATTGCCTATAGATGTAGACTTTGTATGGACAAGTATAATAAATATGGGACTCATTTATACAAAATACAGTAGATTAAAAAAAATAAGTCATATAAATGTATTAGAAATATATATGTACGTGAATAATATTTGCATTAGATAAGTTATATAGAATTGTAATAGTTTGCTGTTATGACATATTAACATTTTTCTTTGTTGTATTTCTTTCACTTTTTTGTTAAAGCACTATGTGTTTTTTTTCTTTTCAATAATAAAAAATAAATTAAAAAAAGGCATGCTTCAGGTTTCCTCAACCACATTTCATATTTAAGTTCTCAGTGTAGTTTAAAAATAATAATAATAATAATAATTATTATTATTATTATTATTATTATTATTATTATTATTATTATTTCTGGATTGTTTTACTCAGTGTAGTTTAAAAATAATAATAATAATAATAATTATTATTATTATTATTATTTCTGGATTGTTTATTCCATACACATGAAGTTTAGCAATCATTCTGTTCCTTTTTTAAAAAAAAATAAAGACATTAAAAACAATTTGGATATATAGTGTATGTATCTGAAAAGAAAAGTAGGACTTTTCCCTGAAACAACGTATCTTTAAAATAGGAAAGTTAGATTTGCTGAGTTTTTATATTTAATTTCATCTTTCTTGGAGGGAATCTTCCTAAATTCACTCGTCTTCCATTGGCAAATCAAAGGCACATTCCTATGGTACATCCTGGACTATTTGCTATGGGGGAATCTTCTTACATCAAGCAACAGCAAAACAAAACTGGGGCTAAAACCTCTGTGGGGAATTCCATTCCTTTCCCATTCTCTCTGGAGAGAGGAGTTAGGAACACTGTGGATCTGTTCTAGCTTCAAAAACCCCAGAAACTGTAATAGCTTCAGACTTCCCCTCAGGAGCAGAGAGTTATTGTTTAGTCAAGGAATAAGAGTACCTAGTTCTGCAAACCCTTTTCTATGAAAAGGAATAAAACCAGTCCATCAGTCATTCAACCCCAAGTTCTCTATCAGCAACTTAACCTGTTTACATACTTACCCACATAATAATCTAGTTCCACTTGCTGGAAACACAGACCTTCCTCTTTGGGGTTTATTTTGGGAGGCAGTGGCCTCTGCCACTTGGGGTTGTGTACTGATGAGAAGAGATTACCTGAAAGAAGAGGAAAAACCCACAACACGGATGTCCATCAATCCCTTTTTAATCAATCCTAGATTTTGAACAGTTAAAGATCTTGCTTTTCCAAAGCTCAGTCTACTGAATGAAAAGAACAGGAAGGAAAGGCAGCATGGAACAAGAGACACAAAGTCTCAACTGGTGTTTGAAAAGTCTTAGTATGATACATGATGTACGTAACATCTTTTTGTAGTATTTGGGGATACAAATGACAATGCTATAATAATTTTTAAAACACTGAAATACTGTGTTAAAATAAATTTGAATTGTGTAAGAGTTTAAATTAATGGAAATGAAAAGTTTAATTTTAGCATGGATCACAAAAACCAGAGCCGCCACCATCCAATGTATCATACACTTGCCAAACAGCTTCTCCAGCTACCCTCACTGCTCTGTGACTTGTTCTGCCTCAGAGAGCTTTCTCCCAATTTGTATCCTTGCAACTCACCAAGGGGAATGGCATCAGATGATAACTGTGCTTCTTTGATCTCTAGAGCCACCTCAGCCTCTACCTCATCCAGAAAAGCCAGTTCCTCTTCAAATTGTGAAGGGCCATCTTCATCCCAGTCTCCTCCTCGTGGCCTTTTCTGTTGTGATGGCGTAAGGTCTCCCATACTAGTGCTTTTCACAGAAGCCTTCCTCTTGTTTTCCATTTTGGCTTTCCTAGAAATTGAAGATCACTTCATATCAGCTTCATCAAAAGCAAGTTGTTCCCCAAAAGCAGAAACAAACAGGGATATGCCAACCTAAAATTCTAATATGCCAAAAAAACCCTTAGCTATAGGGGTTCAAATTACTTTTTCTACAAAATCTGATCTCAGGCATCTGGAATCAACATTCAAAATTATCCCCTTCCCTTACCAAGTTAAGGGCTGCTTAACTCTTTGTTTGGCATTTATTCACTTAAAATCAAGCCCCATCTGCTTGGGAATAGTTACTGAATCCTTTTTCTTTTCCCCTGTGATGAATAAAACAAGAAAACGAAGAATTTTGAACACAGAAATAGCAAGGAAAGGGAAAAACTAGGCCTCAGAACTGCATCCAAACATTTTCTTTCAAAATAACACAATTGCTTAAAGATCATCCAAGTATCTAATGAAATCATGTTCCTTATAAATATGGCCTTAATGAATCAGATCAATGACCCATTTAAATCAGTGCTTTTCAAGAAAGCAAAACAGGAATGGCATTATGGGCCATGGATTATTGCCTTGTGGGGTCTATGCTGCATGAGTTTTGCTTCTTTTAAAAAGTCATTTAGTCGGTGCTAGATGAATCACACATTTGAGCAGAAGCTCAATTTTCCCAAGTTGGTGCCCTCCAGATATATTGGACTACTACTTCCAGCAGCCTCAGAATAACAAGTGCAGTCAAAAGTTCGATTCCCTCCTCCCAATACACTTTCCCTCTACAATTAACTTTATCCATCCTACTCCATTAAATCACTGCTTGCCCTTGTTCTTCAAAGGCCAACGTTGGATCACTTCCTGAAGTGCTTCCACAAATCTACCAGCGCATTTCGCCCAACCCACTTCCATTTGCCTCCCAGGTATCTTCAGACCCCTAAAACAGTCCTTCCCAATCTGCGTCCTCCGTATGTGCTAGCCATTGGCCATGCTGGTTGGGGACGATGGGTGTTACAGTTGAACATATCTGGAGGTCAACAGGTTGGAGCAAACTGCTATAAACCCTTAGCTTCCTGCTCCCCAGAACCCCAACAAATGTCGACCCTTTCCCCACATCGGCAGGCCACTTTCTATGCGCCCACCCCGGTTGCAGAAACACTGGTCCTCCGCGTAGTTACCCCTCTTACATCTCTCACGTCACTTTCTCATTGCCCGGCCAGTCTCCCGCCAACAAGCTGTGGGGAGGAGCCTGGTTCTCCACCCCCTTGTTGCCACGCCAACCTCCTCCCCATTGGCTACCGCCATCTGCGGAGCGACAAACGCTTTGCCTTCCGTGGGTCATCGCTTGCATTGCGCGTGCGCATTGCTTTCCTACGGCGAACCGCTACCTCCATATTTAGAATGGCAAAGAAGCCGTAATCCCAGAGCGTCTACCTAAGCGCTCGCGACTGTTATTCGGGCGCGGACCGCGACAGAGGGAAGACGCGCGGAAATTAAGTGATCCACGCGCATGCGCGTAGGTAGTAATTCGTTGCACTTTGTCTTTGCGAGAAAGAAGTGGAGTGAATGAGCGCCGTAAGGATGTGGGTGGAACGGATGGGCTTAGACGATACAGGAAGAGCAGCTGAGGAATTCTTTCGCCTGCCAAAAGTGTCCTACTTCTGTACCCGAGATTCCATAAAGGGGGATTGTGGAGGCGGGAATACAGAACACAGTGACTTAGCTTGCTTTAGACTTCATGATACAAGGACATACTCGCATCCTTTTCACAATGATGTCATGATGCAGGCATCATCATTTTGACGTCATTGTGGCTTATTATGGATGCTGTTGCACCCAATCACAACTTTTTTAGTTTTCCCATTCTCTTGACCCATTCTTACATATATCTGTTTTGCAATTCAGTCCACTCATTCTCTGCATATGACCAAAACCTCTCAACATGTTCCTTTTGTACTGCTTACTGAATTTGGTGTTCAAACCACATTGATTCAACATCCACCCATTCATTCTTGACCCTATCTCTTCTTGTTTTACAATGCACCTTTCTTAAATATCCCATTCCCATTGCATTCAATTTTTTTTTTTTTGTATTTCTCCGGATATCCCCAACTCTCATTTCCATAGAACAAAGGGAGAGAGACACACCCTTATACACAGTCATTCTTGCTTCTTTTGACAGATACACATTCAATGCAACAGACCACACCCTATACTATAAATTGCAATTGTTCACTCAGTTTTCCCTATCATATATTGGTCTTGCTTTTATACATTAATTTTCAGATTCATCCTCTTCTTTGCATCATACAGGTAATTATTAGGCTCTTCGCCAACAACACAGCATTATTCGCACACAAGTACATGTACCTTCATGTTCCCAACAACACATCTCACAAGAATTCCTTATAGATTATTTAAAAATACATTAAACAACTCAGGGGAACATCACACATCCTTGTCTTAATGTTGAACCATTCATTGAGAATTCCATTTATCTCAAGTATGCTTTATTTCTATCAGATTAACAATCATATTGCATTCAGCAACCACATTTAAGCTCCATATTTGCATAAAACACTCCGGAATTCAAGTCTATTCACTTTACCATGCACTTTTGCTAAATTAGTCTACACTGAATAAACTTCCTTTCTCACATTCATGCATTTCTCAGTGATCTGCTGAAGAGCAAAAATATGACCTGCACTCTCCATGCCTAGCATAAAACCTCACTGCACTTTTCCAGTTTTGCTCATTGTCACCTCTTGCACCCTTTCAAATCAGTATTCTGCCAAATGCCTTTCCTTTTACTGAATAAAACAATCCCTCTGTATTTTTTGCATCTACTGTTCCTATCTTACAATTTGCATAGGGGAACAATAATGGCATTCTTCTAGTTGTCTTTACTCATACATTAAACAAGCTGCCGGCCACCCCGTAAGCAAACTCTATCCATGTTTTAATCATTTCTCAAGTTATCTACACCTCCAGCCTTACCATTTTTCAGCAGTCTTAACAACTTTTATTACCTCCTTTTCATCTTTTTTTCCTTGGACACAAACATTTGTAGCATTCAATATACCACTGTCATTCCCATACAAATCTCTAAAATACTCTTTCCAGCATTCCCTCATGTCAGTTTCATCTGAAACATTTTCTTATTTTTTAATTTTAATTTGCTCTTCATTTTCTCTACCCCTTTTAATATTCTGAGACTGTGGTTCTATTCATATGTCATGTAATAGCATAACAGCTGTATATATGCAATGGGCTAAGTTTGGTTAGTGTTAACGGAATGTTGTGGTTTGGTATGCTATGTGAACCCAGTCTGTTAGGCTATGGCGCAATCTGTTGTGTGAGCCTAGAATATTAATTATTTTGATAGGCAGGTTAAGTGCCTTGTGTGAATGCAACTAATTATTGGATTCTCACATGCTAAACCACAAACTTTTCAGTTCCATTTTAACCTTGTTTGTGAATCTCTATGTCAGTAAATCATAAGCAAGCTTTTAAAGCCCAATTCAATGCTTCTTTATGCTGGAGGGTTTTTTAATAGAAGTCTCTCAGAGGTGTAGCTACGTTAATTGGTTGTAACAACAATAACAAAAAAAAGTTAAAAATTAGCACATTCATAATGACAAAATCCATGCCCTCTCCAAAGTACCATGTCACACCCTATCGGCACCTTCTTAACTCAATTATTTTCCTGGGATCAGGTGGCTATTACAGCTTTGGCTTTAGATCCAAAGCACTGCACATCCCTATTTACTAAACATAATGAAAAAGTGGTAGTCTGCAACTGGCATGGCATAGGCTACAGCCCCAACCAAATCAACCTTTGGAATTATGACTTACCTTGGAAGTATGGCATAATTGAAAGGTGCAAAATATATAGTATTACATGTTAGGGCAATGATGGCGAACCTATGACATAGCACAACGTTCTGGGTGACATGTCAGCATTCACCAACTCTCAACAATAAATATTCTCCCTGTCTGAGTTACCAAAGAAACTGAGTTTGTTTTACTTATATTTCATTTTTGTAATTATTTGACATTTCTTTATATGATACATAGCACCACACGATTGGACTGTATTTTTTTAAAATAAATGAATGTGCAAAGAATTGTTTTGTTCAGTGGGGATGAGACACCAGCAGAGTCAAGTTAAGCATTTTCTGAATTTTTGACGTGCCAAGCCCAAAAGGTTCACCATCACTGGCTGACATGCTACATTTCAGAGAATATGTCTCATTTGATACAAAAGGACTTACTGTCAAATAGTCTTCAACTGATTAATTAGATTAGACCAGATCAAATGCAAAAAAGGAGGTATGGTATATCAGGAGGAAGCAGTACAAGGAGATCTAAGTAGAGGATTAGGCCAAAAATCCATTTAGTTGTTTCCTAGGGTGATCACAACTTGGAAATGATCAAAAGCCTTTCCTTGTTAATTTCTTCCTTTCCTTAGCAACTGATAAGCATTTAGATATATATGCTTCATAATGTATGTAATCTCATATATAGAGAACACCTAGAAAATAAATTCCATAATGAGATCTCTGTCTGTCTCTCCCACTCTCTCTCTCTCTCTGTATGTGTGTGTGTGTGTGTATGTATGTATGTATATATATATATATACACACACACACACACACACACACACACACACACATACTGTATATAAAATCTAAAATCTGATATAGATTTTAATAGAACCATATATCTATTTCTATCTCTTTATAGAATTTGTTCTCTGGATGTTCTGAAAATGAAATAATCTATCTCTATTCTACACAACATAAAACACAATAAGAGACATCCACACAGTATAATAAAATGCAGTGCAAGATGCAGACCTAAAACAAACCTTCCACATATATTTCACAATAGAAGTAATAAGAAACATGAAACTAGGTTTATGAGAAAAGACACTCCATAAAGAATGGAGGTTCTAGGCCTTGTAGAGCTTCATAGTTGAAAAACAGAAGTTTGAACCAGTCTGAAAACTAATTGAAAGCCAGAGTGAAAAAGGATTGGTGTAATATGATACTAACACCTGTTCCTATATAAGCAATTGTAGCCATGGTTTGTACTTGGCCTTCTTCAATCCTTGGCCATGCTGGCTGAATGATTATGGGAGTTAAGCCCAATACATGTGGAGGGCACCAATTTGAGGTATCTGAATTATTTCAAAGATAGTACCCGATCACAGCACTATGCAATAACAAATTAGTGATAACTGCTTAGGCCCCCAGAATAAGTTCCTTTCTCCTTCTACCAGATTTGAAATCTAGTGATTTGTGCATACACTAGAATTGGATTGAATAGAATTAAATGTACACTACATATGGAGGATTGAATTTCTCAGTGTTTCCATGTGTAAAACAGATAGAAAAACCATCACACTAAGCAAAAGGTCTTTTTCTCCTCAATATGCTAGGTGTTTGTTTGTTTTCTGCAGACTATCTGAGAAAGCAGCCTTCAGAAGTGACAACTGCCATGTTCAGTCTGAAGTAATGTGAAAGTATCTGTCAATCAACTCAGCATTCAGTTCACCCAATTTTAGTGTATATGTAAATTCTAATCTAAGCTAGCAGCCATCTGAGCAGCAAAAAAAATCAATACATGAAAGAAAACGTACTTTCCTGCCCTGAACTGATATTGAATGACCTTGATATTATAACAGAGGAGAAAAAGCAAATATTTTCCTTTGTCTACTTTCTATACTCTATACAGAAAGTTTGGGACTGCTGCTTTACCCAATATAATCTGATTTCTGAATCCTGACTGAGGTTACTGTTAGTTAGTTAGTTACAATAGTTAGTTTGTTGATTTATTTGTTTCAGCCAATGTGGTGCAGAGATTAAGGTGTTAACCAGGAGCAGGAAGACCCAGGTTCTAGTCCATCCTCAGCCATGGAAGTTCCTTGGATGACTTTGGACCAGTTACACTCTCTCAGTCCCAATCTACCTTCCAGAGTTGTTGTGGGGAAAAGAGGGAATAGGGAGCACTATGTACACTAGCCCCTAAACAAAAGCAGGTCATAAATATAATAAATGCATTTATAAATTTGATAGGCTGATGTAATAGTTTGCTCCTCCGTGACATCTTTTTTCATTCTTTTTGAAATGGGGCCAAAGTTGGGCACGTGCCAAGGCCCATATCTTGCCTCCCTCAATCTCTGGTTTTTCTTCTCCTTGTTGCTCCATTTAACTATTTTCTTCAACTTGGCCTCAGTCTTTCCCTTTGGAGGGTGGCTCTTTGGGCTATTGAGGGGAAAGAGGTGAAGAGAAGAGATGTGTCCCGTCTGAGATCATCCTGCTTAAGGCCTCCAGAACAGACATGAAAGAGGGCAGTCAGAATTTTAGGCAATACTCAAAATGCAGCTCTGTCAAAGACATCACAAATCACAAAGCTTCAATTGGTAAATAAGCAAATGGGAAGTACGTTCTGGGAAAAATATCTTGCTTGCAATATGGAATTTGTCTTTCAGATTTGGATAATCTGAGTGAATTTCTGTAAAGACAATGCTGAGCAATAGACTGTTTCTCACGTAAACCCCCAGATTATGAAAATGCTTCCTTTTTATTTCCCATTTCAAACACTTCCTTTTTTCTCCCCTTCGGGTTTGTATGTGCCCATGCTTGTGTAAAAAGTACAGGACTCAGTCATGGTGCCTAACTGGAAACTGAACTGGACTATGTTCCAGAAGAAGTCTGGAAGGTTATGGATTCAAATTTCTTTATGGTTGCATGATTACTGGGTTTGCACATTATGCTAAACCACAACGTCATTTCGTTCTTTTGGTTTAGCATACTGTGTGAGCCCAGCCAATTGTTGTTGATCTAACAAACCTTAAGCAAGCCAAGGCTTAGTATACATATATCTGAATCCAGCTACCATGTGCAGGATTTAGCATGTTAGAATTTGATCTGGGAGATGAGATTTTTTCAGTGCTCAGTCATGAAGCACTCTAAAAGTATGGACTGTTTCCTCTTCCAATCTAATACATCTTGACTTTTCTTTCTATATTCATGCCAGAACTTGTTTTTCAAGAATAAGGCACCTTTAGCAGATCCTGCCACAATATATTTAACGTCAACAATTCTGTTTTTCCTGTATCAGGCCTACACAGACGGTGTTCTCCTTATAAAGTTTAGAAGGAGGATGGACATTTTCATTTTATTATCTGATGCTTTTTTTGTAAGCCATCCAAAGCCATTGGAGTGCTAAAAATAAGCATAAATGTGATTAAGAAAACTGAAACAGTAGAGTGCTATAAATATTGGGTTTAAAGGATGTGGATGATCTGAATTCAAATCCACAGCCAGCTCTGAAATTCTAAGGGTGGCCTTGGGAAGATCACACTCATTCATTCATATCTACTGTGTAACGTCATTAGGAAGTGAAGGTTGTAATCCTTCCTATACCCTCTTAGCTGGAAAGTTAAGACTATACATTTACTGAGGGGAAAAATTTACTGCTTTTTAGAAGAATATCAGTACATTGGGCAGTTTTCACAAACATTTAATAGCTCAGATAATGCTGAATTGTCCCTCATCAGAGATTCACCCATTATGACCAACAGAGGGGGTTAGTAGAAGATAGCAACATTTAGAGGTCAAACAGTTCCTGTATCTTAGTGGCCTCCGCCACTGAATAGCTATTTATGGGATTAACACTTCCCAAATATGGTGATGAACACTAGCTTAGGTTGTTTTAAAAGCCATTGGATAAATTAATAAACCTGTCTATCAATTAGTATTAGCAGTTAACAAAGTGGACCCTCCAAGTGGAGAGGTAGGGACACAGCTATGCAGAAAGGTTACTGCTTTATAATTTAGGGGACTACTAAAAGCATAAAAAGATATTTTGTGTGGGAAATAGGAAGATTTGATGGATTGCTCAACTCTTGCAGAATTCTTAATTTTTCACACAAAGGGTGTAACAATATGTTACAGGCATCTGTCTGATAGTGTCTGTGTGGCATTACTGGAAATGTGTTGAAAATAATTTCCGTCCCTCTCTACGCTATTGTGAATGTCCTGTCAATTTCAAATTGCTAATTATCTCTGGGTTTCCCCTTTGCCCCTCATTTCTTTCCTTTTTCCCCTTTCAAAAACAATGTGACAATCCTCTCCCACACTCAAGCACGTGTTCTGTGCAGCCAAAAAAAAAAAAGACTGTCACTCAATAACAATCCCCCAAATATTACCCTTCCCCCCTTTCACTGTCTGGAAGTGTGTGTATGTGTGTGTGTGTGTGTCTATGTGTGTGGTTTGCTACACACTGTTAGCAAAGCACTCTGATCAAGTCAGGTCATCACCACAGGCTTTAATGTGGCTAAGTCACATTTACCCAACACATTCTCACCAATTACCAAGCAATTTAACAGTTTCCTCCAACAGCCTAAAGGAACTGTGGTTTAGGGAGGAGGCTATGAATTAAACTAGAAATGCATTAATCCTGGCACTTTCAAAGCTCTACGTAGGGCCAGACAAAATCATTATGTTGCATGGGCACCTAGGTAAGAAACAAGATGGCACCCTTCCCCATTCCTTGTTCAAGAGCCAACTGTACTGACAGTTTAATATGATTTTTACACAGGCAATTGGATAGTGTCCTTCAGCATACCTGCTGGGGAACAAGTAGAATCGAGGTTAGGGTTATGTCTCACACGCACACATATTGAACGCTGATAGTTTTAATTGTTTTTCAGCCATCTTGGGACCCTTTGGAAGATTCAACAGCAAATTCTGTTTTCAATAAATGAATAAAATTGCCCCCACTGCATTCTCCTGGAAATTAATTTTTAAATATGTCCAACCCAAACATCTAACATTTAATTCATATATTCAATTTTGTCACTTTTGCATAATTAATATGGAAGTGATTTTTAGCCATTTATTTATTTCATGTTTCTTACAACATTAAGAATCATTACCTTGCTATTCTTATTTTGGTGTCTTCTCTTGTTAGATTGTAAATTGGATGGCCAGGATTCCATCTCTTTCGGATGTGTAAACTGCTCTGGGACCCTAAAAGTCTATCGGTAGACTCCATACATAAATGGATGGTTCCTTTCCAGCAATCCCACAAAGTAAGTTGAGCTAAAGGACTGTGATGGATGGCATGAGCAGGGAAGATTCTGGAATGGAGCTTCAAGGTTGTCAGGAGGGGGGAGAGACATTCTAGGGCAAGCACCTCCTCAGCCCGCAACAAGACTGTGGGAAAACGAAGAGGATGAGGCTGGCTCCTCCCTAGAGCCTCGCGGAATATATTCTATAGTAGCTGTAGATAAGTTTAGTCTGGCGAGATTCTGTCTATTAGGTACAAGCTAATAAAGTATCTGAACAGTACTGGATGACCTTGTTGTAGTTCTTGGGCTGAACCTGACAAAGATTGTAATTCAGCCACTTCCATCCAATGACTCTTCAGGACTGAACTAGAGCTTGAAGCAATGTGCATGACCTACACTGGTCCAAATAACCCTAAAACTGTATCAGACCATTCTAGTTCATCACAAGAGGTTAGTATGGCATGAGCTCTTCCAAGTGGGGATAGTCTTCCAAGTGGGGAATTGCTACATCTTCCATAGAGGAAAATGGGTGGATTGGATCCAAATTCAATCCATATTTAATTGGATCCAAATTTTAAACAAATGTGAAATTTAAGCATGCTCTTAGAAAAGTGTGAACCATATTCTAGTATAGTTGGGTCCCTAAAAGACCAGAATGAACTTAAAAATAAGTGGCAGAACCAAACCCTGATCTTTCTTTATTGCAGATTTTTTTTTTTTGGAATAGCATAAAGGCAAAGAGGCTCTTGAGTCAGTTGGTCACCTGATGACCATCCATGCAGCAGATGTGCCCTTGCCCCTCTGGCCCCACTTAGCTTTTCTTGAGATCAACCAGTATTGGCCAGTACTGCACCAGCTTCAGGACACCCTGAATCAACTGCTTAGGTGAATGGCTCATTTATCACTGTGCCTAATGGTTGCTGCATTCCTGTTGCATATTTATTTATTCACTTACTCAGTTCATATATACAGGTGAAACTCGAAAAATTAGAATATCGTGCAAATGTTCATTTATGTCAGTACGGCAACTCAAAAGCTGAAACCAATATATCAGATAGACGCATTACGTGCAAAGCGAGATATGTCAAGCCTTACTTTGGTATAATTGTGATGGTTATGGCATACAGCTTATGAAAACCCCAAATTCACAATCTCAGAAAATTAGAATATTACATGACATCAATAACACAAGGATTGGAAATAGAACAATATCAGACCTCTGCAAAGTATAAGCATGCATATGTACTCAGTACTTGGTCTGGGCCCCTTTTGCAGCAATGACTGCCGCAGTGCGGCATGGCATGGATGCTATCAGCCTGTGGCACTGCTGAGGTGTTATGGAAGACCAGGATGCTTCAATAGCGGCCTTCAGCTCTGCTGCATTGTTCGGTCTCATGTCCCTCGTCTTTCTCTTGGCAATGCCCCATAGATTCTCTATGGGGTTCAGGTCAGGCGAGTTTGCTGGCCAATCAAGCACAGTAATCCCATGGTCACTGAACCAGGTTTTGGTACTTTTGGCAGTGTGGGCAGGCGCCAAGTCCTGCTGGAAAATGAAGTCAGCATCCCCATAAAGCTCGTCTGCGGAAGGAAGCATGAAGTGCTCCAAAATCTCCTGGTAGACGGCTGCGTTGACCCTGGACTTAATGAAGCACAGTGGACCAACACCAGCAGATGACATGGCTCCCCAAATCAACACAGACTGTGGAAACTTCACACTGGACTTCAAGCATCGTGCATTGTGTGCCTCTCCATTCTTCCTCCAGACTCTGGGTCCTTGGTTCCCAAATGAGATGCAAAAGTTGCTCTCATCAGAAAAGAGGACCTTGGACCACTGGGCAACAGACCAGTTCTTTTTTTCTGTAGCCCAGGTAAGACGCTTCTGACGTTGTTTGTTGTTCAGGAGCGGCTTGACAAGAGGAATATGACATTTGAAGCCCATGTCCAGGATCCATCTGTGTGTGGTGGCTCTTGATGCACTGACTCCAGCCTCAGTCCACTCCTTGTGAAAGTCCCCAACACTTCTGAATGGCCTTTTCCGGGCAATCCTCTCCAGGCTGCGGTCATCCCTGCTGCTTGTGCACCTTTTTTTACCACACTTTTCCCTCCCACACAACCTTCTATTGACGTGCTTTGATACAGCACTTTGGGAACATCCAACTTTTTTGCAATTACCTTTTGGGGCTTTCCCTCCTTATGGAGGGTGTCAGTGATGGTTTTCTGCACAACTGCCAGGTCAGCAGTCTTTCCCACGCTTGTGATTCCTACTGAACCAGCCTGAGAGACCATTAAAGGCTCAGGAACCCTTTGCAGGTGTTATGGATTCATTAGCTGATTAGAGTGGGACGCTTTGAGCCTAGAATATTGAACCTTTTCACACTATTCTAATTTTCTGAGATTGTGAATTTGGGGTTTTCATAAGCTGTACGCCATAACCATCACAATTATACCAAAGTAAGGCTTGACATATCTCGCTTTGCATGTAATGCATCTATCTCATATATTGGTTTCACCTTTTGAGTTGCCGTACTGACATAAATGAACATTTGCACGATATTCTAATTTTTCGAGTTTCACCTGTAATAATAGTAATAATAACAATAATAAAGTAATAAGAAGAGCGTTATTTGTCCAAACAATCAAGGCTTCTCATGTTCAAGATTGGAAATGTTGGTCTTTGTGCCATTGATTGTCATTCTTTCCCAATCCCAGGTTGCAGGTTAGAAGAGTGAATTACACTTCCAAGTTTAATTTCCTGGTGAAGAAGGGAATGTTCTTTAGATAGATATCCAACCATGTATCCTTTAGATATTTCAGGTTGCAGTTTCCATCACCCCAGGCATTATGACCAACAGCTAGGCTGACTAAAGCTCATGGGAGCAGTAGCCCACAACATCTGGAAGGGTATCAGGTCAGGAATTGTGCCTCAAAGTAGCAAGCCTTGGGAACACTGTCCAGCATGCCATGCTAACAGTTCACCCAATCTCTGGAGAAACAAAATCCTTTGTAAAAAAAGGATTGGCAATATCATGCTTACAAAAGATCGGTTTGTTATTGAAGAAGGATTAAAATATGATCAGAGAATAGAAAGTCCCTCAGACTTGCATTTCTCAACAGTCTTCCTTTTGTTTGGCATTTCGCCCTTCAGCCACCTACACACTTATCACCCTTGACCTGTTATCAAGCCTCCAAGAGATCCTAATCTATTGTGCTCTTTTATACTTAAAATCCCTTTGTACTTCCTTGAGCTCACACTATGAACAGTTCAGGCTTTTACATCATATTTCTCTTGTTTAGTTTTGTCCTGGCCAAACATTTAAAACAATTGGATGATAATATTAGTAGACTAGTCACTAGGGGTAGCATATTGGATGATTTTAGAAAGCATATGTTAGGAATGGCTTCTTCCCATATGGGCCTGCTGAAGAATTTTGCTCTGCTTTGGAGGTCCTTCTTTATGCCTGGAAAGCTAGATTTCTTCAGATCTCAGGCTTAATCAGGATTGAACAGTATACTTCTATGTAGTGCTTGATTCTTCCCACTTGGCACTTTCTGTTAACAGCAGTAGCTAAGCAAGCCTTGGTAATGCCTACTGTGGTTAGTTTAGCATTATTTGTGGGCTGGGAATTTGGATCTGTTCTTGGCTTCTAACTTTGGTCTTTTCTAAGATGGACAAGCCATGGATCCATTGGGAAGTAATGCTAAGCTAGGAGTAGGGAATCTAAAGCTTGCAGATTGTATATAGATACTATGGCATCTGTACCCAGCTTCCTGTCAAGGTATTTTCCATATGGAACAAAGGAAAAAGTGATCATTCCTCTGTGTCATGCAAAGGAGTCTATTTCCATGCAGGGTGACTCTTCTTTCCCATATTTTCCTAAGACAGACTGTGATTTATTCTATTTATTGTTTTCCAATTCTGAGCTATGCATATACTTACCCTGCTAGGAGACTAAGTGTTAAGTGTAGGTCTTTTGTCCTATTTTCCCCTTAGATAACTTAGTAAGACCCCCATCAAAGCATATCTAAATCTCAGTTCTTGCAAATCTGCAAGGTTTAATTCTTCAAGCCAGAGCCTTTTTTTTTTTTAACTAATGACTAAATAGGTATCCTACTGACTAGCTACAACTAATCTTCTGAGTCATCCTTCTGAATCTTTGCTTCTTACTTCCCACTTCCACTTCCATGGTTCCTGCTCTGCACTGGCCTTCAAACCCACTAGTAAACTGCTGAGGGCAGTGCATTTTCAAGTTACACTGAAAATTATATAACCTAGGTAGGAAGCATAACAACTGGAGACCCACAGATCACAGAAATCTGTGCCAAAGAATACTGATTTTCTCTGACCTGGAAAGACCTTAAGTCATTTATATTAGACCTGGAGTTTTCCTGAACAACAATGACATTTACCTTGTTTGGTTTCTTAGCCTGTGATTCTTGCATTCCAGCTCCTGGCTCATTCCAAAAGAGGGATGTGCCTAGAATAGTTTTCAGTAGTATTGATGTCTTCCAGATGTGTTGTGCTACATGTTGCTGAAATTAGAAGTTGAGCAAGTCTTACACAGATCAATAGACTTGGAGCTATCCATTCAACCAAAATCCAGCACTTCTAGCTCCAAGTTTGGATCCCATTATAACCCACTAAATCCCATTCATGTGTCACCAAATCCAGGGAGCCTCAGTGGCTTCTACTGATGAGATCTATTGCCCCTTTTGGAGTTTAGGAATTTCAATAGGGCCATTGACACTGACTTTGTTCAAGGCCATATAGTGGATTGAAATAATGGTTTGGAAAGTCCCTGCTTGTAGAGCTGGACAAGGAAGAGGTAGGGATGTGGGGGATCCCCTGCTTGAGAAAGTACAGTACTTAGGAAAGTAGGAGAGGATTAACAGATAGAATACAAGATGAATTAATAGGCATTGAGAGTTGTTTTTCAGCAGATAAGCTGCCAGGGGAAGTAAAGCAATGTGCTTACCTTCACTGCAGGTGTTTAAGCAAAACCTAGACAACTATCTGTCAAGAATGCTATAACACTATTCTGTATTTTAGAACCCACTTTAAGCAAACAGGTTGTAATCAATAGTCTCCAAGGGCCCTTGCAACTGCAAGGTTACTTTTTAATTCATATGGATTTTTAACAGTACAAGTGGTCCTTGGTTAACAACTGCCCTGTTTAGCAACTGTTCAAATTTACAATAGTGCTGAAAAAGTAGCTTTACAATCAGTCCTCGAACTTACAGCCATCACAGCATCCCCACGGTCATGTGATCACCACTGGGGCATTTCACAGCCAGCATCCAACAAGCAGAGTCAATGGAGAAGCGAGCAGTAAAATCGCAAGTCGCAGTCACATGATGTCGCGCTTAACTACCATGGGTGATTCACTTAATGACCGCAGCAGAACTGATGTTGTAAGTTGGGCACGGTCACATGACGCTTTACTTAACAACCATGTCGCTTAGCAATGGAGTTTCCGCTCCCAACTGCGATCATTAAGTGAGGACTACCTGTAGAGGAATTACTTTTTTGGCCATATTGAGAATATGGAATAGATATAAACCCAGGTTGTGCCCCAAAACACCTTTGTGGCTCTCAGCACAAGAAGCATTTTATAGTCAAGAAATAATAAGTAAACACAAATGTTAACTTATTGTGAGATACTAGAATGTTGTCAAGGGGCATGTAAAATAAAATCAAGAGAAGATCTGGTGGCAGTGGGATATACTTATCAATGGTTTTCTTATTTACAATTATTAGAAAGATTTAAAGTAGACAAAACAATTTATGGTTTAGAATAATCTAAAACTGAGTTTTCAATAGAATTTGGTACAAATGATGAACATGTAATTGCTAAAATGTATAAACTTTTTACTGAAATTTAAATCAGAAGAAGAAGTGAAAGAATGTATGATGGTGGGCTAAAAAAATTGGGTATAATATACAAATGGAACAATGGGAAAACATGTGGTTGAAAGGATTGAAATTTACATTATGTTATAATCTTAAAGAGAATTTTTATAAAATGATGTATCATTGGTATAAGTCACCAGAGAAATTGTCTAGAATGTATAAAGAACTTCAAATTAATGTTGGAAATGTGAACAACAAGAAGTGACATTTTATCATGTTTGGTGAAGGTGTAAAAAAGCCAGAAAGTTTTGGATTCAAATACATACACTTATTCAGAGGATTTTAAAGATTAATGTATAATTGAAACTGGAGGCTTTTTGGGGGGGACTGATGGACAAACAGTTGGAAAGAAGTCATGGAACTTTGTTTTTATACATGATAACTGCAGCAAGATTATTGTATGCACAAAGATGGAAAGATTTGGTACTACTCACAATGGAGGAATGGTTGGTGAAGATGATGCCAAGATGGCCAAATTGACTTCTTTGATCAGAGAAAAGACAATATCTATGTTTATTGTTGACTGGAAACCTCTTATAAACGTTTTGTGTGAAACGATTAAAAAGGAATTTATGATTATGGTTCTGATGATTAGACAGGATAGATTTTTTTAGAGTTATTTTGCAAGAGGTAAATTTATAGTTGTACTTATAACTGCTGTAAAGAAAATTGGAAACTATTTCTTTGTATCCTTTTTTTATCTTTGCTTTTGCACTTTTAGCTCTTTCTTTGATTTCTTCTTTCTTCTTTCTATTAGTTTGTTAGTTTTTATCTTTTCTCTCTCTCTCTCTTTTTTGACCAGTCAAAATTCCATAAATAAGCAACATATTTTTTATTGTAATACAACCAAAAACATGTAAGCAACTATTTTCTCTTCCCCTACCTGTTTTAATAAAGCTCTTATCCTATTGTTACATATTTTTCCTGCTAGGCCACTATGGTTACCTACATTTTTTTGACATACCCATACAGATTAGCTTGGATCTCACTTATCCCATCATGTCTGCCTATCCCAGCTAATCTGTATGGGTATGTTAAAAAATGTAGGTAACCATCATGGTCCAGCAGGAAAAATACATAAAAATATGTGGCTACAACTCCAGTCACCAGAGGTAGTAGAACTAGAGTGACGAAAGTTGTAGTCAAATGCATCTAGATAGTGGGGAAGGCTGTGTTAGGGTCTCACAGCCTTCCTCACTATCTAGATGTATTTGACTGCAACTTTCATCACTCTAGCTGTATTAGCTCTGGATAACTGTAGCCACAGATGTGAAGTTAAAAGAGTGCTCTGCTGTAACATTTGCAGTGCAGTCCAGTTGATTTGCAGTGTAGTTCCCTGCACACTCAAAACAGCTTGCTCCATGGATGCTTCCAACCAGAGTGTTCTGAGCACCAACATTTGGAAGATGCCATATCACTATTCCACTTTTCCCACTTTAAGGCTTTCCCCAGTTTAAAAGAAAAAAAATAGAAGTTTTGGGGAAACAGGAGAATTCCAAATGAAAGGTGATGTCATCTGACTCCCAGAGTGTAAAATATTTGTAAATGGCTGAGGTAGAGTGATTGCACAATAAAAATCTCACCAGGAAAATATTCCAAGTTAAGCATGAACAGATTTGCAAATGTAGAAGGAAGTTCTTGAGTGGGTGTTTGTTTTTGTTGTCACAAGGAAAAATAGTAGATGAGGGCTAACCCTTAAGATAAAATGTTCCATAATTTTCATGTTGTTTCTCTCTCCTCAGCCTTTGGAACAATTGCAGCTTTCTGTTAGCTACGGATGGAGGTGAGTTCAGTTGGCTGCGTGACAAAGACATGGGCTTTCCCTAACTAGATTTATATTATGCCGTTCTTCCTAGTCAAGCAAACCCTTTTTTCTAATAGATCTCAGTCATCTGCAAATATCTACCTGTTTTGCCAGCCCTTGGACCAGGTCTTTCTTTTGACTCCCACATATCACACACCTTTCCTCCTAGCAGGGTTTTTTGGTTGGTTTCTTTCTCCTTGTTTTCTCTGTGTTCATAGCATCTTCCTCTATAACCTGTCTAATCTAAAGGAAAGTTGTTTTTCTTAACCCATGAGTAGGAAATTGAGGACTATGAAATCTGTTTCATTTTTCACAAGGTCTCTGAAATCTACTAACTGAAGCCAGGTGCAAAAATAGAAAGGTAGGATGGTGGGCATTGGATTGCAGAACAAAGTGCTGCTCCTCTTCTGAAATTCGTTTTTCAGTACTGTATTAGAGAGCTCATGCACAAATCAACTCTCTTTTTTTTCTTCCCCAAACTTTTTAAATTTCAGCATGATTGCTAAAATGATCAGGGTCAAAATCTCTTGCTGCTTACTACAAATATGACTCAGTTAATTATAAGCCAGTAGTTTCCAGTCTACCTCCTATTCACTCCTTCTATATAACATCCAGGAATTTGGCCAGTGGTTTCTTAAGACAGTGTCTGGCTTCCTCTCCCACTGTGACTATTAAATTGGTAGGACAAAATATAATTTGTAATGAAGGCACATCTGTGCTCAAAATTAATTCAAGCTTTGACTAGAACAAGGTTGTGTGTGAAGATTCCCTTTGCAATACCCATCAGATTCCTCACCTTAACTGACCTAACAGTTAAGGACCTGATATTCTGTAATATAAAGCACCAACCTCTAGCAGGAATCATCTTCAGTTACAAGAATGACTCTAAGCCTCACATACTCCCCGTAAGAATTCTTAGAAAATAAAAATGGCAGGTGGCTGCAACCCATTTGAAAGAGTAAGTTTCCAGCCCCAACTGAAAGAGCTGGTTATACTCTATAAAGTCCTGTAAGGCATGGTGCCTGGTACTGCCTTACTAAGTGGGATTCTGCCTGTCTGGTGTGGATATCTAGAGAGGGTCTGCTGAAGGTCCTGTTTCATGTGAAGTAAGAGGGCTGATGGTGGACCAGAAGGTACATACTTCCAGCTGTAGCCCTGTATTGTGGAATACATTGCCCCTGGAGGTATACTTGCCCCCCTACTCTTCTGATGTTTTGGAAAGCACCTAAACCCATTCCATCCAATGTTGTAATGCTCTTTTAATGTGGGTGGAAATTAATTAGGATCCAGTTCTGTTTTGTATTCTGCCCAGAGTCTGTGTATTGGGGTGGGATCTCAATATTGTCAAATATATAAATAAACGAACGGAATAATGAGGACTGTGAAATCTGTTTCATTTTTCACAAGATCTCTGAAATCTACTAACTAAAGCCAGGTGCAAAAATAGAGGACATCAATAGAAGAGAATATGTGTAGCTCATGGCTGAACTGTGGAGTCCTTGGTGCTCTCTCAGCTTGGTTGTTTGCTTGCAGACGTTTCATTACCCGACTAGGTAACATCAGCAGTGCTGGAGAGCGTGGAGTTGGCTGTAGAGGACATCAGCTTAGGAAAACCTATCACAGATTGTTGCTCTTCCCACACTATTGTCCCCATTCTTTACCATCCCCAGGCTATTTTTGTATAGTCTTACTTTATCTTATTTTTCTACCCCCTGAGGGTAACTCTTCATGCATCTGATAACTGAATCAACACTTAGGCCACAATAAGTCTGTTAGTTGTAAAGGTATCAGGAAGCTCTCTTAGTTAACATCACAAAGCTGGAAAGATTGGCTTATCATCCGTTGTTGCTCTGAATGACCTCTTTGTCATTCAGGTTTACTGAACATGGCCACCAATGTCTACGCCTGCAGTTTATCCCATTTTTTCCCCCTCATTCTGCCTACTTGTTTTCTGAAGTGGAAGAAGTAGATAGTTGCACTTCATTCCCACAAGTTAGTCATTTATTTTCTGTATTTAAGTAGTAACATACAGAAAAGTACAGCATCACAGAAAAAAAAAAAGATAAATAGCAGTTATACAGTGAAACAAATCCACCCCCGGATATGTTATGGTGATTAAAATAAACTAGCCAAAGAGCTAATTGACAGGAAAAAGAAAGAAAAGATCCATATAATATATATTGGTATCAATGTAAAATTATTTCAATCCTTAAGCTTATCATCAAATCTGGATCATCTAGAAACCTACTGTTTCATCTTCTCATTTTTAAAACAGGTTTTTCAAAAATAGATTCCCACAAGTTCATTGGTTGAAAGGTTTGCCAGCCCACAGCAAGATGAGAAATAGGAAAGTGGATGTGGGTAGTTTTTTTGGTAGGTTTTGAGTGTTAGTTAATACAATCATCTTTCCGCTTTCACTGAAACCAGCATGAGAGGATTAACTCTCCCAACTCCAGGCCTACTATAATTATAAGACCTGTTTGAACCAAAATTGAGGGTTTAGGTTCAGGGAGACCGAGCGGTTCCTTGGACATATCTCAGAAATAACATTTTACTTTATTCCATCTAAAGGCTGTCACCATAGTGGCACTTCTTATCATAGCAAGTTTCCTGGTACAAGATCGAGATAACTGTAGCAGTGGCCAGCCCGTTTTGAAGATTTTGGAAGACCCAGAAATAGCAGATTAACTTGAATGTGTCCCTGTCAACACAGAGCATCCTATGTCAACGTACTTCATTTTCTTCATTGCTTTTTATCCACCGAATGCTTGGGGAAATCTTGGAAAAGATAATCAAGCAGTGGGTTTGCAAGCACTTAGAAAGGAACAAGGTGATTACTAGAAGCCAGCATGGTTTGTTCGAAATAGGTCATGCCAGACAATTATTTGTATTAATTTTTTTTTGAAAAATGCGTGAGAGGTGTGGCACAAGGAGGGAGCACGAGGGCGCATGACAGTGCAAAGGGGTGTGCAAGAGGCACCGCACAGATCAGGGAGGGGATGGGGGGGTGCGAGAGGTGCCGCGTGGGTTGGGGAGGGTGTGTGAGGGTTCAGCACAGGTCAGGGTGGGTGCATGGTGGTGCGTGAGTGGCTAGTGTGGCATGAGCCCAGAGAGGCTGGGGGAGGGTGCGCGTGTGCGGGAGACTTACCCCAGCAACCTGTGATCTTCCCTGCCGGCTTCCCCTTTGACTTTATGGGGAAGCCAGCACGGAAGGTTGCAAATGGCAATCCTTTGATCATGGGGTGCTTGGCAACCAGTGGTAAGTGTGAACAGGTTGCCAAGTACCCAGATTGCAATCACATGACCGTGAGGGTGCTGGGACAGCTGGAACTCCAAGGACCAGTCATAAACACTATTCATTCAGTGCTGTTGTAACTTCGAACAGTTGCTGAATAACTGGTCATAAATTGAGGAGTAACTGTATACAGCTGTTCTCATTGGTGAGAAAGGTAAGGTTTTGCCCTTAAGTAGGAAATATCAAATGCATAGGTGCAAGATAGGCAATACCTGGTTCAGCACTAGTACTTGTGAGCATGGGATCAGGGCATCCTTGTAGATTGCATATTAGCCATCAGCCAGCAGTGTGCTGTAGTTGCCAGAAGAGCCAGTACAATCTTGGGCTGCATCAACAGAAGTACAGTGTCACTGGAAGCATTAATTCCATTCTATACTGCACTGGTCAGACCTCACCTGAAATACTGGGTCCCTTTGGGTTGCACCAGTACAAGAAGGATGCCGTGGAATGGCAAGAGTGCAGAGAACAGCGACAAAGATAGTGAGAGGCTTGGAGGCTAAAACCTAGGAAGAGTGGTGAAAAGAATTGGGTATTGTTTAGCTTAAAGAAGAGAAAGCTAAGGAGACACACGATAGCAGTTTTTCAATACTTGAAGGACATCACAGGGAAGAGGATGTGGATTTATTCACCATAGTGCTCAAGGACTGATCAAGAAACAATGCATGGAAGATTTATGGAGGGAAAGTCAAACCTAAAATAAGGAAGAATGTTGTGACTGTGAAGGCTGTTAAGCAGTGAAACCATCTGCCTCCTGGAGTTATGGGTTTCCCAACACTGGAAATTTTCAAGCAAAGGTTGAGCAGCAATTTGACTGGGATAGTCTGAGGATTCCTGCCCTGGGCCGAGGGTTGGACTAGAAGACTCCCTTCCAATCTTACGATTTATATTCTGTGACAAGTACAATGGTTCAGTAAATGGAAACACTGAAATACCTTTTGGGAATCTATTTTAATGGATTAGTTTTACTGTCTCAGATGAAAAATATTAATCAATCTGATCGTTTTGAACACTGAGCTGTACTTTGGATGGAGCTTCCTCTCTCAAAATCCATATGGCCCCAAGCCTGTTGGCTTTTAGGAAGGCAGTTAAGACTTTCTAATTGATTTTTTTTTTAACTCTTTGGAAGTTGCCCAGAATAATTGGCAGCCTTAGAAGTTGATTACATAAACAAACAAACATTGTCCTACTGCCTCCCTCCAGAAGAAGGGTCCTGACAGTGGGGCTTTCTCCTGCTACAGTGGGGAGAAAAGCTTTTGCTGTGATTTTTAAACTTTTTTTCAGGGGGAAAACATTAACAGGGATGTGGTGATGACATCACGGGAAGGGTTGGGGCCAGTTTTCCCATTTGGGGGGCCTTCAGTGGGTCTACTAAGTCTGTTGAAGACATCGCACCTGTTACAATTCTCATTTTGAAAGAAATCAGCCCATTGTCTTTTGGTGGTTTCCTACTGAATTTCAGCAGCAGGAAGAGTCTTGGCAGGCTCTTGGGGGTTGCAGAAAAAATGACAGTAAGACCATAAGTGGCCTGCAGACAGTTGATTGCTCAACCTGGTCTAAAAGACAAAGGCAACGCTGGAAACATTTTCAGTATTTATAAAGAAAAATATTTATATTCTAAATTGCTATATTCCTGCTTTGGATAGCCTATTCCCTATATTCAGACATGCTTAACCTGGCTAATGAATTAAGCCATTTTGCACGATTCATGGAGCTATATGTTTAAAACTAGACAAGCTTTATACTTTGTGTTGTGGAAATGAAAGCTGGCTGGGGAATTCTGGGAGTTGAAGTCCACATATCTTAAAGTTGCTAACACTGCCTTAGGGCTTTAACTGACCTAGCTAAGTGTGTGTTGTGTGAACACAGCCTGTGTACCTCAAATAGTTGTCAAATGATGATTCTGCAAAAATTAAATAGTTGGCCCAAAAGAAAAGATTATCATTGACTAACTCTATAAAAAGTTGTATTTATTTGCATAAAACACTTGAACAGAAGCCAAGTTGTTTGAGTACTGTACTTTATAAAGAAAAGGGACAGAGTTTCCCTGTTTGAAATTCTGGGGTATTTCTTTCCCATTTATTTGGGCATTGTGCTAATGAAGTGCCTCTACGTAATTATGAAGTTGAAGGGGGAAACCCAGTGGCTTCAGCCTTACCAGAGTTAGAAATGTATAGTTAGAAGCTGTGGGGTTTGTATGACCTCTAGTGGCCAGTCTTAAAGCCGTGAGGAGGAAACCCCCATTTTCCTGACAAGGCTGGGGTTTTCCTGATTGCCAGATGGGAAGTTCCAGGCCAGCAGACTTAAAGGCAGCATTGGGCAATATAATATTCTGGACCATTCTTACTCAACCTGACATTCTCCATAGGCATTAGACTACAACTGAGGATCTGGGAATTGTTGTTTATTTCTTTGATTAGATTTAAAGGCCACCTGACTCGAGTTTACATTTTAGAAGAGTAAAAGCAACGTAAAGCAGAAGAGACTACGTATGTCTGGGAAAAACCGATGAACAGGGCTCCCCAGTCACCCTACCCCAAGGCCTAGGAGAACAGTCTGGTTTTTAAAGACTTCAGGAACACCATCAGGATGACAGCCACTGCGAATCTTGCAGGAGATACTATTCCAGAGCGCAGGCATCATGACTGGGAAGGCATACTTCCTGGGTCTGGATAAATGGCATTGTTTAATTGACAGGACTTGAAGCACACTAACATAGTTGCATATAGTGGATACCAGCCTGGTGTCTAGCTCCATGGACATTTCGATAAACAACCAACCCTGTGATATTAAAACTGTTTTTTGGGGAAACGAATTCAGAATCTCCTTTATGTACCCTGCCCTTCCTTCAGGGAACCAAGGCACTGTGCATGACTTTCTCCTCCATTTATTGTATCATCACAATGAACCTGGCTGTAGACTAGGCTGAGATCATATCTGACCCAAAGCCGCTCCCTAAATATGAATTGGAACTTAAGTCTCTGTAGTCCGTAATGGCCAAAACCTTTTGATAGCTTAATCCATACTGAGGGCACCAGGTTGGGAAAGGCCACTTTGGCCACAATGTGAAATACACACATACCTCCAAGAATGCTAGTTCTCGGCTCCCCTCAGAATACAAAACTCAAAAATTCAGTTCATGTGTGGCATTAAATGCACAATGTGAAATGACTTGTTTTGGCAGTAGTATGTTTTGTGAACTCATAATTGTAAATGTAATAAAACACTATTAATAACGATGGGCAATTATGTTTTAACTGGGGACTACACCTTTTTCTTCTACAGGTAGTCCTTGCTTACCAACCACAATTGGGACCAGCAACGTGGTCGCTAAGCGAATAATCATGTGACTGCAACTGGGACTTACTTCCCCTTCAGTCGTTAAAGCGAAGTGATGCGGTCGCTAAGTGAAAAATCATGTGACTGTGACTTACTATTTTACTTCTGCCTTCCATAGTGTACACTATTAACTCTGCTTGTCGCAAGCGAAAATGCATGCCACTTGCGAAGCATGCGAATGGCGATCACATGACTGCGGGACACTGCAACAGTCATAAATGTGAGGATGGGTTGCAAAGTTATTTTTTTAGCACACAGTCGCTGCATAAGGCAATCAGTAAGCGCAGACTACCTGTAATTGCTTTGGCCTTATAGGGCTGCAAAGGGTATGGAGGACAGGACTGGAGGGTTAAGCCATGTTTCATGCATTCATATTACCTTGAATTTATAAAAAATACAAATTACATGGTTAAAAATCGTAATTTTGCTGCCACTAGAATGTTTCAGTGACTCACCCCTGCTTTAGTGCATAGTGTATGGCATGGAACCAGCCATGGTAGGGTGTGTATAAACCACAGTCCACAGCTTATGAGTGATGAATGAACTCAGCCAAATATTTTTAATAACTCCCCTTCCTTTCTCTTCTGACAAGACTCTGGCATTTTTTTTTCACCACCTCCCCCAGCATTATTACAATATCTACAAGGGAATATTTCTCATATAGGGGTATCAGGAGACCAGTCCAGACGCTTCATTTTCATGACGAGTTTATTTCTTCTGGGTATCTGCCCCACACACCAGGTATATGGCAACCCCTCTCTTATTTTTCACTGCGATACTCTTTCCCTCCCTAGGGAGAAACAGTTGTAGGCTGTCAAAGCAGAGTGTGGTGCAGGGCATAGCTGTTTGCCTTTCACAAACAGGAGGGAATACAGTCTTTGGGGAGAAGTTTCTTTCTACCTTCTCCCTCTTCCCACTTAAAAGGAAGGTGGTGACTGACCTCTCCCCCTCCACCAAATCTGAAGTAGTGGAAAAAAGATGATGAGTAGATGGGGAGGAGGAGAAAAAAAAAGTGCTTAGTAACTCACTTGACTCAATTCTTTTGGCAGGATCCCAGTCCAGCCATTGTAAGGCTTATGCTGAGTCCAAAGACTCACTATGGGGAAGCATGTCTGCTGGCGCTGCTGGGAGAGAGGTATATGAGGGAGGGTCTACCTCTTCCCCAGTCCATTCAAAATGTCTATTCATGTACATCCCAGATCTCAGACAGAAGTGGCGGAAGCTTCTTATCTTGAAGGCGCAAAGCAAAGACCTGCTCTGAGTGCACACTGCTCAAAGTCCGCAGGCTCACCAGCTTCATCAGCATGCGGGGGAACATCAGGTGGTCCTGTGAACAGAAAGGGAGGCGAAAAGCAGCCTCGTGAAAGGTGTGATAGCTTTGAACCAGTGCTGTCCAAACTTGGCCACTTTAAGATGAATGGACTTCACCTCCCAGAATTCCCCAGCCACTCATCTTAAAGTGGCCGAGTTTGCACAACACTGCTTTAAACAGAGTTGTACCATCTGAGATGCCAGGGCTATATGTGGCCCAGAGCTCTCAAAAAGTTGCCATTAAATTTTAGTTTTTAATTTGAGAGAAGTACAAAGTGATTAAATACAAGGGGAGTCATCATATAAACTGTATTTATTATTATATACAGGTAGTCCTCGAGTTAGGATAGGAATTGGGACTGGGATTGCTGTCGCTAAGCGATGCGGTTGTAAAGCACCATTGTAACTTTGAACGGTCACTGAACAAATGGACATTAAGTGAGGACTACCTATAAGTTGAATGCATTTTTGTCTTAATCTTGCCCATATTTTGGAGCGGGGCACTTCATTCCTGGGATGTCACTCAAAGGCCTCAAAAAAAAAAAAAAAAGGACATATATCTTTTAAATCTTTCTTTTAACTTTAAACTCTGGATGATTCATTTGGAATATAGTAATCTAGAAAAGATGGAATGGTTCCTAAATAGTTTGGGACTTTTAAGATACCTCAAAGTATAGTATGTATGTTTGACCATGACCTGTGAAAGATACATGATTTACTGAGAGGCAAGCTGAAGGAAAAAAGGAACCAGAAGGAAGGGGAAGGAAGAGGACATTAGCCTGATCAGGTCCTTAACACTCAGTATCTAGTGAAAGCAGGACAAAATTGCACAATCCAAAGAAGTTTCAGGAAGGACACTTCTCTCCCCACCCTACCATTCCTAGACCAGCCATAGGAAACTTAGTGTCACTGGAGGCGGTACTTCTAAACATCACTATTTTTGTGGTTGCCGGGTGGTGACATCCTTGGATAAAGGAGGAACAGAATTTCTGAGCCATTTTTTCACTTGATAAGAGTGAGGGCTGGAGACGTTGTTTTAGAGTTTTAGAGCTAAAATAAATCTATCAGAGACTTAACACACTTATTTTTTATTAGTTTCCCATTCCAATTAGAAGAAAACCATGACAAAAATTCTGACACTTTGCCACTGATTTTTTGGCACTGCAATATTGGGAAATTTTTGGCAAAAAGGGACTTCAAGGCTGAACATGGCCTGCTGCCTCCTCTGAATCCAGCATGTTCAATATATTTTGTTGTGGTTTGTTATGCTTTAATCTGGGGTTGGTAGTGAGTCTAGTCTAATGTGTTGTGTAGTCCCAGCCAACTTTGGAGGAATATGCCTAAAACTGTAGTGGTCACTTGTACTCTTAATATTAATGCTAATCTGAAGCAAACTTGATTGGAGTTCAGAAGATATATCATTATAGTTATGTATCCTCAAATTAAGGGACTGTTCCACTTCCCAGTTCCTGCTGGAAGGAAAAACTGCCTTTCCCTCCCTTGCAAACAAAGGGGTGGTGGGTGCAGCAAGAATTATCACTTGCTCTGCCAAATCACTTGAGATGAAAAGGAAAATGCCTTTACAATACAGCCTTCCAGATGTTGACTTGAATTCCCATCATCCCTGCTCAGCTTAGCACAAAAACAGTGGAGATGGGAGACGTAGTCCAGCAGATGGAATAGGCTACAGTACTAATTTCCCAATCCTGTCTTAAGATTTACCAGGGGAAACCCGAAGCAAGGTTTGCTTAAGTCAAACGTGGTCTTTGCAATCTGATAAAATTGTGCTAAATCAAGAGTTTTGCTTTGGGCCTCAGACCAGGAGGAAGGATATTTTTGATCGTTTCCTTTTTCCTCCACCCAGTGATGGTCATCCACCCCCTTTGCTTTACGCATTCACTGCTGCTCTTCCCCCCAACCCAGATACCTGTGGGCGGTTGAGGTGGATGTAAGAACTGAGGGCCTCCACGTAGGGCTGCTGCAACGCCTCTACCAGGCCATGGTCCTGCACGTTGGGCCTGTCAGCGGAGAAGATATTGATTGCAATGAGAAGGGCGTATTCGGCATCATCCAGCTGCAGCTGTCGCATGGCCCGGGAGAACTCAAATATGGGGTTGATGAATTCAACCTGAAGACCTGATTTTGGGGGGAAGGGGATTGGAGACGGAGAGAAACAGGACATTAGGGAAAGACAGATGCCATCTAACTTTCAATGCTGAGACCTCCGAATGTATTTCTCGTCTGTTTTGGATTTCTACCCCACCCTACTTTGGCTGCCTTCGCAGTGCTCAAGCTTATAACTGCTTCAAAGCATTAATGCATCGTAAGAGAAATTAATAGTTCGGGCTTAAAAGCTAAGCAGGGTTCAATTTGGTTCGTATTTGCAGAGGAGACCACAAGGGGGTTCCTGGGCTGTAGACTAGACCTGAAAGTTGAAAAGACACCCCAGAAGATGGCAATGGCAAACCCTGCTATAAATGTATCCATAGAGTCAGGAGTCAATCTCAGTGTAAGGGTGACTATCTTTTTATAAAGCAGTTAACAGAAAATAATACTGTACATTCGTGAAAGTAGACAGTGGTATACACTCCAAAAACATGGTTAGTGGCACAAAAGAATCTGAAAACCTGGCAGACCAAATGCCTATGAGAATTTAAAAAAAAGAAGAAGTTTCAGCCGGACAGAAGCAAGAGAAAGGGGTTGAAACAGATTTCCCAAAGTAAGGAATTCCATGATCCAACCGCAGCTAGAGGAAACATTCTCTCCTAACTAGCCTGCCTTGACTAGCAGTGAGGTGTAGTTCTTCAACAGAATTCAGGACACTAACAGGTTATAATAAATAATCTAGATTGAAGGATTTCACAATTAAGTTGCCAACACTTTGAACTGGGCCTGGAAATCAACATACAGTACAACCAAGGTAGCAAATGCATGTAGAAACCAATTGTGGCTGTAGCCAGAAAGAAAAACTGTGAAGAACAAACACCTTTAAGTTCCTGTTTAACTTTCTTCCAATACAGAAACATTTCTATGTAATGTGACATGTAAACAACTGTACCTTAAGAGAGGAAGACAGAAACTAAACTAGAGGGCCCGAGACAAACACACCCTTTTCACTGTACAGCAAAGATCCCAGAATCAAGACCAGACATGCGGAAGATACAAAGGAAAATCTGAGTTATTTCCAGATATTTGTCACATACCATAGGTTCACCATTGCAAAAGGATGATATAAACAAATGTAAACTATTACTAAATATGAAAGCCCAATAATCTTTATGACACCCTTTCACTTGAGGTGTGAAACAAGGAATAGGGACAATCACCCAGAAATACATCCTTGCTCTCCCTAGATTTATTCCTTGGGAAATATATTAGAATACTCAAACATATTTTTAAAAAATAATATCTCCCCCTGCCTGGGTGGGAACCCTTTAAACTGAAAACATTTTGGGAAAATGCAAATTATATATTTCTAGGCAAAATAGTAATTCTGCTTAGGTTGAAGTCTGCCCAAAATATATAAATTTCACTGTAAAACTTGTGCTAGCAAGAAGCTTCTCTGGAATGGAGAGCTGGGACAGCATTCACACATGCTGGGTTCTCAATGCTCTATCATTTTTGTACCTAATGAAAGTCATAAGGTGTTACGTTTCTCAAGAATCCAAATGCCAGGAAAGTGGCGGCTGGGATTTTTCTCTGTGTGGGTATATAGGAGGTGGGTCTCTTTCTTAAGCAGAGACCACCCTTCTGGACAACTTAATAAAACACATGAAACAAAAACCTGTCTTTGTGAAGTTAATCAGATGTGAGATGTATGGATGAAGTAAGAGAAATATTGATACCATCAGGGCAACCTTCTCAAAATTGGCGTTCCTCATATGTGTTACATCACAATTCCCATCACTCCCAGCCAGCTGATTCTTCTGGGGTGGGCTGAGAATTTCCTGGAAGTAACCTCTACCATTCCATACACACCTTTGATTTTTTTTTCTCTCTCTCCAGATCTCTTCTCCACACCACCCCATCTTGCCTCACTTTTCCAGCTCACCTGCACGATGAAAGTCGTCTTTACTGTACGTAAAATCTTTAAGAAACGTAATGCATTGCGTCTCATGATTGTAGCGCCGGGCTGTCTCCAGTAACATGATCTGGGAAGACAGGCAGGAATCAAAGAACAGTTATTACCCTTCTTTAAAAAAAAAGTCTAACATGTATGGTACATGCTTAACTGTATAGGCCACACACCTATTAACTCTCTGAGAAGGTAAACTCCCCTTCCTTTTCTCTCCTTTTTAAAAAAAATTATATCCTTTCACATTCTGAGGCCCAAAAAAGCAGAAGCAACACACAATATATTACACACTGCAATACAGTAAAAGCAGTATAACAGCAAGTATCACAAATAAATACCCACCCTGAGTACAGCCTAGTTCTCATAGGCTGGTTAAGTACCTGGACTACAACACTTCAGAGCCACATGTTTTAAAATTCTATTTTAAAAACTCTGAAGAGGAAAATCATTGCTCCCCTGCTGTAGTGTCAGGAGCTAATGATCTATGTGAACATGTCTGTATATTTTGTTTTGGTACAACATGTACTGTTAGGAGCAGAAGATCAGTTAATAGTAGGGGAACTCATTTGCCCAGCTGATCTAATAGTATCTATATCAATGGCAGATACATCTCTGGCAGAACATCTCCAAACATCTCTGGCAGAAAGTCTTCCTCGTTGTCTGCTACCTGATCCTCTTTGTTGGAAATATCACAGATCCACCTTCTGTGTACAAAACATGTGCTATGCCAGTTTTTACTGAGTTATTACTACAGGGTATAGGATCTTTGGCTACACAGACAGACATTTCCAGGACAAAAGACCTCACCAAATTAAGACTTTTAGTTCTTACAACTAGGGAGACAGAAGGAACATCCTTGCTCACCTCAATGGTGGAAGCCTTGAGTAGTGCGATCTGGTCTTCCCGTGAGAGCTGCAGGAAGCCGGGTACTTGCTTGGCAAAGTCCACAATCTCTTGCACTGAGATGATGGCTAACTCTGTAAAGTGGGCAAAGCGCTGCTGGCGTGCCTCCCGGCTGTTGGGGTCACTGCCCATTGGCCAGGGCTGGGAAGTGGTGGGAAAAATTAGAGACAAGGAAGAAAAAGGGGAATGAGTTTGGTTTAGTATACTTTATGGCTAGAAATCATGGAAATCACAGTCCAACATATCTGGAGAGCATCAGGACATGAAAGGCTGTTCTAGAAAGCCACTAAGACTGTTAGCTGCCTTTGCCACAGTACTAGCCTTGAAACTAGTCAGGACTTTAAACCAGCTTAGAAACATAGTTTAATTTCCTGGCATGTTCCAAAGCTGGCAACTAAAGTTTCTTGGATTGATTAAAATGGGGAATTATGATCAATTAGTGGCTTCCTGGTTTAATTGGGTCCTGAGAGGAGGAGGGCTCATTTATCCCTTGGCTTATTTGCCAGCAATATAATCACCCTCCAGCCCTGTTTACAGGTGTGTGTGGAATCCTTGGGGTTCTCTAAGCTTAGTTGTTTTCTTGCAGATGTTGTTACCCGGCTAGGTAACATCTTCAGTGCTAGAAGGGCGTGGGGTTTGCTTTCTGTTTATACACAGTAGCTTGCTCTGACAGTGTTGGTGGGGGTGTTGTTTTCTCCTTGGTAGTTCCTTGATTAGGCTGTTGTTTACTGCTTGATTGTTTGTCTGGTGTTAAACTTGGTGTTAATCCCTGTTTATCTGGGTGTGGATTGCTGGTGAGGTGTTCTGGTCTTTTTGCTTCCTTTTTATTGTCTCTTTTGAATAGTAAATGTTGTTTATCTCTATGTGCCCGTTGATGGCTGACTTGTCTGAATACTTGTGGCAGTATTCAGAATTCTTGGTATTTAGACAAGTCAGCCATCAACAGGCACATAGAGATAAACCACACTACACTACACACTATTTACACACTATTCAAAAGAGACAATAAAAATGTAGTTCTCCAGCAGCTGGAAGGCCTGAGGTTTCCCTCCTCTACCAAGGACACCAGGCAAGGCATTCAGGGCTTCAGAAGAATAAAACTCTCATATTCCACTTAAAATGTGCAGGCTTTAAAGATCAGTAGCCACTGCGAGATTTTGGGAGGCTTTTGGGAATGAAGGGAGAGGAACCATGTTTAAATTTAACTTCTCTCTCTCTCTCTCTCTCTCACACACACACACACACAAACACACACACACACTTACCGTGACTTTGGGTTGATCGCTAAAGCTCCTCTTGTTGCACTGCTGTTGGGCCGCCACCAGCTGCTGGATCATGCCCTCCTGCTGGGGCGTAAGAGGAGCTGGCTCAGGCTGGGATAAAGCAGGGTCACAGGGCAAAGGAGGTACTCGAAGTATTTCGTCTCCATCTCTCTCCCCAGCCGGCACCCCATCACCCTCGTGTTTACGGATCTTCTTCTTGCGGATCTGCTCTTCTGAAAGGACACCTGGAGATAGAGAGGCAGGCAGAAGGGCATGAAATGAGAAGTTCTCAAAAGTCCAACAGAGAATTCCAGATGTGCTGATGTCATTCCTTAGCATTCTGAAGAACCATCTTTCTCAGCTCTGGAATGCACAGCCCAGATAGATTTATCTTTTGCCTCATTACTATTTTCTCTCAGACTACAATCCAAATCCATCCTGTTGGCCCAAACCTTCACACCTTCAGCTTTTTCCTTTTCAGTTTTTATAATCTGAGAGTTTCTTGATGACAAAAATGAGAACCGCTTGGCCCACCAAATGTGAGCCGTACTACAACTCCCACCATTTCTCACTAGTGGTCTTCAGCACCATCTGGTGGGCCACAGGTTCCTCCCTTCTGCAGACCGTACAGTGTCCAATCTTTAAAGGTCAGTGAAGCTTTAAAATTCTGGGGGCAAATTTTGCACATGCAAAACATCTCCTTCCGTCCAATATTTATTCACTGGGCCAGTGTTTCTCAACCTTGGGAACTTTAAGATGTGTGGACTTCAACCCCCAGAATTCCCCAGCCAGTCATGCTGGCTGGGGAATTCTGGGAGTTGAAGTCCACACATCTTAAAGTTCCCAAGGTTGAGAAACACTGCACTAGGCTGATCCCTGCTAATCCACAGGTTATATTTGTCTTTTTTTTTTTTTTCAGACAGATTAATCCCTTCCAAACTGAAGCCACCCATCATTTATTTTTTGAAGAACTGCCACTGGAACCATTGGAGCCCAGCGGCACTTTCAGAAATCATGATAAAGGAGGCTGTTGTTTCGCTCTGCGCTAGGTCAGCTTCCATTCCAAGCCAAGCCTGGATAGGTGGCCTCAACAGGTCTTTGCTGCTCTCCCCTAAGATCCCACTACTCACATTCCTCCCGCATGCCTGCCTGTCGGCACTTTTTCAAGCGGCATTCCTGGCACTTCCGGCGCATGTACATGTCCATGTGGCACTGCCCACTGCCCTTGCAGGTGTACTGTGCTCCTTTGATGACGCTGCGTCGGAAGAAGCCCTTACAGCCCTCGCAGCTCAGGACGTTGTAGTGAAAGCCTGAGGCCTTGTCCCCGCACACGCTGCAGACTTCGTCCCCCAACATCTTGGGGGCAGGTCCCTTTTTGCGCTTGCGGGCTGGCTCCTCGGCTGCAGAGGAAGGGAGAGAAAACCAAAGATGATGACTGTAAGAGAAAGGGGGGACTCTCCCCATTTCTTAATTCCCAGGCATTAATTTCAGGGTTTTAAGAGGGCTGACTTGACTGGCCTTTGCAGGAAGGTTGCATTTGGTTTATCCTTATTCCCTCCACCATCTCCCGTAGTCAATCATTTGGCAGTATTTAAAAAAAATAAGCAGTCAGGGGCTATCATTGAACTGGCAAGGCTGGCAGGGGTGGGATAGTATTTCGTTGTGCTTAGTGCAAAGCAGTGTTTTTCACACTTGGCAACTTTAAGATGTGTGGAATTCAACTCCCAGAATTCCCCAGCCAGCATGTTCCCTGCTAATACCTGATTAGATAGACAGCTCTAACCACTCTCTCTCCTCTTCTGGAAAGCGGTAGCTAGCTACCAAAGACAGGCTCTTCTTGTTAACAGCAGCTTCACACCTGGATCTCCTTCCATTTATTCAGTTGCCTGGTACCAAACTAAACAATCTTCAAAAATCTAGCAATACTGTTCAGTTTTCCTAGGCTTTTATATCACGTTGAAAATGTTTTGATGGTTGCTATTGGCTTGTGGCTTCCATGTTGCTGTGAAAATATGTGATTACTGTCTGTTTCCTTCAGTTCCTGAAAGCCTTGAGTGCAACCTTTGTAGCGCCTCCATATGCTGCCATATATGAATTATAATTTTTAATGCCAAAAAATGGGACTAATTTAATTAAATAACCAATTTAAATATTAATCTATTTTCATTTTAGACCAAACCAACTATTTTTAAGAGTGCTGCCTTAACGTGAAAAGAGTTTTGTCCTTTTTTGCCACCTAGAGCAGAATTGTGTTCAGCCACTTCCACTGGATGGAGGAACAATCAAGTCAGGACAGAATACACAAGTGCGCTATCCTGAAAATAAAATCAAATTCATAGGAGTTTGGCTTATCCTTTCATGCAAACTGGTTGTTTTCTTCAAATTTCCATACTGAAAAGCAACATACAAACATTTCAAACACATCAACACACGGACTCCTGCTCCAAATCCTTACTACAGCTGTAATAGTAATTTCCCCAATAACCTTCCCCTTTCCAGTACACTTCAGATTGCTGGATGGAGTCTCCTGCTCACCAGTGCTATGCGTAGAGCTCTCGCCATCATCTGTGCAAATCACTTCAATTTTGACAGTGCTCTGAGACTCTGTCTTTGCCATTGACCACTCATCTTTGACCTGTGAAGTGGGATCCCCATAGTCTGGTTTAAAAAAAAAAGGGAAACCAAAGTTAAACTCTGAAAAGCCTATCTTAACTGCTTGTTCAGCAGTGGGCCATCTGCATGGATTTCATTAGGCTTACCCTGTGGTAACTGAGGTTCATCTGTGCCCGCTTTGGCCATCTCAGGGCATCAGCCACAGCAGCATTACATAGCTAGCTCTGGATTCAGACAACAAGTCAGTTTCTTGGAGCTCAGCTTCTTCACTCCTCTTTCATTTCCTTGGAAAAGAGATAAAAGTCCTGCCGTTCCTCTTGTCTTGTCCTGGGAGAAGTGCTTTACCTCAAAAGTTGTGCTCCCCTGCTTGATAGGAAAGAGATTCAGGATGCGCCCAAGTGCGTCCTCAAACAACTGATTCTGCAAACAACATAGGGAAACTATTGTCAAGTGGACTGTGAAGGTGGCTACTTTCTGAAACAGAATTAAAAGAGGATAAGCCAGATTCACTGAGGACAGATCAACAGCTCTTATCCATGATGGCTCCATGGAATATCCATGCTTGGAGAAGCGCATCGCTGGATTCCAGTTGCTGGGGGCAACAGCAGAAATGAGCTGTTTCTTCATCATCTGCTTGTGGTAAGGCCGTTTTAGAAATTTGTTACTAGGCTAGATCACCTTTGGCCTGATATAGCACAAATCTTCTTACATTCTCCTATACCAGAGATGGAGAAACTATGGTTTAGGGCCATGTGCCCTCTCAGCTAAATTTCAAAGACCTTAGCAAGTAAGCAATTCACGTCTGGCAAAAAGGATGTTTGCCTTTCCCACTGGGTGGGAAAGAAATGATATAGAGATGGGGGGGCGGATATCAAAAAGCAAAAGGGGAGAGTAGTAAAACTTCCACTTACATGTAACTCTGGCTACACCTCCTACTAGGGTACAGCCGTTAATAGATTCTTTCCGAGAGGATACAGAAGTGAAAAAAAGATCCCTATCGTCATCCTATACCAACAGCTATATAACGAGTTCCTCACACCTTTCATTTTTGTACCCTCCTAGGTCAAGAAGTTGCTCTAACTTTCAAACGCTCTCTCACTTCCATAGGCTGTCTTAATGGAAATAAGGCAGAACGTTTTGGTCCTTCTGTACCAAACAAGGACAGTACCCACCCCTTTCCTTCATCATTTATCAACTGCCAAAAGCTGCTTCTTCCCCTCTCTCCCCCTCCCCTCGTCCTTCTTTTCCCAAAGAGTCACTGATCCTCATATAGCTATTTGTCCTACACCAAACATCCTATGAGAACATTGTGCAAAGGAGGGGAAGTTGTCTTTACATTCTGTCTCACCTTCCTCCCCACTACGGGGAAAATATTCAGCTAGTATACAACCACATAGCAGGGTTTATGGAGGTGGCACAGCAGCAGGTTAGTGGGCAGGAGGGACAGGTGACCAAAGTACTGTCTGAAGGTAGAACGTAACCTGAAACAGAAAAAGGAAGACGATATGAGCAGATTCCCTTAGTTTATTGCACAGCACAATCCTTTGTGTGTGATTAAGTGAAGGGTATAAGGCAGTTTGACTCATCAATACAGGCATATCTTGGAGATATTGCAGGTTCAGTTCCAGACCACCACAATAAAGTGAATATTGGGGTGCCAAAAACCTTCAATTTGTAACAAAACACAATTATCTGCAAAGCACAGTAAAGTGAAGCGCAATAAAACGAGGTATGCCTGTATACACTTTTCAACATGCTGGGAAGGGTTTCCTCTTGTATGTTCAGGAGCTATAAACAGTGTTGAAATAGGAGCAAGCAACCTGTGCCTCAAAGCCACATACAGAACCCAAAACGCTTTTTTGCAATCTCAGATCTCCTCAATTATATCACTGAATTTTGTTTACCTGCCCTTTAGAGATGGGAAACAGACAGAAACTATTGTATACGGTTAAACAACATTTTTGAAAAGCTAAAAAAAAAAAAAGCCTCTCACCCCAAAGCCCTCTCTGCAAAAAGCCAGAAAAAGATTCCAGATGTAACCTATATATGTAGGATTCTGACTACTGATAGAGAATGTTGAGGAAACATGCACACCCAGAAAAAAAATGTAAAAATCCTTGTATATCAGTCAATACATTTATATTTTATCTTGTTGCCCTACCTTCATGATAAACACCACTATAAACATACACCAACCAAACAACAAACCTTAAAAAACCCAATTACCATTCCTGATAAAAATGCTCATTCAAAAACTTAACTCTCCAGGGATTCCTTCTTTAAATCAAAGGGCAAATTAAAGGCAGATATTCTCAGTTAGGATGCCCAGAATTACTACCTTAACATACAATAGTCTCTGTATGAAAGCTGATGTAAAAGTTGTGATGTTTGTGTAACTTTCATGAGAGAGGTGAGATTCAAATCTGAGATCTCCGGATTTCTAGTTTAGTCTATTTTGTAGGGGGGTTTTTTTTGCTCCCGTGAGTTCTCAAAGCAAACTTCGGCGGAGGCCTGGCATTCCTCCAAGCTAACTATCTGCCACTTACTGGACACTCTGACATCTCCTCCCACTTGTTAATTGCTCTAGCAAAGGGCTAGAAGCACATGATATCACCTCTCTTCACTCGGTCCTGATCCTCTCCTACAGCGGGGCCAGGACCTAAGAGAGTCCACCTTCCCTGTTGGGGAACTTAGCCCCCAAACGCCGATTCGGAGGAATCATCTGGGGATCCTCCCTGCTCGAAAGCCCCAATCCTTTCACCACCGCTCCGGTCCAGCTCAGAAAACCCTCCCTGGCACCCCCGGGTTTACCCCCGAGAAAACCAGCACAGGATGGCGGAGTTAACGGGATGCAAGCGGCTGAGACCTACTCGTCCGCTTAGCTGGGGAGAGCAGCTTTACTTCCCAGATTTGTCGAAGAGCCTGCGACGTGGGGAACCGGGAATCCAGCCGCTGATTCCCATCCTCGCCCGGAGATACCACGCGACTCCCCTGTCCCACGTACAGAGCCTCGAGCCCACTCTTTACCTTCCGCTCTCACGGAGCCCCACCACTTGCCTAAACAAGTGAAAACACTTCTTTCGCACACAGGAGCAAGGCGCTTCCGGGAACCCTGGGCAGGCGTCACTTCCTTTCCAGCGTGGGAAACCACCCCTTCTCCAGCGGGCGCGTCCTCCTCTTCCTCGGGTCTGCGTGTTTTTCCATCGCCCTGGCTGTGTCGCGGGGGTTGCACAACTCGGAGCAGGGGTAGACCCGGGGACGAGCGCAGCTCTCAGCGCTAACCCGTGCGCTTCCAGGGGAGGAGGAGGAGGAGTTGTGCAATTCCGCCTCCATTTAACCACAACAGAAGATGCTGATTTGACGGACTCGCCTGTATCCACCCAGCTGAGGGCAAGTGCGTGGATTTCACGTGCATTTCTTGAAGCAGCCTCCGTGGTGACGTTCGCTCTTCAGCCGTGGGATGTGCTTTATTGGGCCTCTGGGTTGCTTTTCAGAACAAGGAAAATGCATCAGGAATTAAAGTTCTGCTTCCTGATAAGTACCCCTTGAACGTTCTAGGAATAGAATCGTTCAGAGAAGGTTCTAAAACTACACCAGATTGAGCTTTTAGACTTCTTTGATTCTCATGGATTCTATTATACAATTATGCAATTGCAGTTACAAACTGTATTTTGTCTTAGAACAGATTTACATCAAACAACAGCAGTAACAGACATCTACATAATTTGATACATGTATATTACAGTGAGCCTGACCTGTCTTACAGTGGCAGTCTCGTTGCAAGCTTTGCGGTTCAGGTGTCTAGCTACTGGCAGATAATTTACATATCATTCATCTGAATGCACAGGAAAATTTTAATTAAGGGAAGGAGCTTCTTGTGTCTCAAATCAGAGTAAAATTCACAGTATAAAAGAATACGTTCAATAGGTTAGATTTCACTTGTCCCACCTGGGCATAAACTTTGTAATATTGGTGTTTTATTAAATCTACCTTTTAAAATTGCTCAGACTAATGTAATTTATATTATTTATATATTAACATAATTTATATTACATCACATAACTGAGAGGAACTTACGCAGTTATTGCTAATGGGTGGTTTAAAATGGTAATAAATCAATAGACTTAAAAAAAACAAGATTTTTGTTGGTGTGTCTGGAATAGATGGAATGTAGCTCGCCTCTGCATTTTATTGGGGGAAGATGTTTAGAATGGGAGGGTTAATGTAAAATAGTATATGTTATGGCTCTCTCAAAAATCAGTAGTCTCTTCCCTATTCTAAAATGGGTAACTTCTGATCAGGATTGATTGTCATAGGCCAAAGTAAGAAGGACAAGTGATTGGGGAAGGATTTATTCATACTCCTTCCGTTGCTTTAGAGTAGTTCCCATTATTGCTAAAATTGGTGATTTGGTTTCTTACTACTGTATATACACAAAAACTATACTATAGGCTCTAAAAACTATTAAGTATAATTCAACACTGGGTGATTTTTAGGATGGCCAAGGGCTGCCCTTAACATTTTGAGGAAACTGAGGGCTGCCTGAAAATGGATCTGCATCGTATGTGGGAGTAGAGGTAGGTCTGGGGGAAAGTTTGGGGATTTTCTATATGTTTTAACTCTTCTGGGTCTATTTTAGGGCCTACAGTATGGTTTTCATTTGTTTTCTATGTTAGAATGGCAGGAAACTGCCTTCAATTTTCAGCACTCATGGTCAGTAGGTATTCCTACACTTGAGGCGGGAATTCCTTGCCACTCTGTAGCTTCAGGGCGCCCATCCTAATATTGCTTAAAAACAACAGCCACCCAAATTCCTCTTTTCCTATGCATGACACGACTGCTCACTTTCACAAGAGCAGAACCATGGAATTGGGAGTCCAATCCCCTGACTGGAGCAGGAAGCATATTCAATGGATGGCTGCCTCACTTCTGCTTCAACCCACACAGTGAAAGGGAGCTCATAACACTTCTGGCTAACTGGTTCCAGTGTTGAGCTGTTTTCACTATTACACAATTTTTCTGGCAATCTGGCTTCCTGCAACTTAAATCCGTTATTCTGTGTGCTGCTCCCTAGAACAATACAGTACAGAGATCTTGACTTTCTGTGGGACATCTTTTAAGGTATTTGAAGAATGCTATCATATTCCTTCTCAGATTTCTCAAGCGGAACATTCCCAGCTCTTTCCATCTTTTTTTTTCATAAGACTTTGTTTCTGACCATTCTTCTTGCTTTTCTCTGGACTGATTATATTCTTTCCGAATCCTCCTTGAGGTGTGGTGCACAGAACTGAACACAGTACTCAAGGTGGGATTTAACTGCATCATTGGCCCCTACAAAAATGTATGGCCCCTGTCCACCAAAGTTTGTCCTCATTTTATTCAGTGACAACTAAATTTACTCTCATTCATAAGGTATTTTGTCAAACACATTCTGATAATGCAAGAATACAATGTCAACAGGTTAATTCCCTTGCTGATTCCTTCCAAGATCTGTATTTCTATAGACCTGATTCTCTACCAATATACCCTAGATAAAGTTTAAATTGCATGTAATTGCCAATATTCCCTTCCACTCGCTCATAATTTTTCTCTAAATTGTGTTAAATCTTATATCAACTCAGCTGAAGCTGCTGTGGTGTCACACTTTTCAGATGCCTCCACTGAATCAATATCCAGCACTTCCTCAATCACCTTGAATATGCCTTAATTCTTATTGAAAATTTTAAAAATATTACATTATTGGATATGATCCTCTATGATTTTGAAGTCTTATTTTGCACCTCAGCCCAGCTTATGTCTAGATAAACTTAAAATGGAATGTGGTGATGGCTACCAACTTTAAAAGATATCAAAGGGCATTGGACAAATACAAATGCCACAAGGCCCTGGAGACTTGGCTTTGTCCCTGAGCCTGGAGCCCTGAGTGTGTGACTTTCTCGGCTGCTATATGTTTTATATTTTTTGTATACAGTATGTTTTTATCATTTTTAATATTGTTAGCCACCCAGAGTCATATGTTTCAGATGGGCAGCCATAAAAGTCTATGAAATAAATAAGCAAACAAATAAATGGTTACATAAAATAGTTCCAGGATCTAAAGAAGTACCCCTGTGACTAACCCTACACTAGGAAACAGGAATTGCCTGGGCTTGGGCTTGGGCTTGGTGCCATACTGTGGAAATGGAATTCATACTATAGTTCTTATAGGGAGAATCCTATGCTGCTCCAATCCTACGTAGCTAATGGACTGACATCATTCAGAACGGCATACCCCATCTTTTAAAAAATTGGTTTTCTATACTGCAGTCCAGAAATATTTCTCCTTCCCATCCTTTGAAAACAGCTGGTGGGTGAGGGTGTGATACGACTGTTTGTATCTTTTATGATAGTCATTAGCGTTGGCCAAAGGCCAGAGACCAGGGCTAGATTCAGAATAAATCCCAGCTAGGCCTTAAATTCCTTGGGTGGCCTTGTTAGTCAGGTTGTATACCCTACCTCATGTTTCTTATAATGCAAAATATTATCAGAGGGGAGCCAAAGAACCCCCTCCCTTCTTACAGGAAAACAGGTTGAAAATTAGTGAATATATTATTTTGAAGTATGTCTAAAATACCCTTCTATTACACATTCCACATCCTTCCAATCTCAGTTAAGAGAAGGCATCTTTTCTCTCGTCCCACGTCAGCCATTGCATTTAATCAGCAGGCCCTGTCCGACAGACGTCTTCAGGGCACTTCTTCCTGATGGTGGATTTTAAAATATTTTCCCTGATCCCTTCATTCTAAACGTTCTAGCTGATTCCACCTTCGGCCAGTACAGTGGCGATTCATTTCCTAAGGGGCAGTCAGTGGGGGGTGGGGGGGACTGATCGCTGGGATGCAGCGCAGATGCCTGCATGCCCCCTTGGGCGCAGCCAAGCGGGAGGGCCGCACACCCCGCCGCCGCCGTCTGACCCGCCGCACCTCCTCTCGCGGAAGACGGGGGAACGAAACTGCAACTTAAGCCGCGGAGAGCGATGGGCGCATGCGCAGACCAGTAGGGCAAACTTCAGGAGAAACTTTCCCGAAGGAGCTGAAGAACATTTCAGGCTGAGTAGGTGGACTTTTTTTTTTCCCCGCTCTAGTAGTTGTGGGTTAAATCTGTTCTCCTGGGAAGGGTGACGGTTTGGGGATCGCAGTCCATCCTGAAATGGATTCCTTTATTCCAGAGTAGAGTGGGGAGGAGCAAAGGATGGGAAAAGAGATTCGGGCCGGGAAAAGGCGATGAATGAACCGCGGGAGAAGAGGCGAGAAATGCAGGTTTCAGCTTGTCGGCTCTTCGTAGAAATCCCGCCGTACTCGTTGCGGTTTGTCTAGAGGTTGCGTCTAAAGTTGAACTTCAGTCTGAGACTGAAACTGACAAGTTGGGGGATCTGAGAGTCACAATCGAAAGGTCTGAGAAGAAAACACAATTCCGGGTGCTGTAGTAAGTGTGATTTATTGCTGCCGGTTTGAGAGAGTAGGGATGATGTTGGAAGGGTTGAATTGTGAAGGAAGCTTTAGGAAACAGATGGAAGAGACAGAAGGAGAGATGCTCTCATTGGCTAGAGCGGTGTTTCTGAACCTTGGCAACTTTAAGATACAGGTATGGGGACTTTAACTCCCAGAATTCCCCAGCCAGCATGCTGGTTGGGAAATTCTGGAAGTTAAAGTCCACATATCTTAAGGAGGCCCAGGTCCAAATCTCCACTTGACCACAAAGTTGAGTGGCTGATATCAGCTCTCAGTGTAGTCTACTTCCCACAAAAGCTGTGAAGATAAAATCAGGCAAAGCCATGTAGCCCAATTTGCCTACCTCGGAGAAAACATGTGAAATAAAATTCTGAAAGAAGAATGTCATATTTGGAGCTAGGAAGGATTTTTTCTACTAGCTCTACTGAAAGTGACCAAGAGCGTTGTTAGCCGAGGGTTGTTTTTTTTTTTTTTTTGCATGACAGTGATCTTAGCATGATTTGATTCTGGATTGCACAGGATGGGTGAATAGATAGGTTTGTCTTTGAGCAGGCAGCTGAATGAGATTCTAGCAAATCCAGGAGGGAAGGGGAATGTGACTGAAAGACCCTGGCATGTTAAGAGCCAAGGGTGTGTGAAGAACCGTCCCAGAAATGGTGAGGAAGCAGGTGCAAAGGATGATGGGAAAAGAAGACAGTTGGCAGAAGAGAAGGCTAATATTCTCTGTGGTTTGTTTCCTTTTTCCTTCCAGGGGTGATGGTAGATGTAAGAAGAAAGGACTCTTCTCCTGCGTTGAGGTGCCTTGCATTGCTCCAAGCTCATGGCTGGCAGCCCGGTGCCCCCTAGGAGGCAGGTGGTTGAGGAGACACGGCTGGTGTTGGAAGCATTCCTGCAAGGGGCACTAAGCAGCGGAGAGAAAGGGGCTCCAGGTCATATAGGCCGTGGCTACCATGACCCCCAAAGTTACATGTCCAGGTAATGGTTTAGCAGTTGAAGATTTGGCTTACCTGCAAAGGAAAGAAATAAATAGAGCAGTGTTTCTGCTGGCTGGGGAATTCTGGGAGTTGAAGTCCACACATCGTCAAGCTGCCAAGGTTGAGAAATGCTGAAATAGAGAGTGGGATTTGGGCAGGAATCCAACAATCTGTAGATTGCAAGGGCCTCTACAATGTTGAAACTTGGAATCTTGGCTTGGATTCTGTAGGATAAATCTTCGGCCTAATAGAAAGGCTTCTGATTTTAAGTAGAAGGTTAGGGGGCTGAGAGACCAGAAGCTTAAATAATTTGGCCAGAGGTGCAATGAAATTCAGGATTTTTTTCTAAAGACACTTCTTTTAGTGTCAGTGTTAGTGACACTTCTTTTGCCCTCAGAGGTGAAACAGGCACCAATCTGAGATTGATTTTCTCCAGAAAGTCTCTACTGTTACCATATCCATCCTTTTAATATGCCAGCTAAGGCTCCCCCCCCCCAGATAATTCTTTAATCTTCCTGGCATCATTATTTAAATAATTTTGCCAACCCTTTGCTGCATGTGTTGCTCTGCTGATTCTCACAAACAATTGTATCGCTTTCAATTTCATGAAGTCAAATGGCTTGGCTATTCTGAGACACCTCTTAGGCTGGTAGAGTGATTGAAGAAAAACACGCAAATAAAAATGATAAAAATCAACCAAGGAGGTTGGGGAGTAGAGCAACGGATCACGGTTCCCATTTTCAGTGTGTTTTCTTCTGTCGGCAGGTCCCCAGTGGAACATGCTCTGGAATGTCCTGCCTGCAGCCCTGCCCATGAGGAAAGTAACTCCACAGAAGGGAAAAAACATGGCTTTCGCACCAGCATTAAGCACCTGTTGCAGAAGCGGTCCAACTCTCGAGGGCCCTCTGACAGTCTGCCCTCCTCTGGGGACTCCTTAAAGAAGTCTAAGCCAGGGGCCGAAGGGGCCCACCGGAAGCGCCCCTTCTACAAGAGCCTCCTGAAGAAGAAGGGGGCTGCCTCAGCAGAGATAGCTGACCCTGTTGCTCACCCCCAGCGCCCTGACTCTTTGCCTCTTGTCACCTGCTATTGTAGAAAGCAGGCAGCTGAGCCAGAAGAGGTCCAGATAGCAGGCAGTATGAAGCTTTGCTACTTGCTCCATTTTCTGGTTGCTTCTTTATTGTGGTGCTCAAGCCTTGCTTGGATGGGTGGGTGGGTGGAAATATATCTTGGCTTTTTGGAGGAAGAATGAGATAAAGTTATGTTTTATCTTGCCAACATTCACTTTGAACAAAGATTTGAGTCTGGGTGTCTCCAAGGTGATTGCTGTGGTCATTATACCACATGAGGCTGTATCCACTTATTTTCATGTTATATTTTCTGCTTTCCTGAAGCAATGGGAACTCCCTGGCTCCCAGGCAGGATGCAGCCCTCAGGATCTTCTTATTAGCCCACTCAGACTAAGGTAGAACCCCTCTCACTTTCCATAACCTATCTTAAGGCCAGGTCAGATTATTCCATATCTCTCTGTGCATACCCAAAGATTGCCTCATTCTCTGTGCCCAGAGGAACAAGGAGTGGCCTGTTCAGCAAATCATTGACTCCCCCAAATGGTGACTTCAGAAAGGCTCTTAGGAGATAGCTTTGGAAGCAATTTCCCCATTGCCATTATGAGGGATCCCATTGATTGCTAGGCCATAATTATGTTTGCTAATTGACTCCATGAACCTTTATTTTAAAAAACAAAATGCTGACCTGCCTTTGGAAAAAAAGAGCTTAAGGACATTTTTCATGGTACCCCCTTAGCTAGACAGATTATAGGTTGTGTGGTTGGGGTCAACTGAAATTAGGCAACAGCTAATCAACAGAATTTTAAGAGCATGATATCCTTCAATTTTTCCACAGAAAAATACAGAAAAAAGAAATTTAAGCCTTTGAATTGGCTTAAGAATATAACATCTCCCCCCTACAACCCTAACATTTGAAGTGTTCTGCCCCACACACACTCCCCATAACCCAGCTAGTAAAATGAAAAAATAGATAAAATGTGCAACCCCCAGCAGTCCAAAAATATTTAAAATGCCCAATCCTTGTTTTAAATCAAGATTGGATAGGTGCTAACTAAATAAGTATATCTCAGGAGATCTTGCAAGAAATTCTGCAAGAAATTCAGTCTATAGATTAAGAACAAAAACAAATTGATTTACTTCCTAAATTAGGCCACTGAGATGGAAAACATACAGTATTTCTATGTGGAAGAACTGTTTACTTAATGCTGGTACTAAAATAAATTCTTGGATTGAGGAAGTTATACTTAGGGAATCTTACCCCTCAGTTCCAAGTGTACCCTTTCTACCTCTACCTCCTACTGTTTTCCTGGTGAAGCTCATATGGAGCAGTAGAAGTAGTAATATTTCAACAGGCAAACCTGAAGTCATTCAAAAATTCCAGAACATTGAATTTCCCCTTGACAATATTCATTTAAGTTGCCTTTTCTAACCATCAGATCCCCAAAGTGATAGCCATAACATAAAAATAACCTTCCCACTCCAATATTAAAATCACTCCCCACCTTAAATAACACTTTCCTAATATTATATCCCTCATTCAGGACAGAGTGATCCTTTGTTCAGATACAAAATTATTTATTCATTTATTAGATTTATAGCGCAGCTTTCTTCAGGAGCTCAAGACAATATATAAGCACTCCTTCTTCCCATATTTCCCCACAACAACAGTGCCCTGAAATAGGTTGGGCCGAGAGAGAATGATTGGTCCAAAGTCACCCAGTGAGCTTCTGTGGTTAAGGTGAACCTGAACTGAACCTTTCCACTGCCAGTCCAACTCCTTAAAAAAAGCAATGCTTTTGCACAACACTTGTTTATATAACGAAAAAGGTAGGCTTGCCTTCGTTTGCATGCTATTCTACATCAGAGATCTAATTCTTATGGTATTTGTAACAAGTACATTCAAAACTGTTTGAAACACTTTACCTCCTCTAATGCCCACAGAGAATAATATTTCCACTGATTGTGCCATCAGTAATAAACTAGTAAAGAGATTTGTCTTCCTTTTGTTTTTGCCTATTCTGTATAGTTTGCAAATCCTTCCCCAAATATAACTTGGTCATTTGACAGATAATCAGGTTACCATAGCCTCAGCAGATGGCAGCACGTATTGGCTTTGCTGATCTCAAAAAGCTAAGTGGGATCAGACCTAGTTAGCTCTTAAATGGTAGACTATCAGGACATTCCCAGTAAAATGGGAAGGAAAAGGAAAAAAAAAATCCCAGAAGAAGGCAATAGCAAAACATTTCCATATTGCTCCTATCAAAACTATACAGACTTGTCCAGGTATTCACTAAGAGTTGGGCTTGATTTGAGGGAACTTTTACCTTTATCATGTTATTAGTACTGTATTCACCCTTTAATGTTTTGGTGTCCATCGTGTTTCTGTATCCTTTTGATACAGGATTTGGCTTTTTTGTGCCCCTTGCTTTAATAACTTTCTATTCTTTATTACAGATGGTGAAGCTGAGGGTGCTGAGTTTTATACTTTGGTGGCCCAGAAATTAGATTACTTTGTGAAACAACAACAGTGGGTCACCCCTGCAGCAGCAAAAAGCTCACCTTCTCCCACAGATCTGAACACTACAATTCCTGCAGACACAATCTCTGGCAACTCAGGTACTGAATTTATTTTCTTGTGCATTTAAGCTGCCTCGTCCAAAAAGCCTGGGTTTATAACAGTGATAAGACAGAAATCCCTTCCTGATCCCTATACTGTACATCTCAGCATTTCCTATATTGTCATCTTTCAGTTTTGTTGAGACTTTAATTCGCAAAAGTTAGAGCCAGCTTTTGGCCAATACATATGGAAGGCATCAGATCGGGGAAGTATGTTGGGGGAAATACATGTGGAATCGTGTGGAAAGAAGGATGACTCTGAATTTAAAACAGTCTCGCCACCTGAAAAACAAAGCTTAGATGAAAAAGTTCATCTGCTTCTTTTACAACAATCTTAGCAAAAATTTTAAATTAAAAAATTAATTTAATCTAATTTAATTTATGTAAATTATTCGGGGGAAAAAACTAGTCTTCCTTTCAAGCATAAGTATCCACAGGAGGATAGGGATGAAATTAAGACAAGTACATCTTGATATCATCACAAAATGATATGACTGACATATTTCCATCAAACATTATGCAACTCAGAGACGTTACATAATCATATCATTTGTGCAATGATATCACAGGACACGTGCCATCATTTTGACATCGGTGTGGCTTAAAACTGATGACTGTTTTTGCAGGGAAATACTGTATTATATTTTGGAATCACAATAATATTTTTTTGCTCAGCTGCCTTGGAAAAGCTGCCAGGAGAATCGGATGAGAAACAGAAAGAGCAAATCCTTCAGAAGCTGGTTGCCCTTCTCGAAGAGCAGGCTGCTATCTTTAATAAAAAGGTATACGTGCAACGAAGAGTTGCCACATGGAGTGCTGACATTCAGACTGACAGACAGAGCCAGGCACGGGGTGATATGTGGCTGCTGCTGAGTGTATTTAGTTTATGTTGGGGTGCTTTGCCAAGTATATTTCTTCATTTTTTTCTGTATATGTTTTATAAATCTTGGGTTTTCCCCAAGTCTTCTAATAAGCCCCTATTGTCTTTGATGTTTCTGTTTTGGCTACATAAGGTTCCACACTCAAATAATTTGTTTTGTGTGAGACAAAAAATTAACACATGTAAACAAATTGCATAGCTGAATTTCCCCACTTGCTGTTCTCTGTTTTGTGATCTATTGAACATACTTTTAATTAGGTATGTGAAGGATTTCTTTTTGTCATATTTTAGGCAAAGATATCTATTGGGGCTGTACAATTATTCAGATTTGATTTGGAAGAGATGTTTCAGAATGTGTAGGAGTCTGAATGCAGCATGTGTCTGCAACTCATTGAAGCACTCCTGGAAACAGACACAGCTACTTTATTGAGTCTCAGACTTCATGCATTCTTACATGTTCCAAAGCATTTTTTTTCTTAATCAAATCTGAATAATTGCACAACCCTAATAGTTATCTAGGGATAAGCCACACTGAATACAGTAGAATTTACTATAGTTGCATTACACAGATCTTTTTTTCCCACTGCTGTCTTTCTAAATGCTAATCTGTTTTTAAACAAACAATCTTCCGTTATCTAGCTGAACATAGCCATGTTAATTTACTTGTTCATTTAATATATTTTTGACTGCTTTTCAAGACTGCAGTCTTCTCAAGATGGGAAAATAAAAATGTAATTCAAGTCAATTATAAAATTGATAAAAAAATAAATGTTAAGAGTGAAATAGTTAAAAGAACAGTACATATAAAACTTCAAAAAGAACAACAGCATTTGTGATAAAAAGCAGCAATTATCATAAAAATCTTTCCATTAAAGTAGCTTATTTCTAGTGCAGGGCAACCTCTAGGAAGGCTGCATGTCTAGAATCCACAGTGGCAAAATCAGATTTATTTGATCAGAAGTAGCATATCATTTCTTATAACTTTATCGTGGAGGTAAATAAATACAGTTTAAAAATCTTGCTGCCTTCACATGAAAATTATGAATGTCCACTTCTACTGATGTTCTCTTATCTCTCTTATCAGTAGTCTTTCCTCTGGTCATGTGGTGCCTTAGGGTAGGAGTGGCTTTCTTATAATCTGTTTCTCAGTTACTCGGAGGATCAGGTATTTATAAATACTTTAAAACTTTATTTAACAAAACAGGTAGCATGGGTATAAGTGGTTTCAGTTTAAAGGACCAGAACATCATGCTTATTTATAGATTGATTCTTTTTCACAGTGTCTACCAGTGCTTCTCTTCATATACTGTATACTTCTCCTCTAACTTCCTTTGCCTTCTTTGTCAGTTTTCTCCTGTCCACTGATTACTCCCGTATCTGCCCCTCACTGCTTCTCTCCTCATATTGCCCTCTGTCCCACCTTCCTTATAAAGAAGTGCCCAGTTAAGTGTTTACTTGCCTTCACTCAAGCAACAATTTAACATTTCATTACACCCACAAACTTTGTAATTCTTAATAATGACCAGCAAATGGGGCACTTGAACTGATGTTCTCAGTCTTCTTGGGTTTGTGCAAGAGACTCTATTTTTATGTAGCCTTTTCTCATCATTTTTGATAGTTGCATTATTTCCAGCAAAGGACTATAGAGGCAACTGATTCATGATTGTATCAATATTGGCTTTATGGACCTTTGCTGCAGATAATGCAAATCAGAAGTTGCAAGTCCCTTAGGAATACTCCAGTATTCAAAGCTTTTAGGTAAAAAGTTACTAGAATAGAATTACATATGCAAAACAAGTGTTTATAATTTTTGTGGCGTTGATCATCTAGGTAATTGTGGAATCTTATATTTTCTTCATGTCACCAAAAACAAATGTCTTCATATAAATAAAGATTCCCCAAACTTAGTCTGATTCGTTCTGGGATGAATAACTGCCCGAGAACGTCTATATATCAGCTGAATTCTGCTATGCTATAAAGCAAAATATAACTGAAAATAGTGGGATTTATTGTATGTGCGCTGCACTTTTTTTTTCTTTCCACTGATATGCTCAGGTTTTTTTTTTAATTTTTGGCACTATATTTTCCTATTCTGCAAGGAAAAAGTATGTCAGTCAAAGAAAAACAATATTTCCACTCGCTGACTAGACTGAATCTTTTACATGATGAATCTTTGTTAAATACTTATCAATTAATGACTGTGCTGCTGAGTTCCATAGGGCTTCTGAGGAACAGCTTCCAAATGAAAGAAGAGTGGTACAGTAGAGTCTCGTTTAACCGACCTTCGCTTATCCGACATTCCGTCTTATCCGACGCCCCTAAAAAAAACACAACACGCATAAATCGGCAACGAGAAAAGTGTGCCGCTTGTTTGCGAGCGTGAGTGTACTTTCTTGTTGTTCCTGACGGTGGCGCTGCAGCGCAAACATCGATTGCAACAGGCGCAGCGGATCGGATTTTTTTTTTTTAATCGCACTCAATCGTTACTGTGTGTTATCCGACATTTTCGATATCCGACGTTCTGCCGGCCCGTTTATGTCGGATAAGCGAGACTCTACTGTAGTAGAATGTTAGGGTAAGACATTGTGTAATCCCACCCCAGGCATCTTAAGCAGATAGCTGTCCAGCCTTTATTTTTGTACCTCTACCAAAGGAGAACCTAAGTCAAAAGTCTCTATTGTCAAATCATTCAATAAGAAAATGTTTCCTATTGTTTCTCCTAAATCTGTTTCTTTGCAATTGACACTCATTCTATTCCTGTTCTGTCTGCGAAGGAAGATAAGTGTGTTTCATCTTTGAGGCAACAACATTTCACATATCTGAATACTGCTATTAGGTTTCCCCTCAGCCCTCCAAGTCAGAAGTTCATTATCTGGGGCACAGTGGATCATCTCAGTTTAATTGCAGTTGTCCCTTAAAAGGCTTCCCCTAACATTTGAACTCTTGCCATCCATCTCCTTTTCTTCCATTGGCAGATTGAAGCTGACCCACTGCTCCGCAATACTATCTCCCGCCTCTCCTACCGCAGCTTTACTCACCTGGCTGAAGCCTTCACATCACGTACCCCACCTGGTGTCTCTAGCCCTCAGCTAGCCAAGCTGGCCCTCACCATGGAGCTCACAAGGAAAGTGGCTGGCATCAACAGCCACACAGTACATACTGTTATGGGCTATAGTTTGCAGTATATGGATATGTTCATACCTTGGCTGCAGCAGCAAGGTGGCTGGGTACGTGGAGAAACATGTAGTCCCCGGGGGTTTACTTATGCTAGGCCAGATAACAGGACCCCAAAATCCTGATGTTTTGCTCAAAATTTAATCAAGATGACTTCAGGCTCTGATTAAATACTTTGGGAGAAAAAAGCCATCTCTTCTGTAAATGGTGTGCTTTTTAGCTTATAAAATTGGAATAAGACACCCTATTTAGCTGAAGAGTTACATATCAGCTAAAAGCTGCAGCTCAGAGTTCATAGAGCACCACAAGTGTAGCTTAGTTCTATAGTAGAAGGGAACCTTGTGTGAGATGGGTGGCTATATAAATATGCTAAATAAATAAATAAACCTATATTCTGTGGACAGTGGACAGGAACTTGTGTTCTCTGTCTCTCCAGTAGCAACTATAATCAAGTTGCTGGATGGCAGCTAGTAAACTACTTTTTCTACAAAAAAAGAGAGGAAAAATGTTCGATGTCATAATTAGAGAATTACTACAGGGCTATTTTTTTGTGACCAGGGGACTGCATTTTAATATTTTTGGTCTCCCAGGGGAATAACAGTGATATAATAGCATTGCTGCAAGTATGCAGGGCCATTTTTTTGCCTCCTAAAACCAGAGGGTTTCCCCCTCTATCTGTCACAATTCTGTTTGCTGTTCAGAATTGGAGCATGACACAATGGAAGTAGTTATAAAGCCTCTAGGTGGGTGGGTGGGAAGGAAGGAAGGAAATTAGTTTAATGGTGCAATGGAAATGGCTGTCATTTATAACAACATGTTTTTCTTTATAGGAGAGCATTGTAGCCCAGGAGGAAATATTTGACTTGCAACTCGACTAAACAACCGTCCCTGCACCAGCGGCAATGCTCTTACAATGAATCTTGTTTGCAGAAAACTGAGTGCTGGGTAGAGCTGCTAGCATTTAAAAGTCTCTGTGGAAAGTCCCATTGTCTTTTTCCAGCAAAGTTAAATCCAAAGAAATAGTTTTTGTTTTAGTACCTGTGACTGGAACTAACTCTGAGATGCTAAGAATCTGCAGAAACCAATTCTAAACTTCTTTGCTTGGAGTTAATTGCAAAAATTGACCACAGTACGCCAACTTTTCTTGCCAACTGTTCCTGCAAAAATGTGAAGTAGTTACTCCCTCATGAACCTGCTAGATGTCAAAATATTTCTGAAAGGCCATTATTCAGAGCTGCCTGCCATCAGAGACAAGAAAAGTGATGGGGAAGCCTCCCTTCTTTAAGAAAGTGGGAGCCTCCCTTCTTTAAGAAAGCCCTGCTGAGGAAGGCGTGCTGCTTTTCTTCTTTTCACACAAGGTGAAGATCTTTGTTTCCTCAAATTTTACACTTGAGGATAAATAAATACTCTCAATCTTATTTTATCCCCGTTTTAAGATGCGACACCTGTCTTGTAATTAATTGTCTTTGTGGTTGTGCCTTTGTTCTGAATTTTTTTGCTCTGAGAAACTTTGGAATTTCATAACAAAAAAAATGTATGAAGATAATTCCTATGCAAAGCTGACTTGCAGGAGAGTCTTGTTAATTCCAGTGGGACTATCTTTTAAACAAATGTGGGGAGAAGAGAAATCAATGTAACAAACTCAGGGATATGGGAGTGTGTTGGTTCAACAACAGCTTCCCTGAAGCACTGAATATTGCCCTGTGGTTTTTTTTTTAAATAAATTTTTAAAGATTCTTACATTTTGGTGTCAAATACGTCTGTCTCTTTTCTTTGGGCGACCCTATTCTAATTACTTGATGGCACATAATCAATCGATCAGTTCTCCTTTGGTTGTGCCGGTTTGGAAGTCCAACATAGCTTTAGTGCACCATGTTGCAGAAGAACAGCTTGACTGATACATCAAATGATTTAAAACTCGTGCGACCTTTGGAGATAAACGTATATTCGTTCGTAACAAAGTGAGCTGTTCTCCTCAATGAGCCCCTGAACTACTCCCCCGAAGTCCAGCTCTGGCCGCATGATCGTTGCTCGCTCCGTTCCCCACCTGATCTAATACAGGGCATCTAGAGCAGTCCCATTTTTTAAATTATTATTTTTCTTCAGTACAATCAGATCTTAATGCGCTTAGAGCAGCATCATTGCAATTGGCTCCGAGGACAAGCAGGGGACGCGTTGAACGCAACTAAGCCTAGACAGGGCGAATAAGAAACGCACTCAAGGTACTTCCACCGAGGAGGCGATCTAGAGCGGTCGAAAGTCACCCGGGAAGACCAAAGGAACGTAGAGGCTCGAGTACACATTCACCCGAAGCACTTCCTGTTTCCGGCTTCCGCTCCCGGCCTCCTGGAGTTTGGAGAAGGCGGAGCGGGCTGGAGCTTAGAAACGGCGCGAGAGGAGGGTTGCAGGAGCAGCAGCATGGCAACGGCCGCGGTGAGCGACAGCCTCGTTTTTGTCCTAGGAAGAGACCCGGATAATCTTCCTTCCCCACACGAATACACTCCGAGTCTCTGGTCGTCAGTGACCTTCTGACGGGGGATCGAGGACCATGGGATACGTTTGTGCCCCTTCTCCCCATTCGCTCCCTTCTAGAATAGTCTAGGCTTCTCCTGCCTGGTCTCCTTCAGAGGCGTTGGACTACAACTCCCATAATTCGTTGCAAGTCCACATGACTAAAGTGGGAACAGTAGTTCAGCTCGTTGGGAAGACAACACTTTGGGGACGGGGCTAGATTTCCGTATCGTATGAATTGCATTTATATACAGCTTTCCCTCCGAGGAACTTACCTAATTCTGTTTCACTACTTGCCAGTTTGTCTTTAAACCCTGTAAATTAGGTTGGGATTGCTGGAATCCATGCAGAGAGCTTTATAGTGGTGAGGTGACTTCTGCTGATCTGATTTTCGTTTTGGCTTCACAAGATGCTTAACCAGTTTTTTAGACTTAGCAGCAGCCTTTGCACAATATGTAAAGCTTGGCTAGGATTAGCCTTCTGAATTTTTGCTAGAGTTTAGAATGGTTCAATGTATTGTATAGATTCAGAAGACACATTAATTCAATAACTGGTTTAAGCATGTTGTGTGAATGTAATCTATTGCCCTTTTACTTCCTTGTTTTAAATCGGAGCAGGCAGTCTTTGTGCAGAGGCAAGTGCATCAGGTTTTGAGGGTGGGAGTTGCATTAGAACTACCATATCTGGGTGGTAAAGGTGTGGATGAACACTATTTGACAGCAAAGAGATGCAGAAATTCTTTGTTGCCATCTTGTGGTTGTCTGGATTTTTACAGCCCACATGTGGTAGCTCTAGACTATATACCTATGCTCTAACAACTTTCATCTTATCCCCTTTCTTGAGTCAGCTGTACCAGGGCTGCTGAGAGGGATTTGGGACAGCGATTAACTTGTCTTCCAGTGATTCTGATTCTGATTTCTGCTTCTCCATTATCAGTATTGGAAAGTGCCCCCCAGCAACATCCAAATCAGCTGTTGGGTGGATGTCTGGGAACTCTTACACCTGCAAATCATGGGTCCTGTTAAACAACTGATACATGGTCTGACAGTTTGGGGAGAAATTAGAACGCTATAGAGTATGCCGAAAGCCAGTTTGGTGTAATGGTTAAGGTACCAGGCTAGAAACTGGGGGATCATGAATTCTAGTCCTGCCTTAGGTACAAAGCCAGCTATGTGATCCTGGCCAGTCACTCTCTCTCATCCCTAAGAAGGAGGCAATGACAAACCACTTCTGAAATCTTGGCAAGAAAACTGCAGGGACTAGTCCAGGCAGTTGCTAGGAGTCAAAAACTAACTTGGGGGGGAAGGGGGGAACAGTATGACATGCAGCTTGCCAAATTAGATTCTGAACTATCTAAGAATAAGGTTATTAATTTGGATCATCTCTCACCCTTGAACCACCATGGTATTTTAAGTGTATTGTTTGTTCACTCTGGCTCTCATGTTTATATATACAGGTAGTCCTTGGCTTACTTCCATTCATTCAGTGACCGTTCAAAGTTATGATGGCACTGAAAAAATGGATGTACGACTAGTCCTCAAAGTTCCAGCCATTGCAGCACCCCACGGTCACATGATCACGATCCAGGCGGTCGTGTGCCCAGCTTGCGATTAGGACATTGCAGAGAACCCTGGTCACATGATCACCATTTGCAACCTTCCCTGCTGGCTTCCCACAAGCATACTCAATGGGGAAGCCAGCAGGGAATGTCCGAAGTCACTCCGGTAAGTTGCTCCCACTTTTTTTCCCTCCTGCTGCACTCCCCCACCCTCCAGCAACCTCCACCGGCCCTCCTCTGGCCTCCTGTGACTCGCACGTGGCCTGCACCAGCCTTCGTAGGCCTTCCTGAGACTCATGAGCAGCCCTCCCAGGCCCTCCCCTGACCTTCTGCAGCTTGCAGCCCTCCCCAGCCTCCTGTGACTCATGTGCAGCCTGTGCTGGCCTCTCCCCTGCGCTTCTTACCTAGGACTCCCGCCTCTTCCCACTTAATGACCAGCATGTCTTTGGGTTATGCCGACAACTTGGATTGCCATCGCCAAGCAATGCAGTCATGTGACATCACTTTATGACCGCATCCCTTAGCAATGGCAATCATGATCCCAATTGCTGTTGTAACCCAAGGAATACCTGAATGTGCACACACGCAAATACAATGTTTATACAAATGTATGCTATCACTCATATAACTACCTTACTGTACTCTTCAGTTTCCCAGTCTGACCTCATTCACAGTACAATGCTGCTTCTACCTGTCTGACCTATCTCTTTGCCCATCTTTCTTTTTCTTCCTTTTTCTCCATCTTCCAATTATATTTCATTTTCTTCCATCCATTCCATTCCATATATATAATTTGATTTTTTTTTCATCTAGTGCTTGGTTAATACTTGGGACTCGTATCTATACTTATGATCTAATTATGTAATATTCTGTGTTTGGAGTGATGTCAGATTATAAAAAAGTTCACATTTGGAATTTCAGTAGCTCATTTTGTGTTTTGGATGCCACACAGTGAACATGTAAAGTGATTCTTACATATCATGTATCATATGAGGTGTTTCCAAATAAGATATCTGTTTTGAAAGCAATATAGAGAGTGCTTGATATTTTGCTTCTCTGCTCTATGTCTACTTAGCAGAAACAATTCAGACCAAAATATGTTACTTTATTTGGGATTCAGGACAGAAAAGTTTTGAGATCTGAGCAACCTCACAATCTTCTCTCTTTTCTCAGGCTACAAAAGTTCCTGAAGTTCGGGATGTCACCCGGATTGAACGCATTGGTATGTTTTCATTGCTGCCACTTGCTAGGATGATTTACAGTTTTATCCCTATGGGGTAGTTTACTGTTAAATGAGTAATTTTGGGATAAATCTAACAAGTAGATAAATATGCTGTTGCCTGTATGGAAATGGATGCCTAATCAACAGCGACTGCAGGGCTAGATGGCTTTGTGATTTTGATTCTCCTGGTATACAGCAAGATAGTCAACACTGAGGTCTCAGGACAGCTTCTTTATTTGTGGATTCCCAAATAAAATGGACAAAAATGGATTTTCTCCTTTATTTTGAGTGAGGAAAATTATGAAAATTTTAGAAAGATCTTAAGATAGGCTTAACAAACTGTAAAAACAAAACTGAAGAAGTCATTCTCTCTCCAAATTAAAAAAAACCTTCTAAAACTCTGCCTTCACACACCTATTTGATATTGCCTCAACTACTTTGCATCATCATCCTGCCAATAGTGGTACTTGCCCTCTGAAAAAGTATTAAGTAAAGCCCCCACTCAGAAAAATCTGCTTCTGGTATACAATCTTACCAACCTCTTTTGAAATAATCTCTCTTCCACATTCACAGGTGCCCACTCCCACATTCGAGGGCTTGGCTTGGATGATACATTGGAACCCAGACAGGTACTTGAGAAAAGAATTTTCAAAAGGTTTTTGGGTTGATCAAAGTTGGGGGATAAAGCAGTTTGTTCAAGTGAGATAGTGGAATAATTGATGCAATAATTGAGGGGAGAAGTTTGGTGTTTAAATTTTTGGTGTTTAAATTGTGAGAGAAGAAAAATTATTCATTAGCCAAATTATTCAGTAATTGGCTACATCTGTGCTGATGTGCTTTGCAAATAAATGGACTTAAATCTAAATAAATTATCTAACTTTTAAAGAGTAAAAATATATAGAAGATTAAAAATATATAGTACACAAGCCACATTTCTAAATAGTCCTCTGGCTGAAACTCCCAGCAGTAGAATGCTTATTTAGTTAAGAAAAAAACTGAGTTCTTCAGATAATTGTATGAATGATGGAGAATGACTGACCTCCCATTTGCAATTAAAAGGACATGATAACCATTTTCTTATTTGTTTCCACGCCATTGGTATAGTGCTCAAAAGAATATGACCATCTACAAAAAACAACAGGAAGATAAAAAAATACATTCTGACCAAAAGTGAACCAAGTTCAGTTACTATGATATGCATGTATATATACAAGGGAGTGGGGTTTTTTCTCTTTTTCCTTATCAAGATGAAGACTGGACAGCTTCGGATTAGTTTTCTCTGGCCATTTTTTTTACAATACAAGTAACATCACTACAATTTACTACTTGAATGTTCTCCAGGAAATTATTAGCCTTGACTATCTTCTACTGTTATCTGTAGAAGATAAGCAAGATAGATAATGTTCTTGGTTCTAATTTTGCAACTGGAAATGCAGCCAGTATATGTGCTAGATCCATAACTCATTACATACAATAGTATAGTGTTAATTCGTGCATTTTAAGAGAGATTAATAGATAAGTGTTACAGCATGGGGATGCAAATGTGAGGAATATGCTCTGTGAGGATTGAAATGAAGGAAAAGAAGTATGTCCTACTTGTCTATTTCCCCTCCTTTTTTTTCTTCTTGTTAGGTATCCCAGGGCATGGTAGGACAGTTGGCTGCTCGCCGAGCTGCTGGGGTGATTTTGGAGATGATAAAGGAAGGCAAAATTGCTGGTCGGGCTGTCTTGATTGCTGGCCAGCCGGGCACAGGAAAAACAGCCATTGCCATGGGTAAGGGCAAATTCTAGAAACCAGCAGAGAGCTGTTGATATATTGAATGATGCTGGGTCTACCAACACAAAGGTTCCTCACTCTTGAGTCTCTTTTCTTGAGTAATTCTGGCTGCCATCTCATTATGTAGTAACCATGCTATTCTCTTCCAGGAATGGCCCAGGCACTGGGCCTTGACACTCCTTTTACAGCCATTGCTGGGAGTGAAATCTTCTCTTTGGAGATGAGCAAAACTGAAGCGCTAACTCAGGCCTTTCGCCGTTCCATTGGTGTCCGCATCAAGTAAGTTGCCACAAATTCTTATTCTCTGAGAGCAGATTGGGGTCTAGAACTCCAACAGAAAGGACATGTCTGAGGTACAGAAACTGAGGACCAGAAAGTTAAATAACATGAGGAAATCAACAGCCAGGCTTCTTATTGTTTATGAAATGCTTGTACATGGATTTTAGCTTGTTAGCTGCAATATTTTCTGTGTTGCTTTCAATGATGTTTTGGCAGTTACTGTGACACAATAAAAATAGAGCTATAGCTTTAGCTTCTTAAATGGAAAATAGAAACAAATGGGGAAAAAAAGAGGATTTCTTGATTGACTTTGAAATGATATTTCCACCTCTTGTGAGAAAGGAGTCTCTCTCGAGTAAGAGATGCTGCAGTATGCCCTCTTTCTTTCTTCTGTGACCATGTTAATGTTTGGGGGTTTTTTACAGGGAAGAAACAGAAATAATTGAAGGTGAAGTTGTGGAGATTCAAATAGATCGTCCAGCAACTGGCACTGTGAGTTAATGCTGAAGCATAATATGGGAAAGATGGAGCTGTCTCCATTTGCCCAGTAATGGTGGTGCTGTCTATACAAGCCTCTTTGTCAAGGTGATGATCACTGGAGGATGTTGATTGCTCTCTTCCTGTTGCAGGGTGCCAAGGTGGGGAAGTTGACCTTGAAAACAACAGAGATGGAGACAATCTATGACTTGGGCACCAAGATGATAGAGTCACTGACCAAGGAGAAAGTGCAAGCTGGGTGAGCTCAGGGATAAAGAAGAGGAAACAGTTGCAAATAAACAGATGAAGAGCAAGAGCTTGTACTGGAGGTGGTGGCAAAGACTTGAAGTTTTTGATTTGTCTGGTAGAGAGTGACTTCCTCAGAACCACTCATTGAATTCTGTGGTCAAGTACAGACTTGAATGTCGATCTCTCTGGTCCAGCGCTCTTAATTCTTCTACTGCACTGGCTCTCCAGCAGACATTGGGATGACTTGTCAGGATCCCAGTGCTGTCACTGTGGTGTGCCTGGAGGTCATGGACTGAGAAGCGTGTATGGGGTGAAACAAAAAGGGTAGCAGATGGGGAGCAGAAAGCAAGTTCATCCTTGAAAAATTTCCTTTCATTCTTTCAGTTGTGAGTAGAAAAGAGAAATTAGCTGCTGCTTCTGAAATCATAGGAGACATTGAGTTTCTTCATGAGATGTCTTTCACCCAATGTTGAATGGAAGGCTCTCTCCAAAGATTACCTCTTTCTGTTTCCACAGGGATGTCATTACCATAGACAAAGCCACAGGAAAGATTACCAAACTAGGACGTTCCTTCACTCGGGCACGGGATTATGATGCAATGGGCTCTCAGGTATTGCTGTGGGGCAAGAGCTAAATTTATGGGAAGCTAGAAAGAGACCCAAAGGTTCGGCTGTGGGAAGAAGGGAGGCATGGATTGTAGTCTGAGATGCAGAGCCTTTACAGGAATTGACTGTAGCCAAGATGTAGAGGATCTGCTTCGGAGGCAGAAGGTCTCCAGTTTAGGCCCTGATAAAGGATCCTGGGAAGCCGGACTGAGAAAGACCTCCATCATAGTCCTAGGAGAGTAGATAATTTTGGGCTTAACTAGATACCATAACAGCTTTATATGTACCCATTTTTCAGATACTTTCTGTTTGAGCTCAGAATTACAGGGCTTGGCTGGGAAGCAATGCATTAGAGAGGATTCAAGTTTAATTGCATGTGTCCAATTTAGACAAAGTTTGTGCAGTGCCCTGATGGAGAGCTGCAGAAGCGCAAGGAAGTTGTGCATACAGTCTCGCTACATGAAATCGATGTCATCAATAGCCGCACCCAAGGATTTCTGGCACTCTTTTCTGGTAGGAGGATGGAGTGGGAGAAAATGGAGACTATGGAACTCTGGACTTTGGTGTTTTCAGTCAAGGAAGAAGTCCTAGTTATTATGTTGAATTCAAGATGTTGAGATGCCATAGGATACCATATACCATATACATAGGATACATAGATATATATTTTTTAAGTGTCTTAATGTAGCCTTCCTTTATCTATGCCAGTTAGATTACAAAGCCCATTATTCTATGCTGGTATGGTGGCTGGAAATTATAGGAGTTGTAATCCACTACAGCTTGGCAAAAAATGATCAATAGGTTTAATACAGAATAGCAATCCCTTTGTAAGTTTTTTGTTCTGCAATCCAACACAAATAACAGCACTCCAGTATAATATAAACTTTGAATGGAACCATTGGGGGAAAAAGTTCCATAGATTATATTTCTAGTAACTTTAAGCCTGTGAATGCATGGAACATTTTTTAAAATTTATTAATAAAAATAAAGTTATGTTTTTGGTAGCTTATGTGCAGAGGATACAGATTACATTAGGATTGTGAGATTTCTATAACGGTAATTAACAGTAAGTATTAGATAACTCCAGATAGAATGGTCTTTTACTGTGAATTGTAATAAGTCTACTGAAATTATATCTGATGATGATTGTGATAGCTGAGAAATGTAAATAAGGAGGAACAGTGGGTATGACCTTCATCGTTTATTCCTTTCCTTTTATTTATTTACCCAAATGTACTTTGAATAGTTTTTTTAGAAATTATAATTATTGAACCCTTATTAACTGAGAAAATATCTACCAAGCCATAAAGCAAAAATTGCTTTGTGGGGGGGGGAGGGGGCGGGTTTGGCAATAATTTTGCATTTAAAATTTTTTTTTATGTTGTTAATAAATTTTAGTAAGAAAAAAGGTAACAAAGGATAAATGATACTTATAACTAAATAAGAATAAGGGGGGAAAAACTCCTCTCCTTTCCTCATATCTTGGAATTAGAGAATTTTTTTTTTTCAGGTATTCTATCTACATAGAGAGAGATGAAATGTATGGGTAATAGTATCTTGTGTTCCCGCTTATTTCCGATCCTATGTCTGTTTTCAGGTGATACAGGAGAAATAAAGTCAGAGGTGCGGGAGCAGATCAATGCCAAGGTAGCAGAGTGGCGAGAAGAGGGCAAAGCTGAGGTGATCCCTGGGGTGAGTTGTATGTTTTAGAGGGAGCATTAAACCTTCAGGTCCTCCCCCTTGTTTTGTACAGGTAGTCCTTGCTTACTGACCACTTGTTCAGCGACCATTCAAAGTTAAGATGGTGCTGAAAAAAATAACTTTATGGCCAATTTACAACCATTTACGACCTTCACAGTGTCCTTCTATCACGTGATCGCCATTACAGTCAGTACATGTTGTCCTGTGCCTGTCCTGTGATTTTTCTTTTTCCCCTGCTTGCAAAGCAGAGAGATTGGAGAGGAAGGGATTTCAAGAGAGTAAGGTATTTGCTCTTCTACGCACTGAAAGCAATGTGATCACACCAGCAAGAAAGGGTCAGACAAAGGAGAAATTGCCTATAGAAATCACTTGCTTTTTTTCTCCCCGCCACCCCCCTTGCAGTGCGGAGAGATTGGAGAGGAAGAGATTTCAAGAGAGCAAGCAGTTTGGCTGTCGCATTGCTTTCAATGTGTACAAGACAGTAAGTGGGCACTTGAGCATTCCAAAGGGTGGGGAGTGGTTAGGAGGCAAACAAAAGCCAAAGGTGTAAAACTGAGTAGCCTTGTCTTTTTCCAGCCGGAAAGCACAGTCATAGTCATTTCGCACTTAGCGACCACAGTCCCAATTAGGGTCATTAAGTGAGAACTACCTGTGCTTTATCTCTGGCTTGAAAGTTCTGGAGGTATAAACCTTCCACAATGTAATATTTCATCTCTCCCTATTCTGTAGGTTCTCTTCATTGATGAAGTCCACATGCTGGATATTGAGTGTTTCTCCTTTCTTAATCGGGCCCTGGAGAGTGATATGGCACCTGTCCTCATCATGGCCACCAATCGTGGCATCACCAGGTTGGTATCAGGTGATTCAGTGGGTGGCTGAAAGGTTTCATTATGGAGAAATGCATTAAAAGTCTGCTTCCAGAGGACCCAGATTATGTGAGCTATAGGCTAGGCAGCAGTCGCTGTTCTTCTTTGCTCTACATAATTGATTACATCTCTCATGAGGCAGAGTGATATGCTTGGTAGGATTCTGAAATTATTGTAATGCCTCTATGGATCATTGCTCCCTTTTAATGAGATTAAAGTTGAGCTACAATGAGGTTTTGCTCTGTCCGATGAAGGAAGGAAGGCAGGCAGCAAGATATTGGTAGACAAGGGTACAGTTGAAAGAAAGATTGTATATGACCATAGTGCATTGTTGAGTGGAAAACTGTAATAAAGTATTAGAGATACAGACAGCCCTCTACTTACAAACAGGTTACATTCCAAGAGGCTGTTCATAAGTCCGTTTTGTTCGTAAGTCCAACCAAGTGGTATGTATGCGGTGTGCTGTAAACCTCTGGGTGTACGTATGCAGTGTGCCATAAATTTCTGGGACCTTCATTGTTGGAGTTGTGGATAGGTTTGTTCGTATCAACAAAAGTTTATAACTCGAAAGTTCGTAAGTAGAGGATTGTCTGTATTGGATATTTTTAGTAAAGTCGGGTAAGATTGCATAGAAACTTGTTCTCAAGTTGTCACTTTTAAGGGGACTATTATATGAAGCAAAGGTGAATGTGATAACAAATGCTATAGGCTCACCTATATTCATGAAAGGTGCAGAAAGGAAAACCTGTTGTCCAAAGATGATCCCTTGGCAATAGATCTTCATGCTTTTCTTTCCACTGGCTTGTTGGTCCTGGGGACCCCACTCATGAATTTCTTCCCCTTTCAATGCAGGATTCGTGGCACCAACTATCAAAGCCCCCATGGCATTCCCATAGATCTGCTGGATCGTATGCTGATCATTTCAACCTCTCCGTACAGTGACAAGGAGACCAAGCAAATATTGAAAATTCGGTGAGGAGTACATTGCAGCAGCTTCTGCCATGAAACAGTGCTCCTATATTAGAGTTGCCTGTACTACAGTTGTCCCCCTTCCCAACAATCTTTACAATGGTTTATTTTTGTACTTGAGGTATTCTGTATGCTGAGCATTGTCAGATGTCTCTTACAGGTGTGAAGAGGAAGATGTTGAGATGAACGAAGATGCCTACACAGTACTAACCCGCATTGGCTTGGAGACTTCCCTGCGCTATGCCATCCAGCTCATCACAGCAGCCAACTTGGTGTGTCGCAAAAGAAAGGTGAGCTCGGACTCTGGTATGGTGTCAGGCCTAACCCTAAGGAACTCCAAGAGACAATGCCAATTCAGTCCAGCTATGTTTATTAGCTACAACCTCTAGCAAGAATCTTCCCAGACTAAAACCCCAGTTCCCAAAGTCCTCCAGCCACAACAGTGTGAATTCCTCAGGGAGGTGCCAGTCTCATCCTCTTGTTCCTCCCACGCGGTTCTGACGACCTAAGAAAATGTTTATCTCCCTGAGCTTGGCCTTCATAATTCCATTCCATCACATATGGTGTTTTAATGTCTTCTGGGAGGGGAGTCATACGACAGATGGACCATGCCATTGCTCAAAATCTTTATATGGCCAAGAATGTCCTACTGCCCTTCTCCACCTCATATGCAGCATAAAACTCATGAATAGATCAGGAACTGTGGACAGAGTTAGATCATTGTTTATGGACAGCTTTAAAAATTTCCCAATACATTGATAGTTTATTACATTAAACAAAAATTCTCCAATACATTATAGGAGAGAATTGAGAGACATAAAGCAAGGACCTTTTGGAAATTTGGAGTCCAGTTATAATTTTGAGGTGGCATACTGAGGCCCAGAAAACTTGTCCAAAACTTGTTACTTTTATCCAGAGACTCAGACATGTAGAAAGAAATGCACATTCACAATTTGTATCGTTTACTCCCTGAACTAAAAGCTCCACTCTTTCACACATTTTTACATTCCTGCCAAACTGAAAGTCTATCAGAATAGGCTAGGTTGGAATTCCAAAAGAATCAGTGTGGAAAGCGCACCATTAGTGGTATCTTGTTGATTGCACTGGCTCCTGAAGTTTAGAGTTGCCATGCATTTGTGTATCTTCCAACAAGGTTTGGCAAATACATCCAAGTTGGTCATTCCCATCTTGGCAGTTTTCTCACACCTCTCAGTACTTTTCTATGGTGTATTATTGCTTCACCCACTTCATATGCGAACAGTGTTGTTTTTGGAACTATTGTTCAGTACATGTCTTCTTCAAAGTCATCATTGTCCATATGCTGGGGAAGCTGAAATCTTCCAAAAGGAACCTTTTTTGCCTTGCTTTGTGCAAGTCTCAGATTCTCTATGCGCCACACAGATACGGACATAAAACTATACATCATCATTAACCCATGGCAATTATTCCATATTCTCACAATAATGCTTGCTATATGGTTAATTTATTCTGACAGCGGAGACTGCTGTCATGAGCAGAACAGATTTACTACTTTTGTGGTGGAGTTAGTGTGAGGTCCTCTCATAGGTTGCTCCCCATGTGCCAGGAATGCTGATTCTCTTCCCTTCCATTTCAGGGCACAGAGGTTCAGGTTGACGACATCAAGCGTGTGTACTCCCTGTTCCTGGACGAGTCACGCTCCACTCAGTACATGAAAGAATATCAAGATGCCTTTATGTTTAATGAACTCAGTGAGTAAAAGCATGAGTGAGGAATAATCAGAGCTCTCTCAGATTCAAGAACACCTTCCCCTGTAGCCAGCCATTTTTCCTAATGGCAACATTCATACACTGAGCTATAAAGCTTGGGTTAAAAAAGCAACACGCTAAACTATGAACAAGCAAAGTCCATTATGGCAGTGTGTTGTATGAACCCAATCGTTCTACTGAAATTAAGACAGCCAACAAGCACATACCACGTAATTACAAATAACTCAGCTCTTGACTTTAGCCAGGCCACCAAAGATGACTTTTCATTCCACATCCTAAGTTTGCTGTTTTTTTATGGTAATGTGAATGATTGAGCATGCACCAGAGTTTCCCATGGTGGAAAATCACCATATTGTGGTTTGTCTGCCAGAAAGTACAGAAGCTGCTAAACAGGACATGAAATGGGAATACAGAACAAGATGATCCAGGCTGGAGACTGCCAAGTATGGGCACATGGCCTTTTGATGCTGGTGCCTGTGGTTGGTGGCCCAGACTGTAGTTGGCTTACTAATAGCATTTTGTAAAAGAGTTCCACAATCACCTGGGATCCTGAGAAATTTCATGGAGTTGAAATTTTAAGAGGTCCTCTTATGATTGTTGAGGAGGATCCCCCACCCCCACCCCAGAAAAAATCATCTTGGTAGTGTTTCTCCATCTTGAAGCTTTTTTGTTTTTATTTTTCAGAGGGGGAGACCATGGATACATCATGATGGGGTTTGAATACCCAGATAAGACTGTGTGTGTGAATGGGTATTCCTTTATTGTTATTAGTTTTTTTATATAAATAAAGCTTTTAGTGAATTTCTGCTGTGTTTGAACTGGAAAAGTGACAAAAATCAGCATTTTTGTTATTTCAATAACTGTTTCCTCTCTGTGTCTATACTGTGCTGTTAATGGAAATCCGTTACAGTATTGCTCACTACTCTGTAAATATGGTGCTTTCCTCAAACAGATCTGTTAAATTCTGCAAGCTTTTCTTCTGCGACACGTTTTGGCTCTCTTAAAAGGATAATACTAATCAACCAAGAGCCAATTCTGTTGGCTTCTGTTGCCTGGCATCAGCATTTTCTCTTCCTTTTTTTTCAACCCATAAGATAGCCATGTTGTTGAGTGGAAGGTTTTGTAGGAAAAGACAATATCCGTTTGACTTTCAAAACTTTATTTCAGATACCTTCTAAGACATTTTTTCACAGAAAAGAGTCATTGTAGAAATGTCTCTGCCCCTTTTTAGAGTTTCAGCCCAATTACAGAGTTTTTATTTGACCAGCAAGGAGAGCTTACGTGCTTCATAAGCATGCCTTCTCTGGCAAAGGCAGGACAAAAAGACCCTGTCCAGTATTATACTGCTGGTTGGATGTCAGCCTTCTGAAAACTGCCGGTAAAGTGATTCCAAGTCGGAGTCTGTAAACTGAGGCACAAAATTAATCTTGAGGATTTCAGAGAAACCCTCCTCCAGGGATGGCTCCACATACTTACTCCTGTCAAAAAGAAAGATGATCATTAAGTGGAGTCCCCAGGGTGGGGGACTTTTGCAGTTTTATTTGGCCATGGTATTGGATTTTTGCAAGGATGGAAAGGGCCTGAGGAAGCAGCCTAAGGAAACTAAAGAGTCAATAGAGATAAAAGTAAAGAAAATGGGGAGATTTTATTCCCACATAACTCCCTGATTATATTTGGCAGGAAAAGCCTGTTTTTGACTTAACATCTTGAGAGCTGGTAATTAGCTTTTTAAATTCAGCTCTTGGAAATAAGTGTTACAGTTGCACAAATATATAATTCTGCTAAATCTTCAACAGAAGTAGCTTAGCAACTCTGGGAAGAAGAGTGGTTGCACAGAAAGAAATAGTTTCCTTTTCCTATTTCCCCTCTTCAAGACTTTCAGAAACTTACTTATAGGTGTTCAAGACAATGTTGTTGACAGGCACATGTTCTTTCTCTGTCATTTCCCGAAACTAAAATGAAAAAAGTAAAGCGCTCTAGTCAGCAGGACATAGAGATGGGAGAAATAAATTGGATGACACTTAATTTTTAAGACAAATACAGGCAGTCCTCGACTTATGACAGCAATTGGGACTGGAATTTCCAGCACTAAGCAATGCAGTCGTAAAGCACAACCGCATCACTTAGCGATGGCAATCCCTGCTGTCCCGGTTGCTATCATTAACCAAATTCCATGGTTGTTAGGCGAGGCAACTTCCTGCCGGTTTCCCACAGCCAAGTCAGTGGGAAGCTGGCAGGAAGCTGCAAGTCCAAGCAGCTTGCAAGTAGGCCAGGAGGCAGGTAAGTGGTTGCTGCCAGGTAGGAGAGGGTGTGAGGGTGTGTGTGAGGGTGCAAGGGAGGTGTGGCAAGGCTCGGGGAGAGTGTGAGGGGATGTGAGGGAGGCATGGCGAGGGTCAGTGGTCCAAAAGAGGGTGCGTGGGAGGTGTGGTGAGGGTTGGGGAGGGTGCACAGGTGTGTGTGTGGCCGCTGCAGTGTGAGCATAGAGGGGCTGGGAGAGGGCGCATGGGTGGGGGAGACTTACTCCAGCGACTTGTGACCTTCCCTGCCGGCTTCCCCATTGGCTTTCTGGGGAAGCACCAGGGAAGGTCACAAATGGCAAACATGATCGCGGGGCACAGCAACTGGTCATAAGTGCGAGCCAGTTGCCAAGCACCCAGATCACAATCACGTGATTGCAGGGATGCTGGGACAGCCGGAACTCCAAGGACTGGTTGTAACCACCATTTGTTCAGCACCACTGTAATTTTGGTCACTGAATGAATGGTTGTAAGTCAAGGACTATCTGTACACATAGAGAGGGACAGTAGAACATCACTTTAGAGAACACCAGATACTGTGTTGGCTTGTAGGATAAAGGATTTTCAGGAAGGGCTTTGGCAGAGCTTATAAGACTCTGGAATCAGAAGATCTTTCACCTTCAAAGACAGAATACCTGTACTAAGAGAAAATGTAAGCTACCAACTACATTCATCTTCAGGTAGAAATGCACTTTACAGCCAAAAAAAAAATTTTTTTTTTAGGGATATACAACTATTCAGATTCAATGTGGGGAAGGTGTGTTGGGCATACCCACTGTACTGGTCAGTGGTTCTTGAAGCACCTTTCCCTCTTCAGATCTGAATAGTGGCACATTTCCAATATGTACATTACAGAAGGTATATACAGCTTATATATTTCTGGAGAAGCCACAATTTATAGGTAGCCTGCTGCTGCCCTGTGCCAGTGCTAATGGAAGTTAGCCTCCTGGTTGAGTTACAATAGTAACAAAGAAAAATCCTGCGACCTTGATTCACTACTCAAAGGGGAGTGGGAGGGTAGGGATTGAATTCAAAGAAATTTGCTTTCCCAACTGAAGAAGAGTAAAGAAGTATGTCATAGTATAAGGCAGTGTTTCTCAACCTCAGCAACTTTAAGATGGGTGGACTTCAACTCCCAGAATCCCTAGCCAGCATGGGGGATTCTGGGAGTTGGTCCACCCATCTTAAAGTTCCTGAGGTTGAGAAACAGTGGTATAAGGTACTTACTCTGTTGTTATGCTTGGCTTGTTCTAACGAGGCAGTAAAAAGGAAGCAGCGGCAGGGAATGTTGGCCTTCTTAGCACACTCAGTATACCTAGGTAGGGGAGAAGCACGATCATTTTTCAAAGTGTCTGATCGTTTCCCATCCTTGAACTTGCAGCTTAAACCATAACTGCTAAAGGGAGGAACCTTACCTGTGCCTTGATTCTAGGTCAGGGTTGGTATTATCCACTACTACACTCTTTCCTGCTTGCAATGACGTTTCACACAATGACACACATTTCTTCCATGAACCAAGGGTGTCCTGATGGGGAGAAAGGCAGGATGCATGGGAAGGGAGGAAGCAGTAAAGCATGGTGAGACGAGTTTTAGCTCTCCGTTGCTTACCTGGTTGACATAAACATATCCAACTGAGGCCAAATGTTGCTTCAAAAAAGTTGATTTGCCAGCTGGAGTGAAGAAAAAAAAGGAAGCTGGAGATAGAAGCAGTATGAACAATGGGGTAGAGCAAGGATTTTAAAAGTCTAGAGCACTCAAGGGACATCAGCAGTACATGCCTTAATGTGTGTATACATTTCTTTAAGATGGCATCCATGATCCTCGCAACATTCACAAGTAATAGGTACTGCTTTTACTTTCTGGGCAAGACTCCATCTGACTAGTAAGTTTTGGCAGACACTGAAAAACTTGAAGAAATCAGACCAGGAAGTAGCTTCAATTACCATGAGCTCCCCTAGCATTTTCTAACAGGGCTGTGTAGTATTCCAGATTCACACTGGAAAACAGGATTCAGATTTGATGTGGGGCTCATCCTGGAGCTTCCTTAAAACAAACATGGATTTTCTTGGAACTTTAAGGAATTGCCAACAGTGTGCACCCCACGTGAGTTCCAAATCACTGTTTCTCTTTTGAAACAGGACTGCTGCACAGTCTTCATTTCTAGACACCGAGACTGCAAGGGAAATGTGTTTTTTTCAGAATATGCCTATTCTGCAGCACAAACCTCTATTGAGGTACAGACTTGCCATCTCATTTTCCCTTCTTGGCTAACCAAAGGAGAGAAAAGCTTGAAGAAGTTTCTTCACACAACACATTTAACCCATGGTTAAATGAACTATGGTTTACTGAATTAACCAAATTCCAGGCTTCATACCACACTCTATACTAGCCAACTACTTTCTAGACAAACATGCACGAATCCCATTGAATGGTTGTGACAATGGTTGTGACTCTGGGCTCACCACTCAAGAGCCATATGGAAATCTGGCAGGTGACAAGACCAAACATTCAGAGAAGCTCTGCCCCTGATTCCAAGATCAGAAGAAGACTTCATGTTCTGCATACCACTGTTCTCCCATTAAACCCAAAATCTGAAGATGCTGCTGCATGAATGCTGAAGTGCAAAGGTGATCACTTACCAGCAGGGAAGCCAACAGCCACAACCAGCTCTGGGGAGGATGAGATCAGGCAAGCGCTGGGGGGATCATAGAGCCGAGCTTTGGCATCTATCGCCCGCTAGTTTGGGGGACAGAGAGGAAAGCAGTGTTATAATACTAGAATACAAACTTGGATCCTAGATGTGCTCTGCAAATCTTGATTGTGCCTGATTTTTTGACCTGTTCCCCTGGTTTTGCAGCTTGCCAGATCTTACTGGGCCCAGTGTTAGCAGAGTAGGTGAAAAACCACACATTTTTCAAGAAACAGAGTATTAATATAATGTGAATATAAAAGAGTACAGAAGGTTTTCTTCTTCCATTCCAAAATTGTTCCACCAAGCAGCAGATAAAACTACTTTATTGCCATAGTTTTGCATTTGGCTATGACCCTATTGCCTACGTTGCCTTTGTAAAAAAGGTATTTTAAGGACAGAGATATATAACATTTTTGCACAACTCAGAGATGGAATGCTACATGCTGCAATTCTGTAGTTTTCACTGGAAGTACATCCAAAGATTCCTTGTACCAGAATAGTTCTTATGTCACCCATAAAATGAACCAAGTTTCAAGCAAATGTTTCTATGGAATGCCCTAAAGTGACTTCCTGTCTGCATGTCCTGTCCCAGCCTCCTTAAGACTTCTTTGAAACTTCCATAAGGCACGGGCCAATAACACACTGCACACTTTGCATTACACACTTAGGAGTATATAAACCTTAGAACTGAAATCTTCTGCAAGGCAAAGTGCTATGCTCATAACTAGAGTAAATGTACCAGTTCTGTGCTTGGAGCAAAGGTATGGGTTGTATTCTGAAGATTTTCTCAAGCCACTTTACCAGCTCTCTCTCCTTCCATGTTAATATCTTTTGTGAGGATTAGAGGAATACAGATGAATTGCAAGAGCCATTAAAATAAGAAAATGTCCTTAGAGGGCTTAGTATATACAGTATTGCCTTTTCATGAATGTGAAACCGAAAGTGCATTGCACTGAATTGCTTCCCTGTTTCCAGCTGGGTATTGACCCAGATCCAGCTTCAGATTCAACAAACTTGGGATTTAGTATTATTTTGGACAGTTTTTGGTTTATTGTTAAAGCTGAACCAGGAATTGTAGTTTAAAATAATGCCTAATTTGTTAGACAGAGCAGTGTTTGTAGTTGCCTTTTTCAACAATTCATTATTTTAAGCTGGTGCAGCTTCTAGATGATCTCAGCTTATCTTGACAAAAAACTAAGCGGGCTTGGATCTAGTCAATATTTTAATTATCTTCAACTTCCCAGAAAATGGGAAGATGAACATCCCAGAAGAAAACAGTGGCAACTGCTTGTTGCCAAAAAACTGCATGATGACCTCATATAGTCACCAGTTGAGCTTGACCTCTGGGAGTCTCTACCTTTTTTAGAGTTTATTTTAAGCAAAGGTGCTTGGGTTGCATATTAGGAATTGGGGAAATTGAAAGTAAATCCAATGTATTCTCTGCCATGCAGGTGGAGAGAGAATCTAGCTGGTCTTTCTTCATGCGCACCATATTAATGTGGTAAGGAATACAAGATGAGGCACACAGACTGCTCTGAATGGTCACAAGTGGCCCACAACTCTAGAAGCTGGAAGAGAAGCTGGTTTAAAAGAGAAAGAGACTTGACTCACGGGATCAAAGTCGGGGAGTGCAAATGGTGCCTGTTTCCAGCCCAGGAAATACTCTTCAGGGGTGTGGAAGGGAAGCCCAACATTCAAAGCAAACTGTGTGGATAAGCAGGACAGCTATTAATGGGGGGAAGGAGATAAGCATCAGATGAGAATGGCCTGCTCTCAGGCCTTCTGAAGATACATGTGCTCAAATGCAAGTACACCCAGTTTGCCTCTGATCCTGTTCATTTTGCTTCATTGTTTCTAGGTTTGTTAGAAATCTCAAACTGGGGCCAGGAAGGAAATAACCTTTCACCTTCAGAGATCTCACTACAGCAGTGTTTCTTAACCTCTGCAACTTTAAGATGTGTGGACTTCAACTCCCAGAATTCCCCAGCCAGCATGGCTGGCTGGGGAATTCTGGGAGTTGAAGTCCACACATCTTAAAGTTGCAGAGGTTGAGAAACACTGCACTACAGTATTGATACATTTTCTCTCTTCTTTACAAACTGAGAGGTAGTAGTTTTAAAAGAAAGTTCAGCTGCCAAATTTCTTACTGAATGTAAAACTAAAGCCATCCTTTTCAGTTTCAGAAGTTTGTAATCTTTGATGCAGAAAATAAACAGCTCCGGCTGTTAAAACAGTGCTGGGGAACCTGTGGCTCTTTGTATGTTGCTGAACCCCAATTCCCAGCAGCTCCAGGGTCACAGGTTTCCTATCCATGCATGAAAGTGAGTAATTGGAAGGCTGGGGATTATGCGGATGTGAAAACGACCAGCTCGTTGTATATTCTATCCTGATGCTATGCTAGCCTCTGTATAAATGCATATCCATGCAGTTTTTCTGCAGTTTTTCCCAGCTCTAAAACTTCCTGCAAATTCCTCTTTTTTACTGCTTGGATTGGCAAACCTTCCTTAACTTTTAATCTTCTTTACCTGCCCCAAGGAACTTTAAATTAGTGTTACAGCCCCATTTAGATTAATTATGACTTCCATAATTTAGAATGAAGATTTTGAATTTTAGCAATTCCTACATTCAAACAAAAAAAGCAACCATATGTATTATTCTGGCCCAGTTTTCCAACTTATTTATAGGACATAAAGATATTTAAAGAGGGGAAAAGAAAGTAAATGAGGGGTAATTTTTGAAATAATATGTTTTAAAAGTTGACTTTATTTTAGCTCAGGGGAGAAGAAAGTAAATTCATGAGTTTTGAATCTGAAAGCAGGGACTCTGCAACAAATCCACAATCACACAGAATCCTGCACATGCAGTGCTAATGTCAAGTTATCATATCATAGACAAGCAGAAGAGACAGTATCAATCATCCTGATAACTGGATTAAAGAGAAGAGAAAACAGTGAGGTATGTGAATGCTATCAAATTGATTATCTTCTCATCCAAGAAGTCCAAAATGATTAATCCTGAGACAAGAAGGACTGCAAGATGCAAGAAGGAGGAGTTTTTCTCCCTTACCAGGCGGTCACTGCAAGAAAAGTCTTTCTTCTTCTGCCCAGGGGCCCAGTTTGCTGGACGCCCAGCAGCATCTATGGAGGGGAAGAAAGACATGAACACATCCATTGCCATGAGGTGGGAAACTGATCACCATACATCAGTAATAACTTTGAGAACTGGGCTTTGAACACCGAGGGCCCTAGGAAGGATCATTGGCCAGGAGAGCAAAAGTAGATTCTGGGAGTGAGTCAAATCCATTCTTCTACTGTTATGTCAAACGCCTTCCTTTGTGTTTGACTCACCTCCCACGTAGACACTTTCTTGCAAAGACACTGCTAAGCCACCGTTTGCCTTGAAAGAAAGGGGAGAGAAAGGGAAAGTCCAGACACGGAATAGCAGAGTACGCTCCTTCCCAGCCCTCTTCATACACACACCCTCATTTAGTACCTTCTTGCACAGATGATCCCACATACCAAGGACAGGTTTGCGGTACATTCCTGAACCGGTTGCCACAAAGACCTGCAGAGAAAGGGAGGCAATAGAAGTGAGTGATCCAGCTGGTGGTACATCCCATCCAGAAACCGACTCTCATATTTAGCAATTACTATTTACGTCACAGTCCATGATCTGGGTTAGTCAGTCTATTCCCAACTGATGAATCCCACTCAGTTCCTCACAGGTGACGCTGGTGAATGAGGAGTTGGAACATTTCTGCGAGATTACCCATTTGAAATACCCGATTCATTCTGATCATCTCAAAATGACGGTATAGTTACAGAAACTGCAAGAGACCACAGGTGCACTAGCGGCAAGTAGACAACTTTTGAAGGAAGGAGCAAAGCAGCCATTCATCTTCGCGTAGAGCCAATGGCTTCTTTTTTCTTTGATGCAACCAGAATAAAGGATGTAGATGGACACAGCTTGGAGAGACAAGAAACCTCCCCTGAATTGCTAAATGCAATTCCTCATAGAATCAAATGGTCTACCTGAAAATATTTGTACCCCAGTTTTCCATTAAATCCTAATGGATCTACAAGACAACTTAATAACAAAATAAAAACTATACAATTAAAGATATATAATGGAACAAAAGCACACGACAGCAGTATGAAAATACCATGCAAAGTAAAACATACCAAAATTAGCTACAGAATACTGGTTTCTTACTACCTTTAAACTTTCTCTGACATAGATTTCCCTAATTTGCACTCCCCTGCCAAGGGTTAGGGATGATGGGAGTTGTAAATTCAACCCATCTACAATACTATAGAGCTGTCATAATCTGCTGCTTGAGTTCCTAATTAGAGAGAACCAAGCAAATCTCTCTTCCTAGAAATTGCTATAATTTAGGTGCTACAATCAAGAAACACTTGAGACATATTTGTACATTCTCTTAATCCCTACCTCCTATTTCTTTCCTTTCTGGGTCCAAATCCTGAGGCTTTATCAAAAGCATATATTCTCTTCCACATTTTCTTTATTCTATGCACCATGATATGCAACATAATAGCTATTTACCTGCTGTTAGCCATCCAGAGTCATTATGGTAAGATAGGCAGCCATATAAATGGAAAGAAATGAATAAATATTTCCTAAGGCTAACTGGGCTTTGCCATAGACATCCAAAGCCATCCCTGCTCAACTCTGTTGCTTGTTTTGCCAAGTAATCTGGGTGAAGGACTGTCTCTCCCAGCAGCTCACCTGCAACGGGACACCCAGTTGCTCAATCACAGCTTCTACTTTGGCTTTGAAAACTTCAGGCCTGAGGCGCCCACGGCCAATGCCCAGCTGGTTGGTGAAGATCACAAGCTGCCAACAGGATGGAGAAAAGGAGAGATTATTTGCAGTGAGAAGGGTGTAAGGCAGGAAGTGAATTCGAGACAAGAAGGACCATACCTTGTACCCTTCACTCTGAAGCTGCTTCAGCTTGTGAGGTACTGCAGGGTACAGGATCCTGCAAATCAGGAAAGAGTTAAGGCTGCTGTCCATACGCTCCTCGTCATATGACAGAACGCTATTATCATCACTAAACTTAGCAAAAACATGTAAACACTAATGCAGAAATACCAATCCAAGTTCCACGTTTAGTCCTTTGCTCTGCAAAAGTGCTAAGTATTTCTCACTGCATTTGACTTTTCCTCATGGAAGTATAATTAATCACCATTCTTCTTTTTTTAAAATCTTTTCTATATTTCTATTCTATTTGACTTGAAGGAACTCGAGGCAATGTAGTTCCCTTCTTCACCTTTTCACATCAATGAAAATCCTGGCATGTTAGGCCAGGGCAAGAGAATGAGACTGGCTTAAGCCTTCCAATGGCTTCACAGCTGGATGAGGACTTCATGCCCATTTTTCCTGGCGGGATCCTACTGACTTCAGTGGCCTGATAATATTTCCATGGCTGCCCCTTAATCAATACATGCTGTGGGCAGGTGACCAATCATCAAGACAATCAAACTGAAGTATTAAAAATACAAAACAAATCCACTTTAAAACTTTCCGTCTAATAATGACAGCCTGATTAACAACACAGATGAAGAAACAGGATTTCCTTTACAACAGCCTTCCCAATGTGATGGACTATAATTTCACATTGTATGGAGGGAATCAGTTTAGAGAAGAGCGGCTTACGCCCTTTCCTTACTCCAAGGAACTCAGGAAATGGCTGCCTGCTGCCCTCCTTCCCCAGGCCTTGCCCACACCATAGCCTTGCAAAATTAGGCTGAGAAAGAAATTGATTCCACAAGTTTCAGAGATAAGGAGAGTTTCAAATCCAGCACTCCCTGCTCCTCATCTAAATGAACTGCCACACCAACTGACCGGCTGTCTACAAACCTGCTCCCTCTTCTACTTCCCTCGTATGTAGCTCTGTGCTTACCTCCAGTCATCAGGACTTGTAGGAAACACTTTTCCAGACTGTGTTGTGATAAGGGTTCCATCCAGATCAAACCCTGCCACCTGGGTGAAAAAGCAACATGGGAGAAAACCCAAAGGTCCATTTAGGCTCACATCAAGACCCACCAACCACCTTAGGCAGGCTGCACCCAAAATCACCACCACTTTGCCTGACAGCATTCTTTTAGGTATTCTTATGAAATATTTATTTATTGCGTTTATATCCCATTTTTCATTCAGAAGCTCTGGCAGCATATATAGTGTTCCTCTCTCCTATTTTCTGTATAACAACCCTGTGAGATAGGCTGGGCTGAGAGAGAGTGAGTGGCCCAAAGTCACCCAGTGAGCTTCCACGGATAAGGTGAATACTAGTCTACTACTTCAACCAGTATGCCACATTGGTTCCCTAGATTCCTTAGGCACTTCTGCAGGCAAAAAGCAAAATGTCTAGACCACACAAACAGGACACTGTCTGCCAGTCCTGGGGACTATGAGATCATTGGAAGATATTCTCTTAACAACAGGAATCCCCCAAATACAAAAATTCCCTGGCCCGCCTGGAATTATATGACAGTATATAATAATAATTGAAATTGGGGCTGCCTCCAGTGGAAATATACATATGTAATTGCAACACATTGGATAAAAGGCCTTTTCCCAACAGTGATACTAGGCTTTTTTTTATTTGCCCCAAGGAACTCACAACTGAATACTTTATGTTTACTCCTTAATCTATACCTTATTCTTCTCCATTTGTAAACAAAAGAGCAAAAACATAAGAAACTGCCTTACTCTGTTGTTAGAAACTGATATCCACTCTATTTGCATAGCTCTGGACCAGTTACATAAATATTTACCTTATATTTCAAGGAAATGGGAGGAATGCAGAAATAAACAGTTTTCCCTCAATTTTCCTTGAGCAACACCCAAACAAGCTGTGTTCTTGAAGCTACAGTTTCAAAGCAACAGGCAAAGAGACTTACTTTAGTACTTGGTACTACTCCTTTCTTGGTGAAGACCAGCAGCTTGCCCCGGTCCTCCCAGGAATCAGAGGGCTGGGGGGCCAGCTTTGAAAGAGGCTTCTGAGGAGAAGAATGGGTCTGTGCTGCCCGCACTGCCGTCTCTTGCAGCTGCCTCAGTTTCTCAGCTACAAATGAGTCATCATCTTCCTCATCTTCAGAAGGGCAGGAAGCCTTGAGACGTTTGACTGCGTGGGCCTTGCCATCTTCTTCTGTCTTCTTCTGAGTCCGCTTACTGCAGAAGAATTCTAGCGGGTTTTTCTTTGTGGAGTTATCATCTTGCTCAAAGTGGATGCAATAAGGATACAGTCCATTTACCAGGCACAGAGTCTCTCCTTCTTGGAGTGTTGTGCTGTCTCCACAATGCAGGTGTATCTCTTCCACAGATGTGGGATTTACCCCTCGCTGCCAATATATCATAATATGAGAGTCTCACCCAGAGCCAGCTGGCTCTTAGATCCAGGGGATGGGTGGGTAAGTTTGAAACCTGCCCCTGCTTCGGTACAAGAAGCTCCCATTTGGAATCAAGCAGGATATTCCAAAGTTTTCCTCAACTCACCTGTGTGACTCGAACTGACCGGTAGGCATAGTTTGCCAGCAACTCCACTATGAGAGCAGAGAAAGAGAAGACAGGGCTCATTATTAGGGATGTGCAAAATATTTCAAGGTCAGAAACATTTTGAGATCCTGACACTATTCCATCCAGCCTCCCCAGGAATGTTCCAACTAATCTCACAGTCTGTTCCAAAGATAGGCCAAGGTGCTTTTCAAAATTCAGATTCAAGGTACAAAGCAACTCAGGAAGAATACATATATACATAAGATAAGACCTAAAGTATTAGAGTGATGGCATTTAAAAAAAAAAAAGGAATGGTGAGTTTGTTGGGGAAGAGTGGAGTGGAGAGGAGAGAAATGGACAAAAGGAAAGAGAAATGAGGACAGCAAAGGGAGGGAACAAGAAACAAGAAAAAACAAAGGTTATTTATATCATTTACTCAAGCTTTTGGAATCCTTGTATAACTCTGACCCCATTTTTACCTCTATCTTTGCATTCTTTTCAACAAAAAAGTAACTAATTGGTTTAACATTGAAGACATTTGTATTGTATTTGAATAGACAGCCAAAATAAGAGAAAATAAGACACAGAAAATATTAAGACTGTTGGATTTCTAGAAGGTAAAACACAGGAGAAAGATGCAAGTTCCTGTAACAGAACAGAGCATTGAATCTTAGCTACAGCTTAACATTTCTCATATGTTTCATATAGTCCATTTATGTGGAACACCAATTATTTTCCAGTTATAACATTTACACAGGGAGGATTCAAAACACAGCACACAACTACCCAATGCAGCCACCCCAAACGTTATGAAAGTCAGTGAACTAACTGGGGAAGGAGAAGAAAAATGCTCCTTAAGGCAATTTTTTGTGCTAACAGCAATATCTTTTCTAAGAAGAGAAAAATTACAGACCTTGTGTTCGAGAACATTTCTTATCAGTGACAAGTGTTTCTGGACCCCTGCCCAGAACTACAGTCACACCATCAGGCAGAAGAACTGGATCATGTCGCTTATCTTGACTGATGAGAAAGCACTGCATGTTGCTAGGCAGCCTGCAAGCAATGAGAGACCGTTGGCTTCCAAGCAACACAGTGCCATGTACAGATGGCACACCACAGTTTTCCATGTTCCCCCATAAAGCAGATCCCACTAAAAGCATGCAAGAAATACGTCCCATGCTACAAACATGTGCTGAACTCTGGGAGCAGGTTGAGAGGTTGGGGCATGAAGAGAAAGGGCTAAATGAAGAACGTTTTGTTCTCAGAGTCTATAAATCAACCAGAGAAACAAGGCAAGGTGGGTAGGCCAAATGGAAACAAGAGAGATGTATATAACCTCCTATGAGGAGCAGAAATGTGGCTACATCCTAGAGTTCATTATCACGAGTGAACTATCTAAATTATCTAAATGTATTATCTAAATCAGTGTTTCTGCACTCAGGATCCCTTCCCATTTTAAAAAATTATGAAGGACCCCAAAAGAGTTGTTTGTTTGTATGGGTTATATTGATCAATATTTACTGTATTAAAAATTAAAATCGGTGCATTTGTAGAATATTTATTTGAATCATGTAAAAATAACAATGTTAAACCCATGACGTTAACACAAACAAAATATTTTTCATGAAAAAAACCCTACTTTTTTTGAACAAATAAAAAATAATCATGAAAGAGTGACACCGTTTTAAATGTTTGCAAATATCTTCAATATCTGGCAAATCATTTTGATCTCGCCGACCCCCGAGAGGGTCTTGGGGGGCCTCAGACCACACTTTAAGAAACACTGATCTAAACGATCTAAAATTCTGAGCAGTAGCCAAGGAAAGACTGCAGGAGAGAGGAAGTAATTCGACAACCTCGCTTGGGATTACTGTATATATACGTCTACGCGCTTAGAAAGATGTCTTCTTTTTATGAATGGGAGGGCAGAACCGCCTTTTAGGTCCTGTCGCCCTCATTGAGCGGGAAGGAAAAGTTGCACCTGACGAGGCTCCTAACTAAACGGCACCATAGCGCTCCTTTTCCGCATCCGCAGAGACAGGAAGGCCTAGCCGAGACGTTATTCCAGAATACGAAGTCCGAAAGGGGGAACGACACCCTTCTCCGACCCGACTAGGAAGTGAACTTCATCCGCCCCCGGACGAAACAATGTAGCTTCGCTCCAAAGTACCCCCTCTCTATAGAGGTAGGAAAATAGAGAGAGACACACCGCCTACGCTGACCAGGAGAAAACGAAAGCCGCCCGATCTGCACGTCCTACGGATGCAAAGCGTCATAGAGCTGGAAAAAAACTAATCCGCTTTTAGAGGGAGATTGCCCATTAGGAACGGCGTGTGACTCCGAAGCAACAGCCTCGCACACCTTTGCCCAGGACTAATCCACCCTAGGCAGAAATTTGCACAGAATCGGAATGGCACATCCCCTTTCTGAGCCCAACACTTCCCGATTCATTTTGATGGGGGTGGGAAACGGTTCCTCACCACTAAAGACCTCCTGTTTTCCCACCGCGCGCAAAAACACACGTGTGGAAAGCAGGTGTTTTCGTGCAGCTGCCGATTGGATCGCGAAAACAGATTGCAGGGAAAGGATTAAAACTCCTCCTTTCCCCTCCCGTATCGTTGCTGCCATCAACTCTGCAGCCCCCACCCCGTCATCAACCTTCCCCAAGCTGGCGCTCTCCAGATGTAATTATAGTTCCCATCACTGGTGGGGAAGTCTGGAGTTGACCTCCAACGCATCTGGGGGGCGCCAAGTTGAGGAAAGGATCCATCACCCAGCCGCGATGGAGAAGGAAGAGTCACTGGTTGTTTAATTGGGCTCAAAATGATGTAGTTAGAAACTGTAGGGATAGATCGTCATGGAGAAACTCACACACCTTAGGCTGCGGCAAAGGTCGGTCTAGTTAAGTGGTTTCTCGGCGCCCCATCTAGCCCAAATTCGGTGCTGAGCGATCCGCAGAAGCAGCAGCCTCGGGCTCGACGGACTGGCTGGCGGCAGGCCGGTCGCCTTTGCATTTTCAATGAAGCACGGCATCAATTCGGGCCAAGTCGGAAATAGTGTGCGACTCTCTATTTCTATCTCTAAGTCAGCCTGGCGCTTCCACCAGGCCCCCTTCCGGGGGTGAACGAGTGGGATTGGGAATGAGTTCCGGCAACTTTGGTTCCCTCTCAAGTTTCTCCCTGGGAACGAAGGGGCTGCTATGACAAAAGGGGACGGGAAACTCCCCCCTCCCCGATCGTGTTATTTGGCAGCTCAGAAGTGGCTTGCGTCACTTCCAAAGTAAAATAGCCTGTAATCCTTTTTAAGCTTGATGTCATTAAAAACAAAAAGATGTGCGGTGTGGGGGGATGTTCGATGTTTGTAAAGTGAGAATTGGAGCGTACGGTCATGTCGCCGTAGCAATCTGTGGAATATTAGTGTATGCCAATGTTTCTCAATCTCAGCAAGTTTAAGATGTGGGGACTTCAGCTCCCAGAATTCTCCAGCCAGTGCATGCTGCCTGGGGAATTCTGGGAGTTGAAGTCCCCACATCTTAAACTTGTTGAGGTTGAGAAACACTGGTGTATGCCTTTCTTTCTGCCCCTTTTTAGTGGGTATGTGATTTAATTCCATGTTCAGTCTAAATCTGAAGTAATTTACTTTTTCAGTTAGGGGGAATTCATAGTGATGATGATCAGAAACGTTTGTACATAAAGATTTAAAGGTCTCTGGATTTCTTAATATTAACACCTTCTTAACATTTTGTCAAATGCATTTAATTAAATATATTATAAACTATCACATTGTCAATAGCACTAATTTCCTTCTGTTATTAATTACAATTCCAGTCATATGCATTCTAATGCTTCTGTAATGTGTCTCTAAGCAATGCTAGGAGAAGCAATATTTCTTTTGCCATAAAAGTGACATTTTTGAAAGGAAAATTGATTTGATACGTGTGGTTTGATTTGTAAATGACTTTTCAGTAACCGTTTGGTTCACAAACAAGTTCACAGTTTAAAAACCTTAAAAGACTAAAAACTAACACTGAAAACTCAATGCTATAATTATTCTTTGGAACAAATTGTATCTTCTAGCAATATATTGCCTTTTTTGCAATTATCTATAACTACTATCTAACGATAACTATTGCTTTCCCCTCTTGCTAATCTCCAGAGTGCTGGGGAGACACCCATGATTAAAAACAAAGCGGAGAATCAATATTCCATTAAGAGAGCAGCAGATTTTTTGACCTCAGGTCAGGGCATAATCAAATATGATGGAGAGCTATGATCCTCTTTGATAGAATTGATTGCTGGATTTAAGAAACAAACTTAAAAACTGTGGAAATGGGGCAGGGGAGTGGGGGTATTCAAAACTGTTCTCTTCATAAAGCTGCTCCTAACACAGCCCAGGAGGAAATACATGTCCTGATGCCATGAATATTGATTTCTCAATGAAACTAGCCACAGTTGGAACAATTTTAACCTTATAAATATTGCAGGGAAAAGACTAAATGCCTGGATCTCAGTAACTCCTTTATTCAGTTAACTTTGCTTAGCCTTGGCTATTTTTAGTTTTCTATCTGAAAGACATTCTAATGTTTACTGCTGTTAGTTTTCCTTAAAAAAATTAAAAAGTAGAATTTGTTTTACTGACCCAGACATCACCTATGCTGAAATATTGAGGATTGCAAACAAGCAACTTCTTTCCCTACATATAAAGGATCTTTGGTCATGTGTAGGTTGAAATGGATGTTTCCTGATCCATCAGAACATTCTTTATACTCCCCAGAACTGAGTGGGCTAACCAAGGGCCTTGTGTGGTCTAATTTTTTTTAACCCTAGAATCTTAATGATCCATTAATATTTTTTTTAATTATAAATTATAAAACAATCAGGTTCTCTTTTCAAGTAAGACACAGCAATAATCTACATGATTAGGAGTGTGTCCTTTTTCTTACGAATTGGCTTGCAGGTGTCAGCCATGATCTTTTCTGTGATTCCCAATATGTAGAACGGGTAGATGAATCATCAGTTAGAAAAGTTCTAGTTTCCATTCCTTGCCATATTAGAATATGATACCGTATCATACATGTCTTCACCCACTCACTTGCTGACCTTGTACAGTAGCAACTGCATGGCTCCTGGGCTGGTTGAAAGATAGCTAGGAACGAGATGCCAAGCAAACATGCAGTTGGGAAATTAATGTCAGCCTGGATTGTGCATGTGAAGACTTAGGGAACTGATTATCTTAAGAACACAGGAGCTGTTTTGTAACAGGCACACCATTGCCTTCTCTACTTGCACTGATAATAGCTTTAAGATTTCCAGGTACATAGACTTTTCTATCACCTGCTACATCAAGATCCTTTTAACAGGAGTGCCATGGACTGACCGTTAGGCCTTCTGCATATGAGGTATGGGCTTTCATTGACTCCCAACCATTCCTTT